>NC_031977.2:26251367-26594767 GCF_001858045.2 Oreochromis niloticus
ATTTACCAAATATTGTAACCAACTGTCAGCATTATTGAAAAGCTGTTTTGCAAAATGGATTATTCATATGACCTCTGGCTATTGTTTCTGTTCGTAGAGGGAAGTGTAGAACACTCTGACCTGTCAACTGCCCTGGCTCAGATCCGTGATGTTGTTGCAGCAGTGGACCTGACTGTAAATAAATATGAGAAGTTTCAGGAGCTTCAGGAAGTGCTGGCCCGGCTGGAGAACAAAAGCTTTGCCAAGCTCAAGAATGGCAAGGTGTTTCGCAAACAGGACCTGCACAGCAAACATAGGGATCTGCAGCACAAAGGGCTGGTCTACTGGAAAACAGCCACAGGACGTCTGAAAGGTGGATATGAAATCATATCGGGCTCTATGATGTGTTGTTTATTTAGGTTTTAGACAATCAAACTATTTGTGTCCTCACTTCTCTTTTCAGATACGTTGGCTCTTTTGCTCACTGACATTCTAGTTTTCCTGCAAGAGAAAGATCAGCGCTTCATATTTGCTGCTGTGGTAAACATCAACCCCTCCCTCTAAAAAAAAAAAAAGGAAATCCTTTAAATTAAAGAAACTACATTCAACTGTCTGTCCATGTTTCTCTGTCAATTAACCAATCTGGTTCAACCTACAGGACCAGAAGCCTCCAGTAATCCCTCTACAAAAGCTCATCGTCAGAGAAGTTGCCAATGAAGAGAGAGGGATGTTTCTCATCTCTGCATCCTCAGCGGGGCCAGAGATGTATGAAGTTCATACCACCAGCAGAGAGGAGAGGAATGCATGGATGAGACACATCCGACAAGCTGTAGAGAGGTACGTGTAAGCACATGTGTTTGTGCACAGAGTATTTGTGCAGCTTAGACGCCGTGTGTAGGTCCGGTTAATGTGTGTTAATGATTGTCACAAATTACTAGCTGTCCTGAGGAAGAGGAGGAAGATGAGCGAAGTGCTGAGACCGAGGAAGCCAGGCAAGCTGCAGAAATGAGAATTCAGAAGATCACCAAGTTCCAAGGTAAAAAAGGAAAGTGTGTTTGAGGCCAGAAGATTACTTTAGGGTTTATTTGTTCATATCACAAAGAGTTTGTGCAGTTATGAAGCATAACAAGGCCCATTCCTCGTAATCTTTTCGTTCATTTTGTGTAGAAACGCTGTTGGGTCAGGACCAACGAATCTGCAACAGCCTGGAGGAGAAGTTACAGCTTTATGCTGAGCTTACAGAATTAACCCTCCAGTCACCAGAACCTGTACCACATCGCCACCTGCTGGTACAACCAGTACCGTACACCGACAGTGAGACACCAAGACAGGCCTCCTCACTGCTCACAGCTGCACTCAGAGAAGGTATAAAAGGTCCAGTGTGGCTGCAATTATTGATTTTGGAGGGCATTCTAAATAAAGAAGTGTTCTTGGGAAATAATATTTTAATGTTGCAATATAAGTTTAGTTTATTTCTTATAACCAAAATATTTGTTTTAACAAGTATATTAAGTAGTATTACAAACTTGAAAAAATTAGCAAATTATAAAAAAGTCTACATATCGCACGCTAATGTAGGAAACAACAAATAAAGTGAAATAAAAGTGTTGCAAAGCATTAATTTTTTACCAAAATTTGCCTTTTCTTTAGCTGAAAACCTGATCACCATTCTCCAGGCTCGTGATGGCATCACTGTGCAGAGTCAGAGCTCTCCTGTCCGAGGCCCTGAGTGCTGCAGTTATAACAGCCACGGCAGCAGCATTCAGGAGTCTCCCTCTGAGCGTGAGTCACTGGCAGACACTGCAGCATTACATTTTCTGGGATATGTGTCACACTGCAGCTGATGTATCAGTTTCTACTGTAATGTCTACTGTAATTTCTTGACCACATTGCATATATGCAAGCTGTCACATCTCCTTCCCTTGTCCCTACAGCGGATTATCTGAGCACGCTAAGTATGAGCTCCACCTCTCTTGGATCTGACAGTGAATTAGCCGGGATGGACAATTCGTTGTGGAGCTCCGCTGTCGAGCTGAGAAAAGGAGAGAACAAAGGGACACTGGTGAAGGTTCAACCTCTTTAGTCCCCCCATGAACAGTGTTTGTTGATGGATTAATATACATTACTGTTTCACTGTACCCTGACCCATTGTTTTCTGTAGGTGGCAGAGAGTGTTCAGAGCCTGACCCAACTTCTATACAGTCTACAGGTGTGAAGAACAAATATTTTACCTAATTGACTGAAAGACTGTATGTTTTATGTGATATAAGAATAAAACAGTTCAGCTGAAATACTTATAACACACACAACTGTTTTTATGTTAACTCAGACAGAAGGGATTTCAAAGACTGTGCATCTAATAAAGCCTTAATGCAGTCCCGATCAAAAGTTTAAGACCACTTGAAAAATTGCAAAAAAAATCATATTTTGCATGGTTGGATCTTAGCAAGGTTCCAAGTCGAGCTTGACCATACAATAAGAAGAAATGGGAGTGAGACAAAACACTTTTTTGAGCATGCAATTTATTGAAAACAATGCTTAAACTGAAACAGGCTGTTTTACAGCGGATCAAAGTTTTAGGACCACATGACTTTTAAAGGCCAAATCTGCACAAAAATGGGGATTCATTGTCATTTTCTGCCAGGTAGTCACACTGTCATGACGTTTGTTTGCAAAGGCAAAAAAGGTTCCCTTTGCTACTGAGGTGGGATGGAGTAAGACAATCATTTGTAATTTTTTAAATGAGGGTTGTGGAACCAAGTGGAGGACCCCCCAAAAATTTCACCAGCACTGAGCCGGAGGATCCAATTGGGTGTCCGTCAAGACACTGGACAGTCCTCGAAATTAAGCCCATTCCTGGTGCCAACTCCAGCTCCATAACCATCAGACGGCATCTGAGGTAGAGGCGTGGTCCTAAACTTTGATCCGCTGTAAAACCTGTTTGAGTTTAAGCGTTCTTTTTAATAATTCGCATGCTCATAAAAATGCTTTGTCTCACTCCCATTTCTTCTTTTTGCATGTTGAAGCTCTACTTGGAACCTTGTTAAGATCCAACCATGCAAAATATGATTTTTTGCCATTTTTTTTAAGTAGTCTTAAACTTTTGATCAGGACTGTATGATGATGCTTATGTTACATTTAGTAACTGGAGCGTGATCAGTTGTCTCCTTATGTTTGCAGGCAGCTGTGACCCTCCAGGACAGCTGCTATGAAGTCCACCAGCTCCTTCTTCAGGAGGGAGAAGGACCTCAGCTCCGAACCTTCGCCTCCCTTCAAAGCAGCCTGGTATCAGTCACCCACTGAAAACATTTTCTCAATGTAAAACCTTACACGTTTTGAGGAAGCTGAGATTTTAGAGTTATGTCAACACATATATTGTTGTCCAGGAGCAGGAGAAGCAGAGGAGTATTGAGAAGAAAAAAGAGGAAGTGGAAAAGAAGGGTTTAGAGAGGAAGAAAGAAGAGGTGGATGAGGTGCAGAAACTCCAGGTGAAGCTGAAACAAGAGCAACAACGTTGGGACAAAGAGTGTCTGGCCAGAGAGAAACAACAGGTTAGCTTCATGCTCGTGTTCTTTAAAACTGATTTTATGTTTCTCAGTCACTTGTCTTTCCGGTCTCTCTGTCTTTGTTTCATAATAGTTTGGTGTGGCACAAAAAAGCTTGGTTTAGTTATGAGTCTACGCCAATGACTATAGAAAACAATCATTGGTCTATGCCCTTTTCTTTGATCTTTACCAGGTTATAAATAGATCACATTTAATTAAAGCAAACAAAAGCAAACTGCAGTGCTAGATGAGACATTAGAATCTTGATAAATAAAATACATTACCCTGACATAAAATACATTACAAAAACAGGAAACATGTCATATACCAGCAAAATGTGTGACCTGTGAATTTCTTTTTCCAGATAAGATATTTTTAAACAAGTGTTGTAATCTTATTTTCATACCTGCATGTGTTCCTGCATGTGCATCTGCCATTTTCTATTATCTTTTTCAACTTCCTGTGCTGCTGTTGCCAATGGTTATATTTTACTAAGTGCTAATACAGAACTGGTCACAAAGGCTGTTACCTGCTTTCAGAACTGCAACTTGAAACCCAAGTTGTGGGTAAAGTGCTTTAGTTTCAAATATAGTATTAATCTTTAGACCTAAACAATGTATGAGGTCTGTTACAACAGTAGAATAATAAGCCTGGCATGCTTACAGAGTGAACAGGAGACTTTGCTGGAGCAGCGGGAGCAGCAGTGTCTTCTGGAAGCTGAGCGGCTGCGCTGTGAGCGCGAGGAGCTGGAGGCCCAGCTGCTGGAATACCAGCAAAATCTGGACAGACTGAGGGAGGGTCAGAGGAGTGTGGAGAGGGAGAAGGAGAAGATCGAAGCGCAACAGAGACTGCTCCAGAGCTGGAGACATAGCCGCCAGAGCAGCCTGCCTGTTATGATTCCACTGGGTGAATACAAGGTAATTGAGGAAAAGGGAGGTGATATGGGAAAGTGCATTAATGCAGGGGATAAAAGTACAGAAAGATTCAAGTAACAAAATAGGTAAATACATAAATAAATGAAAACAAAACTAGGAACAATAGAAAAAATAAAGCCAAAATTAATTTGTCACCTCTCCTTTGATTTCATGTCATTTTGATGTCCCAGGGGTCTACCCACAGCCGCTCAGGCAGCCTGGATGGCAACTGTTCAGTGTACAAGAATGAGGCAGCTTTGCTCACCTCACTCCAACAGAACCAGCTCACCAACCAGCACCAGCATCTTCTCTCCATGCCAAGAAAAAACCACGAAGACCCCCTGCACAGTTCCACCTACTCGACCAACCTCGGCCTCAGTGCCAGCCTCTACAACAGCCTCAACACCCTGCTGAGCCAGACACACAGCAAACAGCCGCTGGATGGCCTGACATATCCGAGCTACAGTAACAATCATGCCTGTCCCCAGGCCCTGAATGACTCCATCCACCCCTTTGGCAGCAGGATCACTGCACAATCACAGGAGACCAACACTTGTAAGACTACTTACTATATACAAAATATGGTAGAAAGTGCATGCTGTTTTAAATCAGTATTGTACATATTGTGCTTTTTCCAGCCCTCAAAAACAACATCTTTGTCTTGACAGTTGAAAGTTATTCTTTTGACTTCATACAGTGGGTGTCTGGACCCACACAGGGACTTGGACACACACTGGACCCTATTTTATTTTACGTTTTCTCTGTTTCAACCTGGATGATCTGTGGCACTGTATTTTCAGATCACAAGCTTGTTTAATTTGACATTGCCTTGCTCTGTAGCTCTATTAAACCTCATGCTCCTGCGAGGCGCTGTCATATTGTTAACCCATCCACTGCTGTGCTTATTTCAATCAGAACTCTGGAATTCCTAAGTCTGTGTCTTTAGATACAGAGAAGCTCAGCTCCTGGATGATGCTGTGGCCTTAAAAAGCAGAGACCCCAAAACTAAATCTGAGCCCTGGCTAAATGACACAACTCATGCCTGTCAGATGTGAATGCCAAAAAGCTTAACAGCTGCTTTTGACACAGTGGATTAGTATTTTAAATATTGATTCCCACATTTCTCAAAGAATGTTTTGTGTTAGAACTTGATTTCAGATCTTCCTCTGCTTCTTTGTCTTGTGGGGTTCCGCAGGGCTTGATACTTGGGCCTCTGCTATTTTCCTTGTATCTGCTACTCCTTGGTTCTATTTTTAGAAAGCACAATATTGCTTTCAATTGTTATGCAGATGATATTCAGATTTATGTACCCCTAAAACGGAAGGATGTCTACTCCATACAACCAGCTAAGTGCCTTGAGGAATCAAGTGAGTAGATGGCGCTAAACTTCCTAAATTTTAATGAGAATAAGAGAGAAGTTGTGTTTGGGCCTTGTATCACTGGTGGGCTTTTTGCTATCGGCTTAAGCCCGTTGGCACAGACTTGGGTTTTAGGATGGACAATCAGATCGGTGCACTGGGAAAATCCAGCTTCTTTCAGCCGAGACAGCTGGTTAAAATGAAAACCATTCTGTCAAAAGATCACTTTGAAACAGTAATCCATGCCTTCATTATGTTTGTGTCAGTAAGTCCTCTCTGTCCCCTCTTAAGCTGGTGCAACGGAAACAGGGAAGAGAGAGCATATTACTCCTGCTTTATCCTCACTGCACTGGCTGCCGGCCCATTTTAGAGAACATTTTAAAATTCTTTTATTTGTTGTTTTTAAGTGCTTAAATGGCCTTGCCCCAGCTGACCTCTCTGAGCTGCTGCACTTGCACTCCCCTTCCCGGTCACTCAGATCAGCTCACCAACTGCTCTTGGATGTGCCGAGGACACAACAGCTGCTCAGAGGGGACAGGGCTTTTGTTGTAGCAGCTCCCCCAACTTGTGGAGTTGGGAGCTAGAGTAGATAGACCTCCTCAATCTTAATATTTAAATCTGCTCTTAGGTTCCCCCACTAACTAACTTGTTTTGCCAAACAAAGCACCTCTTTTGTTGGGCATTTGACCCAGTTTGAGATTTTTATTTGATTTAATTGTAATTTAATTTTTGGTATTTTATTTTATTTCTACTGTTTTTACTGACGTATCTTGTATCATGCTGATGCCCTCATTTTGTTTAGTAATTTTTATTTGCAGATATATATATTTTTCTTTTTTTTTGTATTATTTAAATTGTTTAAATAATACAAAACCGACCAAAACTTTGGTCAGTGGTTGCTGTTTTTAAAGGGCTTTATAAATAAAGTTGGCTTGGCTTGACTTGACAGTTTGTGTTGTTCTTTTTTCAGCAAACTTCAGACCAGTGGCGGACAAACAATCCCCGGATCCGTGGAGGTCAGAGGTCACAGGCCATAGACTGTATGAGGACGGCTTCTCTTCCTCTCATTCTCTTAACCCTCTCCTCCCCCCTCAGGCGTACCTCTCTCTCGAAGGGCAGAATAAGGATGAGGGAGTTGAGGAGAACATTGTTTACCTCTAAAGGTCCACGAGAGAAAAATAAACAATATAGGCCACCAGTTGTATACTGAACAAACGATAATATGTCTGTTGCTTAAATGTGTATGTGTGCATATGTGTCCATGTAAATATGATGGATTTATGTTCATCTTTTAAAATCGGAGAGATCAAATATAGAGGTGATTGCAGGGAGAAAGTATAAACAGACTGTACAGTATGTGCCTTTATCATTGTATGTTGTGAACTTTAACCATTCTCCTTCTGTGTGATCAAACCATTGTGCCTTTTCACAAACAAGCTCTTTGTAAATCAGCTTTTATATTTGTACTTCGTGTGTTTTTACTTCTACCACAAATCTTTTAAGTATCTGTTGCACTTTGTTTGATGACAAAGGTACCTTTGTGCTACAAACTTTTTGACTTCAAATACAAGAAAGTCAGGACAGATTCAAATTGATGTAATTTACCTCTTGAGCACTTAAAATGAAATAAGAATATATGAGAAGCCAATCAACCCCTTTTTTAAACTATATATAGATTATTTCTCCAAGTGATCTTTAATGATATTTATAAAGGATTGTGGGCCTCTACGAGAAATAAAAATAGACTTATATTGTGTATAAATATGAAATACATGTATAGTTTTTCGGAGCGGCTACCTATGCACAATATGTTGAATTGTTTTCTCACTTAAGTGCCAAAAATATATTGCTGTAATTAATGTCTGTAAAGAGTGGGTGTATTTTTTTTTTTCCCTGTTCCATGAAATTTCAGATAATTTATTGCTTAAAAATTGCTTCATGCACTGTCAACGTTTATAAGATTTTGTTTGAAATTTTGTCTTGTAATCTTCATAATCAGAACTGTGTTATCATATTGTGTATATATATATATATATATATGTAAAATATATATATATATAAATCTGTTGTGGCAAACATCTGTTTTTGGTGCATTCTTACTTATGTGAAAAACGGCAAAACACCATTGGTTTAATATTTAAACACTCCTCTCTTGACTTCCGATCATACATTATGCAACACTCACACTCCTACTCATACTAACACTTGCTGCTGACTTATGAGGCTTTCAGTTGGCGTGCTCGGTGAAAAACTGTTCACATGAGAGGATGATAAATGTCAGGAAATCCTTTTTCAGCCTGTTCGGGTTGTATCTGATATTTTCAAACGGTGAATGTTGCATTGACGATGGTAAGTTGGGTTCTTTTATGTTATTTCTGATCATTTTAAAGTTCTCTCAATACGTCGTCTTGACGTATGCTCAATCACAGGTAAGGAAATCCCAGAAAGTTGATTCTGTTCATTGTCTAAATAAACAGGACCAACATTCTGGGACCCTGAATGTGTTCCTTTACATCCTTCTGTTCTGTCATACGCCAGGCTGTTATCTGCCAAAACCAAACATCACTCTGAAAGCTATTAATGATAAGCAGACTCTTGTGGTGAGCTGGTTGGTAAAACGCAGCAGCTTCGTGGGTGACATTTATGAGATCGAGCTCAGCCGCACTGAACAGCACACCGTTATTTACACTGTGAGTATTGAGAGGTGTGTTTTCTGTTTTTAATATTGTTTAAAAGTCTGTATTTAGATTTGGAATTATTTATAGAAACGCATTAACTACCCGCCATGGTCAGAGAATACAGCCAGAATGTTCCATGTAAAAGATAACTTGTATTTTTTCTGCCAGAGAAAGACAGAATCTGAATTTTTTTTCATTACCGCTACATTTAATTGATTCTGTAATCCTACTTTTAAGACCTAGCAGTGTTATTATGAACAATTATGTCCTGTTTTTTAACCTAGACAAATGTGAGCGTGTCCCCTGGAGGTTCGGCCGAATACACATGGACATGGATCTCTGATCTGCCTCTGGAGTGTGTTGATCACTCTGTCAGAATGCGATACTATAATCAATCTGTCCAGAGTCCTTGGAGCAACTGGATAACCAACTCTGGTGAGATGTTATGCTGATCATTAAATGTCAGCCTACGTGTTTGACTGATGAGGTCAAAAAAAAAAGAAAAGCAACAGTTGTCGTTTTCTTAGGAATGAAGTGTTTCTCAACATCTGCAGTAATTGCAAATGTCTCTTTCCACATATATCTTACGCATACAATGCAAATATGTACGTGGTTGGGAAATGGGGTGTTGTCTGCAACACTCTTTTTTTAGTTTACTACCTATAAGGGAAAAAAAGTAAAAAATAAAATACAATGTAATAAAAATGAAACTTTTTTTTTACTGTTATAGTTTCTGTGGGTCATCAGTCTGGACTCAAGGCAGTTTTTTTTTTCTTTTCTTTTTTTTAATAGCCAAGCGAGTCTAGCAGATGTGTCACATTGTTTGGCATCGTCTTGTTGAAATAAGTGAGGCTTTCACTGAAAAAGACATTTCATAGATGTATGTATTATGTATTTATATTGGTTATCTACAATTAATCAGGCAAAATGTGACTGGAATGTAGACTCTCAGCTTCAGGGTTTACATGAACTATTATATATATTATATATACTATACAGTAATTTTTAAATATAATTTCCCTTTTTCAATGACTCAAAAGAATTTGGGCACATTTATTACTGGACACAATTTTAAATATATGGATTTTTTGTTAATTCTTGGATGAAAATTTGGAGTCAATGACTGCCTGAGGTTTAGAACCACATCACCAAGTGCTGTATGTTCTCCCTCCCACTGTTTACTGCAGTTTGTTGCTTGTTTTTCTGTCTCTGTGACATCCTGTGTCATCATTTTGCTTCTATCAGCAATCACATCATGCAACACTAGTGACCAGGTAACACTTAAAGTCGTGTCCATGCCAGAACATTGCCTTTACCAGGTTTGACAGAATACTTTGAGTCAAAAGGTGTTTATTTCTTCTTCTTGGTTTTTGTTTTTCTTGTTATGTAAATTCTAATCGATTTGGTGTTTTTTCTTAACAACCATCCTCACGTTTCTTAGAATCTGTATAGTCCTCAGGTACGACGTCACTCATGAAGTTAAAAGAAATTGCCCATGCCCTAATACACTAATCCAACCCGATATCATCAAGGATGGTGAATGAACGACGCACTAATGACAAATCAGATGGCCTCTCTCCTCTATAAGCTGGAGGATGCAATGTTCATCATTTCCCAAAAAAAAAAAAAAAGAAAACAAAGGTCTAAGAGCTTGATTGGTCAGACCACAGAACAGTTTGCCACTCAGCCTTAGTCCACCTTAATGAACATGGGTGCAAAGAAAGCATTTCTGAATCCGCTTTGTTTTTTTGTGTCTCCACCGGTGCAACAATACAATTTTTGTTCCCCTTTTAAGAACCCTAGAACATACCAAGGGATTAAAAAAATCTTTCAACACTTTTTCTTGCATGAAATACTGAACAGCTCTTCATCAGACTGCACGATAACTTTACTTTGTCTTGCAGGAGTCAAAGCAAATGATAAGAGCCAAATTTTTCCCTCCAACCGTGTGCTGAGGCAGGGCAGCAGTGCCATGTTCTGCTGTATTCCCCCAACAGGTGTGAATGTTAAAAGAATGACCTTCAGGAACAAGGAATACCGTCTTTTGAGCATTGGAGGCGGAGTAAAAGCTATTACTGTAAACAACCTCACTATCCCAGAAGGAATAATTAAGCATTTGATACTGAGTTGCGATGATGCAACAGGCAAGAGTGTTCATGTCTCGAACTACATCAGTTGTAAGTTTGAATCTTTCTTTTTTTGTAGTCTTTATTAATTTAATGCAGAACTTTTACATGTATAACTGTATATGTATTTGTGTGTATATTGTAGTTCCACCCCAGAAACCCAGAAACCTCAGCTGTGTAACCTTTGACATGGTATCTGTCACCTGCACCTGGGATTCACCCAGAAAGCAACTCCCATTTGATCGCAACGTGCAAATTTACACTCTCCACATAGAGTAAGCACATGCAGTACACACCTTATATTGTAACACAATGTAAGGCATAGATGGCAGTGATTTTCATAATGTTGGACTGATATAGTACTGTGGAAAACTTTTGAGCCACCAACCATATTTTTATATTTTGTTTCAAAGGAGCAACACTTATTGAGAATTTTTGAGGTTTTCGGAATGTCTTATAAGGTTTTCTGGCATATATGAGCATGTCGTGCAGTGTGTTCCCAACAAATTTGAGGAAACTGGAAAACTGGAGTTCAAAAAAGAAATAGGAGCCCCCCCCAAAAAGTATCTACAGCAGATAGCTCAAAGTCACGTCTCCTTAGGAAGTAGTCATGCATTGGCTTCCCCAGAGAAAGGGACAAACAGCATCAGCATCCTTTTCTCTTGTGTTGCTTATCCTTGTGGTCAGACTTAATGTACAGATGTTTTTGTTCATTTGAAAATGCAACATGTATGTTTGTAATTGTTTATGTTAACATTATCTTAAATGAAAAGTCATCAGTACAAATTTCATAGGCCACAAAAGATTTATTAAGCCTAATATAAAGTAATCGAACCATAAATATTATTTCACAAAAGTGTAAACTGATATGCTGGATGTGTTTGACGTCTTTTCCAATTCTATTGTTTGTTAAAAACACAGAAACTCAGACAAGGCTCCCTTCCCCTGTGAGCAGTCATCGTGTACTTTTCCAGCTGTGCCACACCAGCAAGATTATAACATCAGTGTGTGGGTGAAGGACAAGCTAGGAGAGGAGATGGAACGTTATAGCTTCAACATCTCTGACAGAGGTCAGGGGTCATCTTTGTGTATACAACATATTCTCAGTTATGTTTTTGAAGACATAAAGACACGTCCACGTCAATTTAAACTGCTCTGTGCTTGATGCTTTCACAATTTACCTACACTGTGTAGTGAAAATCAGCGTTGGTGTTGTTTTTGTACTGTTTGAATGTTCACTGCACAACCAGTGCAGAAAATACACTGATATAAAATACATGGTTCGTGTGTGTGTTGCCATTAGTGTTTCCTGTTGTGAAGTCGCTGAGAGTGAACCGCGGGGTGACAGGCGCCACAGTGTCCTGGAGCATGCAGGAAAGCTTGACTCATATGAACCTTATCTGTCAGGTTGCTACAGTCCCACTCGGCACCATGGAGGTTAATTCCTTTAAGTTAATAATAATAATCATCAAACTGCTGAGTGAAGAGTTGACATTTTTGTGCATGTTTTTTTTCCATTTACTTCTGTAACAGCTGAGGTGCAACAACATTATGAGCAGTTTCTGCGATGCAAAACTGGAACACCTGGTTCCCAACACTAAGTACAATGTCAGAGTACGCTGCACAGTCAATGGACGACTCTGGGGAGAATGGGCAGAAGGAAGCTTCACAACAGGTAAATATAAATATAATTAGAAAAAATGTTGTTTTACAAATATCATATCGCGGTCAAGTCCAGATTCAATAAAGTGTGAGAAAAGACTAAAATTATTGAAGGGCAAAAATTAATTTTCGGTGTTTAGCTTTTATCTGCAAAATGATGCTGCATGAAGGAGCAATTTTACTGCATACAAACATATTTTTTCTTTTCTCTTGTGTTGCTTATCCTTGTGATGGGTTTGTTCATTTGAAAAGAGACTTAAATGCAACATTTGTGTTTGCAATTGTTTTTGTGCACAACGATTTATTAAGCCTGTTACAGAGTAATCAAACTACAAATATTATTTTACAAAAAAGCAAGCTGGCACTTGTGCTGGATGTGTTTGAGGTCTCTTCCAATTCTCCTGTTTGTTAAAATTACAAATACTTAAAGATCAGTAAAGTAAAAAGCAAGAGCTTAGCAACAAACTCCCAAATAACTTGTACTATCAGGCTTTGATACAACACTTTTCTTTTCTTACTGACCACTCAAAGCCACATTTCACCATATACTCATACACTGTTTATTCTACATGCTGTAAGTACTTTATCTACTGTGGCCAATTTAGAATCACCAACTAACCTAACAAGTCTTGGTCTTGGCTTGCTTTGGTACATACAACAAAAAAACAAAGTGCTCTGGTTCAATAATCTGCTGCCTGTCATGCTTTAAACAAGTCATTTTCCTCAGATCTACTGGTGTCCTTGGATTTATGGAGAAGAATACAGCCGCTGTCTAACTCACGCACCCGTCAAGTTACTCTGATGTGGAAGCCAGTAAGTCATTGTTCTGTGTCCTTTAAGCACAAGTAGTTGGGTGGAATAGTACTCTGGTTTTAGACAATATACAGTATGTCACCATTACCTTGAACATCCTTCACCCTTAATTACTCATTTATTCTCAGCGTATTGCTGGCACAGCAGCCACAATAAACATACAAGAGTACACAGTTCAGTGGTCACAGGAAGGCCAAACAGAGTCGAAGAACAGCAGCGTGGGCCAGGCAGTGATGTCCATTGGCCCAGGAAAGTGTGACTTCACTGTCCAGGCTCTCCTCCCCTCTGGCACCTCCATCCCCGCCAACATCACCATCCCACCAGCAGAGCACAAAGGTGAACAGCTTCTCTACACCCAGAGTCTCTTAAATTTAAATGCTTACTTAGACATTTAACAGCTTTTTTTCCTTTGATAAAACAAATAAAATATTATGGTAAATTGAATTTAACAAAAAGTCTGTAAACTTCTAAGATTTCATTAAGATGGAGCCGGATTATTCAGGGCCTTGTATGTGAGGAGCAGGATTTTGAATTCGATTCTGGATTTAACAGGGAGCCAATGAAGGGAAGCCATGGAGACATATGCTCTCTCTTTCTAGTCACTGTCAGTACTCTTGCTGCAGCATTTTGGATCGACTAAAGGGTTAAAAGGGACTTTTTAAGACTCATAATAACAAATAAAAGTAGTCCAGCCTAGAAATGTAAATGTATTAACAACAAATATCTCTGTTGTTTGTTTCCATAAATTAAAAAACTAAAAAAGTGAAACAACAAGTGTACATCACAGCACTGTTTTAAGACATCTGTTTGAATAAAAAACTAAAAAGGTACAAATGGTCACTATGATTAACTAAAACTAAACTAAAAGCTAATGACACAATTTTCTGTTTGGGCTGTTATAGTCCCCAAGAAATGCAGGGGATAGGATGAAAATTAAAAATAAATAAATAAATATATATTTTAAAAGTAGGCAGAACACACAAAAGGCACAGGTTGAAATGCAGAACACAAAGTCCTAAAAATGATCCGTGTGTTTCAGTGTATGACACAGATTCAATTCAATTTTATTTATACGCCAAATCACAACAACTGTTGACTCAAGGTGCTTTATATCGTAAGGCAGACTCTACAATAATAATAAAACCAGAGATTAATAACAAGTATGATTCAATGCCGAGAGGTCTATTAACAGACAGTGAGTGAGGAAGAAACACCCAGGGTCACCTGGTCCAGCCCTAACTATATGCTTTAGCAAAAAGGAAAGTTTTAAGCCTAATCTTGAAAGTAGAGATAGTGTCTGTCTCCCAAATCCAAACTGGAAGCTGGTTCCAGAGAAGAGGGGCCTGAAAACTGAAGGCTCTCCCTCCCATTCTACTTTTAAATACTCTAGGAACAACAAGTAGGCCTGCAGAGCGAGAGCGAAGTGCTCTAATAGGGTGATATGGTACTACAAGGTCATTAAGATAAGATGGGGCCTGATTATTTAAGACCTTGTATGTGAGGAGGAGGATTTTAAATTCAATTCTGGATTTAACAGGAAGCCAATGAAGGGAAGCCAATACAGGAGAAATATGCTCTCTCTTTCTAGTCCCTGTCAGGACTCTTGCTGCAGCATTTTGGATTAACTGAAGGCTTTTCAGGGAGTTTTTAGGACTTCCTGATGATAATGAATTACAGTAGTCCAGCCTAGAAATAATAAGTGCATGAACTAGTTTTTCAGTGTCACTCTGAGACAGCATGCTCTAATTTTGGAGATATTGCGCAAATGGAAGAAAGCAGTCATACAGTTGTTTAATATGCACATTGAAGAACATATCCTGGTCAAAAACAACTCCAGAATTCCTCACAGTGTTACCGCCATCACGAGTAAGCATTTGGTTAGATACTGCATTTCTAAGATTTTTATGGCAGAGTACAATAACCCAAGTTTTATCTGAATTTTGAATTTGCATTTTCAAATCTACTCAGCCAGGGTCTAAAGTCCTGAGTTATTTTGTTTTGTTTTGGACTTTTTCCCCAGAAAATCTCCCAGTACAGAAGCGTTTAGACAGCACCAGCGAGGGTGGTTTCAATTTGACATGGGAAGAGCAGAGCACTGCCACCTGTGGCTATGTTGTGGAGTGGTGCATGCTGGGAAATGCAGTGCCTTGCACTCTGCAGTGGAACGTGCCAGAGGAAAACAATGCATTGTTCCTACATGCTAGTAAGTTTTATTGTTGTTTTCATTCAACAATCATCGTAAATACATTTATTCTTGTTTAGCATTTACTGTCATATTTTTATTTTTAGGTGAATTCCAAGCAGGTAACAGGTATACGTTTTATATTTATGGATGCACGGACAATGGACATAGACTACTGGAGATGCAGACTGGTTACTCACAGGAATTCAGTGAGTTTTGTTATTGCATGTGTGCGTGTGTCTATTTTATACATTTATTATGTATAGAAGAGACATTTGAGGCTGAGTGTTGTGTTTTAGCCGCTGAAAATTAGAAGTATTTCAACAATTTTTTGAGTTTTTATTTCATAATTCTTCTTACAAAGTACAGTTAAGATTGACTCTCATGTGATTATACTCTATGTCTGTTCTGTTAGGTTCCCAAGTTTGTGAAAAATACCATAATTTTTGTATTTTTTGACTCTGCATAGCACCAAAGTAGATTTTAAAATCAAATATATGATTGAAGTGCAAACTTTCAGCTTTAATTAAAGGGGTTTAACAAAAGTATTTAGTATATAACTCAAGTGTTCAACCTGAATTATACAATGTTCCACATTTTCAGTGGCTAAAAAGGGCAAATGAAAAACAGTTCCATGGCCATGAGGCCTGTTTCCTCATTATTCCATGACAAATTAAGCAGATAAAAAATGTGGAGTTTAAACAGAACCAGTTTTTCTGGACTTGTAGGTTTTCTGACAATCTCAATTGCTTATTGTGAACCACGAATGACACCATGGTATTGAGATTGGGACTCTGTAAGCTTCATGTCATTTTTAGCTTTTTACCTTGTTCTTCTTTGAAAGTATCTGGTCTTTATCACAGAATAGGATGGTGAGAAAATTTCTATCATAGTTTGGATCTGGAGCGTGCAGTTGAAAGTAAACGTTTTTATACACTGTAAAAAAAACAAACAAAAAAAACCATGAAACTTTTTTTTAAAGAGGTTGCTTTAAATGATAAAATTAAAAATTAAAACTTTTAGTTTAAAAAGGTACAGAAAAAAGTAATAATCCTTAAAAAATTAATACAGAAAAGTCATTTATTTTAAAATGGTACATTGCACTGTATTTTTACAGAGTAGTAGTTGAAATTTTGACACAGGATATCTTGTCTTTGACTAATAGGGGCACCCTGTAAACACAAGATAGTCTTTCCTGTTATGCAGTTCTGATATGCAGAGTGGAGTAATTACTGTGATGCAATCACCTGAAGAGCTACAGGTTCAAATAACAATAACAATATTAGTATAGGTATTTTATAGAAGTTGAGGTTTTTGAACTCAGGGGAAACTTTGTTTTGAGAAGTTGCATTGTTGCTTTGACACCAGATAAGCTGCAAATGTTTTAATTAGTTCGGCCTTCCTTCCTCATTACTATCTCCTGTTTCTTAGAATCTGTTCAGCGCCCAAGTCTGGTTGAACCTGTTCAGAGTACTTCCTCTTCTGTGACACTGGAGTGGCATTACAATGAAGATGATCCAGCTCAGCCAGCATTCATCATGGGGTACCTGGTTACAGTGCAGGAAGTAGGATCTGTTTTGCTGCCAGGTCAGGTTGCGAGAGAGTGTGCAGGAATAAACCAGCATTGTTGATATTCTTCATCTTAATCTCAGTCTGTGGACGTGTTCTAATTATTTACATGATTGAATTTATTTTGTATTTCTGGGCAGTGTCAGATTAACGCTGATTTGAATCAAACTTAGTTAGGATGGTGCCCAGCACAATTATTTAATCTATGTATCATCCTGTGTACATCTAGATCGGTCCAATGTCTCAGTTGCAGATCCCCACATGAAGTTTGTGACCATAGAGGGTCTGAAGGAGAACACAGAGTATACTTGCTCTGTGAGTGCGCTCACTAAAGAGGGGCCTGGGCTACCAGCCAGCATTACCTTCAGAACCAAAATCAACTGTGAGTTTTAAAACACACAGGGGGATCCCAGAGATACAGCTACTGAACTGTATTCTTTCCTGGGAGAACCTTTGATAAAAGATGTCAATTTCCAGTGCATAAAGTAATTAATTTCAACTCCTGTTTCCTCCTGTAGACTCTTCTCTCATACTCAAGGTACTGACTCCCATCTTTTTACTCATGGGCTGCACTGTTCTCCTGTGGTCCCAAGTGAAAATGTGAGTAAGGTCATCTTTAAATAGAGACCTAAAGATAGAATCCTGAAGATGATGATAAGAACCATTTTGAACTCTTTTAAAAAAAAACAACAAAACTATCTGTTTCAGTGTGAGGAGCGGGCTGAAGGAGATATTTATTTACCCTGCGGGTATGAACATTAAAACTCCAGAGTTTGAAGGCTTCCTGCACGAGGTATGAGCTAATCACTGAGAGAGCAGAAAAAAATGCACAAAGAGGAAATATCCAGCCTAGGAAAGGAATGACATCTATCTATTTCTGACACAAGATTCTAGCTGCTCAGCAGTCCTAGGTCTTTGTCATATTTTTGTTTCATCATACACCAAATGTTTTTCCGCTGATGGACTGCAAGCACAGATCAGCCGGCTGATTCTCCCACTACAGAGCCATGTTGTTATAATGACTGCAGTATGCAGTTTAGCACTGTCTTGCTGAAATATGCAGGGCCTCCCCTGAAAAAGATGTCTGAATAGGTGACAATGTTGCTCCAAAACTTGTAGATCAATTCCATAGACACCTATTCCCCCCTAATACCATCAGAGATGCCGGATTACAAACCGAATGGTCCATATCCTCTTTAGGTTCACAGAAGACGACAGCAGTTCTGTGTTGTCTTCACGTTTGGCTTGTTCTTTGCATGGTAGAACTGTAACCTGTCAACGATTTCTGGAAGTCTTCCAGTGCCCTTGCAGTGATTTGCAGGAATAAATCATGCCTGTTTTAAGGCAATTTCACCTGAGGGCCCAAAATTTAAAGCCATCCAATCTTGATTTCATCCTTGTGAAAAGGGATTTCTCTAGATTCTTGGGGTCTTTTGATGATAGTATTTACTGTAGACAATGAGATAATCAAAGTTTTCATTAGTTATTCTAAACATTATAAACAGATTGGTGAACCTCTGCCTATCTTTACTTCTGAGAAACACTGCCTCTCTCAGATGCTTTTTTGAGACATGTTGCTACCATCAGTCTAAACCTTTGATTCCCCCCCGCCCGCCCCGCCTAACTAAGTTTGTGTTTATATTTGGATTTGTGTCTGTTACTTAACTTATTATATCTTCTTTGCACAGACTGATCAGTGGCTGCAGTCTCAGAAGCCAGAGGAGTGCATCAGCTGTGACATCGAGATTTTGAATGGCAGACCCTCTCTAAATGAAATAACCGCACTGAGAGATTCTGAGCTGATGAATGAACCATGCTCTCCTAGTTTGCAGTCCTCGCTTTCGTCTTCATCACCTTCTTGCATGCTGCTCGAAGCAAATTACTGTCCACAGTTAGCTACTCTGCCCTGGGACAGACCAGCCTCTCAGCAAGTCACAAGCCTGATGAACAGGAGTTACTTATACACTTTGAAGGAGGGTTACTCTGAACCACCTAAAGTTGTATTCAGTGAAACCAAATCAAGCTTTGAAACTTCTGACTGCCCCCTTGAATCATGTGGTGTCATATATGGTTATATCGCCAATGATTCTTTATAAGTGCTGAGTCAAGTCTGAATCAGTATTTCTTCCTGTCCCATACCGTAAATACAGAATTTGTTTATTACACATATTGTGAATCAGCTATCCTGCATTCATGCTAAACTTTAAATTACAGAAGTGATTTTGTTTAAAAATTATATCGTATAGGCTTTATCATAAAAAGAGAATCAATAGTGCACAAAACTCACATTAAATTGACTAAAGTTTGATGTGAGAAGAGAAACAAAAAGTCAGGAATTTGCTCAACTGTGAAGGAACTGGAGATGTTATCTACAGGATGTAAGTGCTGCAACAGATAAGGTAGATGAGCAGGCTTAGAGGTTTGCATATTTTCTGAGCATGACTTTTTAACATCGCTTGTGATGCAGACAGTGCTGATAGTGATGTAGTTGTTGATGGGATGTAGGTATAATGCTTGAAGTGTATTCATTGCCGTGCTATATGAATCCATGGTTAAAAACACGACTCGTGTAGCATTGCTATTAGCTCATTTGGTTCAGCAGGTGACTCATGTGCCCTTTGAAATGAAAGCATGAATAAAGTGCTTTTCTATATAAATCTAAGAACATTATTAGAGGTATTAGTTTAGGAATTTTTAACACTCTGCCATCTTTTCACCTTTTCTCCATATCCTTTTAGACATCCCAGCCCCGTCTGATTCTGTGGCATGCATGCTCACATTCACACTAGATTAACTTGGCTCAACTTGTTTTCTTTTCTTTTCAGAATCCTATTAAATGGCTTTCTTTTTATTTTCCAGCATTATTAAAATATCAGTTTTCTCCATTTTGTCATGCCCTGAAAGATGAATCATGGGGAAAAAAAACAGAAGGTTGAATAAAAAAGGAAAATTACAGGAAATGTTTAGTCATCATTCCTCTGGAATTTCTCGATCAGTTACTCATAATTGGAATTTTACCTTTCAGCTCAGGTCTACTTGTTGTAACAGGTTGTTCAGCAAATTCTCACCTAAGTTTACATGCATTGTGTTCTGTACAGTTATTGTGCAGTTAGCAGACACCGGGTACAGCTCATAATCTAATTTAATACAAAGTAGATTCAGGTTGTGTTCTATTGTCTTGACATTTAGATTTTACAGTTGAAATTAGTGGGGGTGTTTTTTTAGCTCAGTTATTGTCTTAATGTTCTAGGAAACTGAGTGAAGTCTATAGCATTTCACATGTGGTGCCTCTCCAGTTATGGTTCTAGTTTAAGATCACACCTTCTGATATAACATGTTGATTTATAAACAGTTTCAACTGTTGGTCAAAAAGAAATTGTAAGTACTAAGTATTTGTACCTTCTGAAAGGTTATACAAGGTATTATTTGGATAAGGCAGAACTCACACATTCACCAAATACTTTTCATAAAAAGTAAAACATAACAATTAGCCTATAGAGCACATCTTAATTAAATCAAGTCCTATCCTTGTATATTCACTGTTTCTGCTGTTAATTAAACTACACATCTGCCTATTTTTTTTTCCATGCCTTTAAATCAAATGCAATCAAGCCATGACTGGTTTGGCTAATTCAAATGTGGAGTATCATCTATATTCATATTTAAAATGAAAAGATTTCAGTATCTCTACTGAAATCTATTCAAGCTTCCTCCACCTCACACTTCTCCCCCACATTCACTCGTTATGAAGAGCCAAGCGTCAAAAATGGTTAAAATGAGTCACATCTGAGTTGATATGACAGAAATAGCTGCTCAGACTTAAGAAAATGTGGTTCAGAGACATGCTGTGTATGTATAGCACAGAAAAGCCCAGAATGACTTTTCCTCCCCCTTTGCTTCTTTCACATAGATTTAAATTGAGTCACATAGGACTACACGACTGGTAAATCAGAATCCATTCCTCATTACACTCACATGAACGCTTAAGCTGTCGATTACTTTTTTCATTAAAATTTCTGCATGAATTCAGAAGAAAAAAAAAGAACAAAAGAAACTGAAACAGGTGCTGTACAGCCTGAGAGATACTGAAACTATAGACTCAGAGCTTTACTCAGCCCATATTATAAACACCTAAAATAAACAAAGAAAGTAGTTGATTAGATTCACCAAACAGTCACATCCACTAAATGTAAAAAATACTTTTATTATAGACTCATTCAGTAGTTACAAAATCCTGAGGAGCAATTGTGCACATAGGCTTGTCTGAGGCACCACTAGGTGACAGAACAGGATAAAATGGTGGATGCTACTCTGATCTGATAATCAAATCCAAAATATTATAAAGAAATGCTAAAACGAAATAAGAATACATGCTTAAAATATAAAGATCATTTGGTACAGTTGAGAAAAAAGCTAAAATAGCTACATATACTAAAAAAAAAAATACTATATTGTCTCTGTCTTAGAGTCATTTACATGCAGCTCATTAGTCACTGGAGCAAGTTGTAGCCTCCCTCAGTAGTGTATAATTCACAGAAAACAGAAAAAGCAGACTGACCTGCCAAAACAGTGTTTAACGTCACCATGACTCTTTGAGTAAACAGAATCCACCAGCAGACTGTAAAGCTGAGGAGGCACATGTGGCTCATCCATTTAGTTTAGCCAGTGTTGGGGTTTTTCTTTTGTTAGTGTTGAATCTATTTGAAGATTTCTTCAGAGATCAAATCTGCTCTGAGTCTTTAGTCCATGACATTTAAAATCTAAGATAACCAACAGAACAGCTGCCAGATATCTTCCATGTCTTCACATAGAAGCTCTCTGATGTACTCTTACCCTCAACTTGTTGTGTTTTCTGGAGAGAAAAAAAAAAAAAAAAAAAAGAGAACCAACACAAATGAGTGTGTTTGCATGCAAAAAAGCAGTGAAATGGAAAAGGTGCTTATCAAGAAATGGGACACAATTTGTGTTTTTGTGACGAGTGCAGATACAAAGTTCAGACGTGTGACCCAGGTGAACAAACTGCTGTTTGCTCGACTACAGTGTCAACAAGATCCAACAGAAGCTTCGGCAAAATCGAGTTTCAACTTGCATCCGTTCCTTACCGTTGTGGCGGTGACACCATACACTTCCACAGAATAGCATACAGTCCAAGCAAAAAGGCAATGAACAATGCAGCTGCAATGGAACCTAAAAAGCACAAAAACATTCATGTTTTACAAATTCATTCATGTCACGCACTAGCACTTAAATCTTAACATAAACTAAGGGTAGCGTCGTACGATATCCTGCTTCTGTAGTATCTGACAAGCATGCATCATTTGTTTACATGCTTTTATTACTGAATTAATCTGTTGTTAAGCAGATAATAAAAACCGTGTTATATGGCTCTATATGCTTCCCTATCTATTTGCTTAATAGTATTAAAAGAAAGATTCACTCTGCAAGATAAAACAAGCTGCACGATCCTTTTTAGCGCTTCGTGCATTCCTTTTGCCACTTCTCAGACCTCTAATCTCTTATCATACAAAGACAATCTAAAGTGCAGTCATAAATTTTGGGACTCCACCCACAAAACCTGAACATCAACACTGTAATTGCTTATCCGACTCACGATCCATCACAATTCACAGGTTACTGCAGTGTGTAAAGTACGCAAAGAACTTGATGAGTTTTCTTGTCATTGGTTGGCTCTACTTCACAATGAGTGTGAATAAGTGAAGGAGCCTCGCAAACAATCATATCAATTAAATATATCACCAAATAAAAGTGGCTGAGTTTAGGAATATTATGATTACAGAGATGCTCTTAACACATCAACATGTCACAGCATTGACCATATGACCACATCCTAGTAGAATGGTGACAGGAAAGTCTTACGAAAAAAAAAAAAGCTGTGAAATGACAAATATGAACTTGACCTTGAGGACCGTTTGGGTGAAAACCCTTTAGCTGGTCGGTGTGTGTAGGGTTTACAAAAATCTTAACAATACTCTAAAGTACCGATTCTTGTAAACTGTAAACAGATAGATAACAATACTTTACCACAGCATGGTGTTAAAAAATAAAATAAAAATCCTTTAGTTGAATTTGCCCCCCCTCCCCTTCAAGATCACAGCTTTTCATCCAGTGTGTCAAATTGGCAGCATGCAAGCTTTTTTGTTTCAGGGAAGTGGCTTGCCTGCAGTCTAGACCTTTTATCAGATTAAAATATTTAGTGCATCATGAAACAAACAATTTGAAAAGCAGAACCAGGACTGCTGAGCAGCTAGAATCCTACATCAGGCAAAAGAAGGGAATTCATCTCCTGAAAGTCCAGCAGCTGGTCTCCTCTGTTCCAAGATGTTTACAGAGTGCGGTTTAAAAACAAAACACATCTCAACTTTTTTGAGATGTGTTGCTACCACCAAAGTCAAAATTCCATTTTGTTTTTACATCGCATCTCAACTTTTTGGATTTGGGGTTGTTGTGTTAATGAATAACACAACAAGAGGATGCTTCAGGTCATGCATTTATCTTGATACACAAAGAAACCTGAAGTCATCATCTTAAAACTGCTATTTGTCTCTGGGCTGTAGCTGCAGAATCAGCTCTCATTACCAGGGTTGATCCTTTCACACACAAGTTAATGTTTGCTCTGTGCACAATGGGTCTTCCAGGCAGCAATGTAAGAAAAAACAACAAAAGCAAACAACCCAGATACACGAGGAAATGACTGAAGGAGAGATGCATCAAATTTACATCAGGTAAGTTTTTTTATTTATTTTTAATGTCCACTGTCCCTAAAATGTATGACTGCACCTAATAATAATGACGGGATTTCATTCGACTTTCAAGTTCCGGGTTTTTGATCCTCTTAACTTACACTTATCTCAAACACCAGATAAAAAGTGTACCACACACTTTGCTTACAGAAGCGCAGTTTACTTAAGATGTGCTATATACTCTTTTTTTTTTAGCTCTCAAAAGTTTTGAACTTTAAAACGACTTTTAAGTTTGAGTTCTCTGGTCAAGCATACGCATACTTCAACAGCGAAACACGTCCAGTCATACTGACAGGAGCTCCATGAGCAAACAGCAACATGACAACAAGAGCGATCTAAAGTCACAGGGGTGCAAAGCTTATTTAGCGCAAGGGTCAGAAGATAAGAGAAAAATCTGCCACTGTGTCTCAACAAAACCATACAGGATATCAAAAACCTCATATACAAACTCACACACAGCACAACAGCAAAGCATCATATTTGTGTTTCTCGCTCATTTAGTAAATATAGCCCCAAACAATTTGACCAAAGTCAGACAGTATTTTGCAGTCACACTCCTAAAATAACTAAAGTGTTTCTAAGGTGTTTTAAAGCTTGGCTGACTGTTGGTTGTGTAACTTGATTCGGTTTATTTTCAGTCTCGACTCTCTGGGAGAAACAGGCGTTTTTGTAAGTTGTTGACTGAAGGTGGTCCATTACATGTTTTTTTTCCCTCTCTCTCTGCAACAGGCCCTACATGGTGTAGAAAAACATCAATTTTAGACAAAAATTATGCTCACCCGGGATCATTCCATTAGTGAAAGTAGGAGAGTCCTTTGAGTCGGGATGAGTGGCAGCTGCAGTAGAAACTTTACAAGGAAGAAAACAGAAATACATGAATCCACAGCTAACAAAAGTGTGTTTAAGCTATACTTGCCTGCATAACAAATGTAAAAATATGACACAGGATTTTACATTTTTACTTAAAAGTTCCATGTGAGTGTAAAGGACATAAACAACATTGAATTAACATTGAATAAATAACATAATTGTGAAATACTGGGATCGGGATTCAACAATTTTATTCCCAAGCAGCTTTTGCTGTGACGCGTGGTGAAACTGTGTCAGTTAAAGATTCAAATCTGTGGTCAATTTTGAATACACAGTGCTCACAGTGCTGCAGTACACGCGCTTCTTTCTCAGTGAGCACACTTTTTATTACATGAAGCAGAAGCAGTTGGTTGATCCTCACTGTCTCCATTAAAATCAGCAACACCCCTTTCGTGTAATCCATGCCCACAGTTGTTTCATAACGCAGTAAATAATTTGCATTTTTGTGCCAAGTAATTGCTATGCGTTAGTGTTGAGCAGAGACTATTGGGCGTCTCTGGAACTGTGCCATGTTGTTTTTTTTGCTCCCTATAAATAGCATGCACTGCCAACACCTCAAACCTATAGCGTAGTACTGAATGGAATTCACCTGAAGTGAATTTGTTGGATTCTTTCATCCAGTTTCAGGTAGTTAAGGGGTTTTGGTAGAGTTTTATCCAGGCATAATACTGTGCCTAAAATGAAAACACCACAAAATATTGCAGCATCTCTTTCATTCTGTTATCTTGGGACTCCTCTGGTGAACTTATGACTGCAACCCAGGAGGAAGAAGACAGGTATGAGAAAACCTCAAGGAAGCGATAAGACCTACCATTGCTCTGCTGCACAGCATGTGACAACTGCTCCCCAAGATCTAGGTCGACCATCTGAAAGTGCAAGCAAAACATTCGGTTTGAACACAAGAGTGCTGCCTAACACAGACACGCGCGGAGCGGGACACATTACAAGTCTAAGTCATTTAACTCGCCTTCTTTGTTAAAAACGTGTACATCTACAGCGAGTCGTATTTCTGTGTACAGCAGATGTGGGAACTTGCTGCAGGAAGTTAATGTGGAAAATCGGAGCTCTTTGGGGGCATCGCCAGGCACAAAGATAAGACAATGTCCAAGAAAATGTAAAACGTTTGTGCCAGAGCAACGCTTGTGCGTGTGAATCTACTTACAGCCAAACAGAAAAGGTTACGCTCCCAGTAAAAACGATCAAACAAACCCGTAATGAACCGATACCTATGGCAAGCTCATAAACACCTAAATCAGTACTGTGTAACCGTCGTCAGATAGATCCCGGCAGACTTGTTTTTGGTACACTGTCGCTCACCACACAAAGACACAAAAGCGCTTCTTTCTCACCTTTGAGCTATTTCCGTTATTGATTAGAGCGCTGCTCTTGTTTTTCATCTCCGTCCACATTTTCAGGGCTGTGCGGCCAGGCTTCATCAACTCATGCTGTTTTTCTCCTCACCTCAGCGGCGCCCTGAGACGCACCTCTCGTGGTGCGTTCCTGTGCTTCTTTTTAAACTCGTACAGCAGCGCACCCAAGCTTTGCTGCTAATTTTGGACGCAGTGTAGAAATGATTAGGCTGCATAAGTAAATTAATTTTTATGTGCTCTATAATGCTGTAATATTAAAGAAGTTCAACATGTACTTGCTTGTTTTGTTTGTTGTTGTTGTTGTTGTTTTTTTACCCCTGGACTAACCTTTGATTAAAAGGGCTCACTGATGCTTAATTTATAATGAAGTAAATCTAATGCCCCCCACCTCAATATTTTCTGTCATATATACCGCTACAATGGTGGCTCTTCATATTAAACTTGACTTAAGATAATAATAAATATATTCTAATACACTGAGTGTGGATAAGTGTTAGGCTTTTAAATTGCTTCAAAGACTGTTTCAAAAAGTTGCTTCTCTGTTCTTGGCTGTGTGTGACGCTGGTGACACACAACCCTTATGTTTGTGAGAGGTAGCCAGTTAAAGTAAAGTTACTTTAAAATGAAGGAGTTAAAACTGACTGCTTCATTTGTTTGGGCTTACACCAATGCGTCCTATAAGATATATAAGGATTATCTTAAAATGTGAATCATACAAAGCTGCTCAAGTAGGAGTCCAAGAACGAAAATATGGAACTGAGCATAACAACTCCACTTTAAGCCAAGCTGCGTGGCTGCAATTTTAACATTTCAATAAAGTTACATTTCCTACAGCAAGTGAAGGAGGCACCAGATCGGCCCAACTTCCTGCAGGAAGAAAGCAGTCACATTTCGCAAAAGTATGATCCAAGATAATTATATTTACAGCAGGCCTACCGATTTTCAGTAAGTGTATACAACGTTTTCCTGCACACACATTCACTCTGATAAACGCACTTCCGCTCGGATAGATAAAACAATGAAGACATGGGACACAGAAAAACACTCTGCTTTTTATCTAAGCAAGATTACATGTTCTGCAAACAGTGTATGAACAAGTCAGTGTTCCAAAAACAAAACGTTAACACAGACAGAAAACTCATTTATTATCAGAAGTCTCCGTTTTGAATTTGAAGACCACATCTTGATCAAAGTATGTTTAATGCAGACCATTTAATACACTGGTCAGAGTAAGACCTGACCTGCAAATAGCCACAGCATAACTCCACACATCAGACAGACAATCAAATTCAACTTGTTAATTGGAAAATTGTGGGAAAAAAAAAAAAAAAAAGATATTCAGCAAATCTGCCAGAAACAACCCTGTACAAACTTCATATGGGAATTAGTCATAAGTATACACAAAGGTTAATTTATGAGAAATATTTGTTTTTCTCTCCATTAAAGAGAGTCACACCAACAGTCTGCAGATATTGCACAAAAGTTTACACTGTAAAAGCAGAAAGAGCAACTCCAGATCACACATACAAACCTCCGAGCATATACACACACACAGGCACTCAGCATTAATAGAGCCTGAAGCCGGATGGTATATGTCACAAAAATCACTCACACAGACACACACATACAACAGACAAGAGCGTGGAGAAACATCTAAAATGCACAACCAAAGGCATATCTTCCTGAAGAATGAACTTTCTACCCCTACCACCAAAGGAAAAAAATAAAGCTCCTCTAGTCAAACAGCGTCGGTCATGGAGTGTCTTAAAGTAAGTGGGGTCTAAGATATTAGTCAACACTTGTTTGTTCTCTCTTTAAACTTAATCGAAACTTGACCAGCACACAAGAGGGCAGAGTGCAAGAGCACCTGAGGTTACCCAGAATCACCGTTGTCAAAACCCCCCCCCAAAAAAACGGTGGTAAAATGCCAGCAATCCCAGAGGGATTACAGACAGAGGTACAAGCCGTCCGAACACAAAAACCTGATTAAGTGTCGTATGGGGAATATCAGTATGGAAAGCATGGCTACGGTACACATCGTAAATGAGCGCAAACACGGCAGCGGGTTTCATGTTAGCCACACTGCAATAAGGCTGCATCTATGGCAAACATCGTTATACATTTTACATCTAATCTCCAACTTCTCATTAGCTTCAAGCATTTTCATCATTACTTAATAACGCAGTTATCCAAAGTGGGAATGTTAACGACAGCAAAGAAATTATGTAACCGAACCCTGTACAGAAGAGAAATTTAAAAATCTCTGTTTAAGCAGATATCACATGTCAAAACAGCCATCTGCTGTCTTGGCTCATATTAGAGTATTTCTACTGACCTCAGCACTGAGGTTCATGAAACCATAAAGTAAATGAGCAGGGCCACCTTGTGGGCAGAGAAGGACTGAACTGCAATGCGGACACGCTGAATGAACAGAGATAAGACTGTGAGATTGTCAGAGTTGCCATAAAGCAGCAGCACAACCATGGTTAATACTCCTTCAAATTTTAAGAGTGGAGACCAGACTATTAAGATCTGATTCAATCGAAATAACATTAAATGGTTTGAAGACATTTTAACGACACATCACCAATACATGACGTCACACTAATGTCTTCGGCTGGTACTGAAAAACTGCACAGATGTTTAACTTTTCAATGGTTAAAAATAATTCATGTTACTTTTTCCCCCTGACCAAACCCCATCACTCCTTCAGCCCCCATCAGTCACAATCCGCAGAGGTCGCATTTCAGACTGGCCATCCTTTCTTGCTCTCTTCTCGGTGTCCCATCTTGGATTTGACGGCCTCTGAACTGTCTTGGTTGAGAGCTGGTGGCAGGTGGATGATGGGAGTTGTAGGAAAAGCAGAAAGGCAGAGATAGAGAGGCATGTCCAAGAAGGACGAGGCAGCGACATCACATGATTTCACAGCAAGAGTTCTGTTTCCGTGCCTGAAGGTTAAACACAAACAAATATGCAAATAGTTTGCCCTGCTTAGTAAATCCAGCCCACAGTCTTGAAATTTAGCATAACGTCAATAAGGCGAGTCATTCACACTTACAGTCTTGTAGAAGGCTTTAGACTGGTTTCCCAGATGCTCTGACTTTGCCACAAGATCGTCCAGTTTCTCTCCTCTTTCCAACAGACTTTCCATGGTGTTGTGCTGCAGACATCAAAATATTTATTTATGAAACAGATGAAATACTACAACTTAGTTTTAGTTAAGTAGATTGCCCAATATGATTAAAAAAAACTGTAGCTAATAAGAGAAAGTTGCCTTTCAATCCATTACATTTTGTCAGATGACAGGATAACAAAGTGCAAATCCAAACCTTTCCAATCTGGACCCTATGCTATGAAGCGAGTTCAACATACTCAGGGTGCCTAACTCCAGAGAAGTTATTAAATGTCTAAAGAACATAAAAATGTTATTGTAAAATGCAAAAAATGATTTTTTGCGCTTCATTCATAAGTTTTAAGACGGTATAGCTTGTAATGGCTTTTCCATCTCCACTCCAGAGGGATAAGGAATAACTATGAACACATCTGATTTCTGATGTAATTGAAAGCATGTATTAAAAATTTGTTTTAAGAGACCATCATCTCTTTCTGTGTTCTCATGCAATACAAAATTTGAAATCTTCTAAACCCCAGTTTGAGTATAAATTAATGTGGACACTTTTCTGCTTTGATTTATGTAAGAGCGGTGGTTTACCAAAATGATCTTTGTCTCATCCAGCTCTGCCTGCACTTTGGTCATTGCATCAGCTTCCCTGGGGTTCTGTGGACAAATACAAAAATAGAACCAGCTATCAAGTAGATGCATTTTGCACTATACAAGTAAATGCTGCCAAATGATGTGAGCATCTGGTGATTATGGAGTCCTTCTGATATTGTTTTTAAATCACACAAACAGTTTAGTTGCAGTCATAGAATATCAGGTCTTTCGTTAACATAAATTCTGAGAAATGTAAAACAAACTGACCTGGTATTTAGAGAGGTGAATGTCAAGGGCTTTGTAGTTAATGGTGTCAGGATTACCAGAGGGCCAGTCTATACTGTCCACTTGCCTAGAGAACTCCTCTAATACCTAAAAAAAAGCAATGTCACTATTGAAATCAACAACAAGTCTCATAATATGTATATGTATTTTTTTTTTTAAATATATAAACCACCTTGTCAAGCAATGTGAAACAGACTCTCTGTGGATATTCAGTATCTGCGATGACTACAGCACCCAAATTGTCATTTCTCACATACACATGGCACAGGTACTCTGAAAGAAAAAAAAAGGAGCAAGGTGTGTTGTTATCAGAACAATGTTCACCCGATCTTATTGTACAGGAAAACTACTGTGTCTACTGGTGCATTGAAGAAGGGCCAAAGAATAAAAAGCCTTATTAAAATACAACTTAGCAAAATGTTCTCCATACGACTCCCAAAACAAAAACAAACAAACATCACACACTCATTATGAAGCATAACTCCGTAATGACATTTGTTAAAGTTCATGTCACATGATATGATGATTCAGCCTGCATGAAACTGAAGAGGGGAAAAGCAGTCTGTGTACTCCAGAAACAAGGAAATGTTTAGCGTCATTGTTTTGAGACAGCTTAAATTTTACTTTTATTATCTCCAACTGTTTAAAACTGGACTTAAAATGTCCATTTTCAGGCCAGAGAACATGTCACAGCTAGGTATGGGTACCGGTATCGCACCAGTTCTGACATAAACGGTAGTAACCAGACCGAAAAGCAGCGCACATTTTGGTGCTTTATTTCGGTGCTTTTTTTTCCTGAGATGTCATACACTTTGGATTCTAGCCAATCATTTTACGTTTCCAAAGATAGTAGGCGGGCCCAGGTATGTACGTTCTTTTAGAGCAGAGCTACAGATTAAAAATGCCCAAGGCGAAGTGGTCAAAAGTCTGGCTGTACTTCACAGGAAAAGATGCAAACTCAGCAGCCTGCAACAAGTGCTTTAAGCTGATACTGTGCAAAGGAGGTAACACCTCGAATCTGATGAAACACCTGGCGACGCATAGCATTTTTTTAAAAGCCGAGAAATACACCGTATTTGATAGCTTGCTGCAAGACCTCACACCGAGCACATCTACTGCGGGTGTGGTGCCTGTTATCGAACCCGGAGTTAGCAACATCCTCCAAGAACCCGAAGAGTAGAGTCCTGGCCCCTAGCCCTGTCAGCGTAGCAGAAATGATGACGGATGATGATGGCAACAGCAGCCGTTCTTCTCTGCGTGAGTAGCTTAATGTTGTTTGTGTGTAATTTATGTTGAGTAGGCTAACCACGTTATTAAATTAATGCATGTAAGGTGAACTAGTAAACACCGTCGTAGTTACATGCGGCTGTCTTCTTGTTTGATGGCAGATACTCCCTTCACCCTGGCCAAAAAGGCTAAAATGACCAAAGAAAAAGTGGGAAACAGTTAAACATGAGAGGTTTTTGGACAAAGTTGGTGTTTTTTTTCCCCATTGTTTAAGCACTGCTTCCAGCCAAGAGTGATACCATAAATCCCCTATAGCTGCAGAAAAGGCTAACATTGTTATCTTTTTACAAAAAAAATCAGCTAAACATGAGAGGTTTTTGGACAAAGTGTGTGTTCTTCGTTCTTTAAGCACCGGTTCGAGCACCGTTTAAGCACCGGCACCGTTTCAAGAGTACCGGTTTGGCACCGGTATCGGATAAAACCTAAACGATACCGATCCCTAGTCACAGCCCCATCACAATTTCCCTGTCAAACATCAAATCACTTTTCAGCAGAAATCTCCTTCTGCCCTACTGTGACGCAGGACACTGCAGAAAGTCATTCCTTTATGATATTACAAATCACAACTTATTATTGTTCTCGTCCTTTGAGATCTGTGATAGTCTTTAGTTATCCAAGTAAGCGGCTAATGTGCAGCCTTTTATACCAATACCACTGTAGAGAGGATACTTGACAAAAGGTTACCCTGAATCTGTAGGGTCTTCTCTGATGCAACAGCACTAATCACTGCATCACAGGGCCACACCTAAAACACTCTAAATCTGTTTACCTTGTTCTTTGACGGAGGCACGGGTTCCTTGAGATGTTCGTTCGACAATCAAGGCACTGGTGAAGGTCATGAACTCCTGAATGCTAAACAAACCAAAGCAATACTTAGTGTAGAGTAGAAAACACTTAGAAATAGTGAAATAAATACTACCCGTGATGTGTGAGGCACAGGTCAGTACTCTAAGAAATAAGGAACTGCAGTAAAAACTGTTTCGTTTCGTTAGTGAGACGCACCTGGAGCGCTGAAAGAAACTGAAGGAGGACAGGTCGTAGGCCGCTTTGAGAAGATTGGATTTGGTCGCTCCTTTGTAGAGGATGCTGAGACTGTAGAGCTTCATATTGCCACCGGTTCGTGTGTCAGTTACACAGTCCTGATAGTCTGATAACATAAGAACAATCACATGAGAACATTATCCTTTATCCGGCTCAGCTAACTAGCTTCCCCGCTAACAAAAAAAGAGAAACTTCAACGACGTGAAGCTCGCAGCAAAAGCAGTCGCCGCCTAGATAAAAGCTTGTAGGCTAACTGTTTACTCTCAGCCATAGTCATTTTAGATTAACCATTTTCCCTCCTTACAGATGGGACTAACAGGCTGACTGATGGCGAAAAGCAAAGACTGCAAAGAAGTTGATTCAAGTTTTAAACTTGTCAAGAAAATTACAAAATTTAATCAGATTAGCTCCAGCTGCTATCTACTCTAAGGCAGGCCTCGGCTAACTTACCAGCTAAAACTATCGCAAACCGTCTGATTCCAATCAAAACAGACAGAAAAAGTCCAATTCCGTATTGAAATAAAACTCGTAGGTATGTACGAAACACGTCCACTAACCCAGTCACAGTATAGTTAGCGCTAACTTAACAGTTTTTAACATGAACTTAAAGTGACCAATCACCACGTCACGGTCCCCAAACGGTGCAATCTGACATTCACTCCGCTGGAAACACGCACACCGCTGGGCTAAGAGTTCCGGTTGTTTGCCAGATTCAAAGCGATATTATATCTACCTAATATAAACGTATTTACAACGTATTTACACGGAGGGAAATCTTAGACACACGGATGGATAACAGTCAGCCTTAAACGGATCATATTTATTTTTCATCTAAGGTACTATGTACACTGTTGGATGCAGCAAATTAATTTTTATCGGTTTAGATTAGCAGGATTGCGAGATTGTAATAACTGGTTCAAATGATAATATGTTTCAACATTTCAACCATATTTATTGACATTTAATAGATGTGCTTTTATACTAATGGTAGAAAACCCTGAATTTGTTATTCTGGGAGAACTGATTGCTATCCACTTGTTTGTGTGAAGCCAAACAATAAAAGTTCCACTTTATTATTATTATTGTTATTGTTGTTGTTGTTGTTGTTGTTGTTATTATTATTATTATTATTATTGTTGTTGTTGTTGTTGTTGTTGTTGTTGTTGTTGTTGTTGTTGTTGTTGTTGTTATTATTATTATTATTATTATTATGTCCTTAATCTGTAAAAAACTATTTTAACATTCAGCTGTTTTATGGCAACCTCAATTCATGTTTTCTCGGGTAATCTTGCTCCATTTAGCAATTTCCTCCTGGGCATTTAACTCCGTGTAGGTAAGTGTTTTCCATGTCAGATGTGAGCCTGTTATTCATTTCCTTGGTGACACATTGAAATCCTATTGGCATGGAAACCAGTAAGTATTTAGGTGAATCTGATGATCGTCAGCTGCACTGAAGGGAGAAATGAGTTTTCTTTTCCTGGAACTAATTTTGTTTGAGTTGAGATACTGTCAGTGAGAAGTTTGCCTACAAGCTGGAGGTTGCTTTCATATTTTTCTCCATTTTACTTAAAGATGTAAGGGTTTATCAATGCGACAAAGGTTTGGTTGCTTAATTTATTGTCTTGTTGTTCTTGTTTAACTGACTCTTGGATGGCATATTCATTGTGTGGATATTAACTGGAACCGCTAACAAGAATGAAGACGTCCATAGGTTTTCGCCCAGAAACAAATGTTTGAGTATTTAAAATATATAACATTTATGTGTGTAATAGATAGATACATATGTAGATAGTGAAAATTAGTCCTTCATTTTTTCCCACACATATTCTTTAGGATGTAATTTACGCTATTTATGACTGAAGATTTGAGTTTACTGTGTCCAAGAGTTAAGAGGAATTCTTAGTTTTTATACTTTCTGCCAAAAGTATCTGCAAGAATGAAGAAATTTCCAAAAGCTATTTAAGATACTTTGGTCACCTGCAGATTTTATTTTTCTGTTTACAACTTTGAAAGTAGAAAAACTGCAGATATGTAAATGTGGTTTCAAGCTGCTGCAGAGAATTATGTAGACCAAATGCTGGGGACATAATAATGGTTGGGCCTTTCATGCACCTATGCCGAGGCAAAACACCATAAGAGCAACAACTTGGGAATCATCAAAACTTCTAAAGGGAGGGAACTTCCACCTCCAAGACTAATGGTCGGCAGGACACTTCGGATTTAGTCATCATTGTCATACGATGGAAAAGGTAAAGAAACAGTTTTTAAAAAAAAAAAAAAAATCTTGCTATCTGCAAAATTTTAATGTGATGAAATACATTTCTGAACAGATGCAACTTTTAGAAGAAGGTTATCGCTACAGTATAGTTCACAATTCAATGATGTTGATATCAGTGATATGATCTTAGACTATAAATGGACTATTAATGGCAAAAGGTAAATAAATGCATGAGTATCTTCTAAGTATCTGTTGTATCGTGGCTACAGTTGGATACAGAAAACGTGATAGGACGGACCTAAAATATTTCCATTTCCTTGCACTAATTTTTTGATGAACACGATTAAACGAATTGTCCTTGACGTACAGTTTGTAGTAATACACTATAACGCTACAGATCTTTACGTTTCTCTTCTTGTAATTGAACAACACAGTTGCTTCAATCTCTGAAGTTTACTTTGCGAGAGACAGCTGGAGATCCATTCAGGCAGGCTTCTGTGCAAACAGGCCACATGTTAAATTAACTGGATAATCATCTATTGACAAGCACTTGGCACACATTCAATTTCTCCCTGTAAATGGACACAAACTAAACAAACTGCGTGTGTGTTACAACATGCTTCTAACAATTTCATCACCCAATATTATCACCCCCCCCCCCCCTTCTTTTAAATATCGTATTGTTTTATTACCAGAATCACTTAAACACATCCCAGCTGGTGAAAATCAAGTAAAAATCAGACACATCACAAACACATTAGTGCTTCCTCAGTGGCTTTGGCTCAGTTGAATGACACTTGAAGACAGCAGAAAGAAGGCGCAGAGAATGTTTCTTCACAGTTAAAAGTATTACAGTACAGCAACTTCTTGTGAAGGAGAGGTTGATGGGAATCTGTGGCCAAGCCAGCTGGAATCCAGTGAGTTCCAGCACAGATTTGTTACTGTAAACATAGTAATGATTTTTAGGTATTAATAGTAATGTTTATGTAACAGTTTTAGCTTTTGTTGTAACTACATTTAAGGTTTTGTGTGACCACTGCAGTAAAATAAATTTGTTTTCCCTCATCCCACAAAGTTTTGTTCATCTGGATGTAGCATTTTCAGTGGGAGAAACATTTGATCACATATCCAACTGACTACTTCAGACTCATCTGACTGCAACTTTCCCCAACCTTATAAACTGACCGCACGGCCCATTGTTTATCAGTGGTGCTAGTTTAGGTCATTATGCAAATGTACTGTTTATAAAGTTGGGAAACCTGCATTCAGCTGAGACTGAAGAAGTCACTTGGATGAGTGACGAAACATTTCTCCCACTGAAAACGCTACGTCCAGATGAACAGAATCAACTTTCTGGGATTTCCTTACCTGGATGATTGAGCATGCATCAAAACATGTTTTTCCTCATGTTACATGCACATGAATGCAAATGTTATTTTGCTTTACTGCATAGAATGTGAATCAGCATTAGAAGACCATTCACTTTAATAAAAAAAATTAAAAATAACAGTTATGCTTTGATAAAGAAGTCTGTTAGAGGTTATATTTGGCATCAGGGAAGATGTAACAAGACAAGACTTAAATCCGAGCACTGACAAAACATCATAACATTTTGACCATTCTGGTTGACCCCATGCCAAAGGAACATATCATTTTGACAGCAATACTTCACTTGAATTAAGTTGCAGCATTTTGCAGGTTTACTATGGCAAACTACTGCATGCATGAACTGTTTTGGTACATGCACATTCAGTGCTGAGAACTTCAAAAGATTTTCAAGAAATGTGTCAGGTGTGAGACACCAAAGTTTAAAAACATATCAGATATCCCACCTGATAGAAACAAATTGTAGTAATTTTATTTTATTATTTTTATTTTATTCATTTTTAAGCATTGTATAGTTATACCAAAACAACAAATATATATAACATGCACAGTTAATGACTATTTAAACTTGAAAGTAAGGTCAGTCTCATTCTTTGAGTTTACTTATCTTACAGTACTGGTGCTGATCCTTTAAAAATCAAGGCCATTACTAAAAAAAACCCCCCTGAACTCAGGTCCAGCAAACTATTGGAGAAAAAGGTCAGAGCTAAAAAAAGCTCTTACCTCTGGACAGGTAAACTGTTGGAGCTGATAAGCAGAGGAGACCTTCGCCTCTAGCGTGCTATTTTAAGATTTGGAGGTCATTCATCCCTTTTTATTTCTAATTTCGGCATGTTTGCAGTTTCGCAAACATACGAGTATCTTTCAGGTCCAACATTGATTAACCCCATAGCTTTGCATGGTGTTCTTCTAAAACAAAAATCAATTATAAGTTCGGGCCACAGGGTTAGTTGACATGTCATGTTAAAAAAATGCATTCTAAAATAGACTGAGGCTAAAAGTCATTTCGTATATAAAAGTAACAAATAACCTTGCAAACCTAAAACTTAACATTAATGGATAGTGAGTCCCTCACCCTAACAAATCACATAATATTACTTGGAGATCACGTTTATTGTGATGTTATTATGAGTTTTCAGGCTTTTTTATGAAAGCCTGAAAACCACAGCAGTAAAAGCGAACAACATTAAAACATATTCAGTGCTCAAAATCAGAATCACAGCATCAGAATTATTATAATTATGTAGTAGCCCTAATGTTTATTAAATACAAATAATTTTTATTGTGATTATGTATTAAAATAACCGATTAATAAAATATTAATGTACACTGAGTCAGGATAGGGCCTCTGTAGAAATAAAATAAAGGCAAAATGTCATATCTGACTATTTCTATCAGCTTAGTCATTATAATAAACTCTCACTAAACTAAAACACAGCAGTCAAAAGTAAAATTAAAACTAGACTAAACTTAGAAATAAAAATTAACAAAAGATTCTGTACTATTAAAGCAATTACTGCTGCTTATGGAGCCATTTAAATCAATGCAGATGTCTATGTGATTGGCTGCTGGCGTTGTTGTATTGCATCATCTTGCTTTTAAATCTAATAGCAATACAACAAAATCAAAAACTAAACACTAAAACAAGCCAAACACTTTGGAAACTAAACTGAATTTAAAGCAAACCCCCCAAAAAACCTTCTGACTAAATAAAAATAGAACACAATGGAAAATATAATGCTAAAAATCTTATGCCAATAAAACAAAACATGTTAAAATTTATCTCTTTGCAATAAAATGAACACGTCATGAAAGATATTATCTTGAGAAATAAGGTCAAACGATTTTATAACTTTGCCCAGAGGTTATACCTCTTTGTGTGCATGTGGGCGTTTGTGTATGCTTGCACTTCTTTGGCCAGATGGGGTGAGGTTGGGAAGGGGAGGGTGGTAGGATTTGGTGTGTCCAGCCCCCTTCACCTGAGCATAAAAGGAGCGGAGGATCCCTCAGTGGTACTCACACTTCACTCACTCTGCATACACACACTGGGTGGACTCGCACTCACCAAACTCCTAAAAACACACGCAAGCTAAGTTTTTGTTAAGCCTGTGAAGATGCCTTGTGTCAGCACTCACCTCGACCAGATGGTGAAGATGCCTAGTAGCTACGACTCTGTGGTTGATAAAGTCATCGCGGTAAGATTTGTAGTCAGCAAATTTCCTGTGCTGTGATTCTTTTGTTCCTGTTACTTAGTTTCGGTCCGGTGTTTATAATATAGTGTAAAATGGTTCTCACCTACTTCATCTCTCCTCTGAATGCAGGTGGACCAGATCCTGTCAGAGTTCAGGCTGAATAAAGAAGACCTAAAAGAGATCATGAAGAGGATGCAGTGTGAAATGGAGAGAGGATTGCGTTTGGAGACACATGAAGAGGCTAGCGTTAAAATGCTTCCAACTTATGTCTGCTCCACCCCTGAAGGATCAGGTGGGTCATGACTTCTGAAAAAGAGGATTGCCAGTGTTTAGATGAAGTCTTTCCTATGTGAACTCAAGTTTAATGTAGCAGTGAAAAACTACATGTGCATTCAGATTACTGATGTATGGTGTTTTCTCCCAATAGAGGTTGGTGATTTCTTGGCTCTGGACCTGGGAGGCACAAACTTCCGTGTGATGCTTGTGAAAGTGGGTGAAGATGAAGAGAGGAGCTTCAAGGTTGAGACAAAGAACCAAATGTACTCCATTCCTGAAGATGCCATGACAGGGACTGCTGAAATGGTTAGTAATGCTCAGATTTATCTATAGAAGCAAGCATTTTTTTTTTACTCTTGTGAAATAACCTTTTAATGTCTCTGCAGCTATTCGACTACATAGCAGAGTGTATGTCAGATTTCTTGGACAAACACCACATCAAGCACAAGAAACTTCCTCTAGGTTTCACGTTCTCCTTTCCAGTACGACATGAGGACATTGACAAGGTGGGTGAATTTACCCTCATGCCTTTCTACCTCCAACAATTTCTTTATTTGCTGGACTTGTAGAAGCTTTTTATCTACAGTTCTTTATTTATTACACCACCTGTCATAAAAACAGGAAAACAAACATTTTCAAAATGTTTCAAAATGTCTTTAGAATGAAAAATTAATGAATAGCAGAGATGATTTCACCTTTTATACCCAAATAGGAGCCAACAAACAGTATAACAGTCAACTTTTTCCATTCAGGAATGCAAGTAAATAACTGTAATAACTCTTTCAGTTGTCTGTAAAAAGGTAAATGTAAAAATTTATGAGCAAAAATATATATTTTTTTAATTTTGGCAGTAAAAATATTATTTCAGTTAAACATCTTGTGCATACTGGTGGATTAACTATGATAGAAACATAAAAAATGATTTTTGGCAGGAGGTGGCAGAGTTTAAGATGTAAAGACAGGATTAGAAATGAGTATGTTGGAGGGACAGCTCAGGTTGAGTGGTGTGGAGACAAAGACAAAGGGACAGTGAATATTCTGGACAAAGGAAAGAAGAAGAAGATCTGTACTGTTCATTTAAGGCAGGTGGTGGTATAATAAATAAAGCACTGTATAATAAAGGTCATACATTTAAAGTTTACTTTTTCTTTTTTTTTACCATCACAGGGAATCCTGCTTAACTGGACCAAAGGCTTCAAGGCCTCTGGTGCAGAAGGGAACAATGTTGTGGGTTTACTCAGAGACGCCATCAAGAGACGAGGGGTGAGTGGACGTATAGGATTCTTTCTTCTTAAAAGTACAACTGTAGATATAGTAGTTGAATTTAATTCTGTGAATTAAAATTTTGTATCGTCACACAGGACTTTGAGATGGATGTGGTTGCCATGGTGAATGACACAGTTGCCACGATGATTTCCTGCTATTATGAAGATCGCAGCTGTGAAGTTGGGATGATTGTTGGTAAGAAGTTGTAAATGCACACATGCAATCAGCCTGAAGTCTGACTCATAACTAGAGTCTTGCAGAAATGAGCATCCATATAATGTTTGCGTGTATGTTTTCTTACCAGGTACTGGTTGCAATGCATGTTACATGGAGGAAATGAGGACTGTGGAGCTGGTTGAAGGGGAGGAGGGCCGGATGTGTGTGAACACAGAATGGGGGGCTTTCGGGGACAACGGGGAGCTAGAGGACTTTAGACTGGAGTACGACAGAGTGGTGGACGAAGCCTCAATTAACCCCGGACATCAGCTGTGAGTAAACGCAGAACATTGTATTTAGTTCAAACATTTAGCATGCACCTCACACAGCTCTTTAATTTTCAAACGTCTACTGAATACACGTGCAGTCAGGGCTGCCACCTGTTTGAAGGGCTTAAAGTGGTGGGCGTGGAGTGTAAATTGAGTAATTTACAACATGTTACATGTTTTTTTTGAACTCATTATCATTGTCTGGTAGTACTCACCTGACCCTCACCTGAGCTTTCTGTGCAGTTGCTTAGTTACCCACTATTTTTCCTCAGGATGGTAGTAAATGGCCAGACCCCTCATACGTCAGTGATGAGTTCAATGAAGGGGACGTCAGGTTAATCATCTATCTCTGCTGCTGCTTGCCAGTAACCGTCAGCCTAATGGCTGTTTACCTTTTATGCAGAGATTTTGCAGAGAGCTCAGCCTCATTCAGCCTCTTTAGCTTCGGCGTTGCCTTCCCAACCCATCGTCATTCTTTCCCCAGCGAGTCACAGTTGTTTGCTCATGTGTTTTATGACACACATCATTCCTGTTTAGCCCTCATTTTTCCTCACATGTCCCATAAAATATTTTCCTGTCATTAAAATTGCCTCTCTCTCTCTTTTTTCCCCTCCTATCTCCTGCAGATATGAGAAGCTTATCAGTGGGAAGTACATGGGTGAATTGGTGAGGCTTGTTATGATGAAGCTAGTAAATGAAGACCTGCTGTTTAATGGTGAAGCCTCAGAGCTGCTGAAGACACGTGGAAGCTTTGAGACACGCTATGTCTCACAGGTGGAGAGGTGAGCATCCTAACCTGGGCTGAGGAAATATTTTTTTAAAAGGAATGCTGCCCATTAAAAATATGACAAAAGATCATATTTGTTATGCCTGAAATCATTACATCTGCATATGAACAGATGGAAGAAACAGATCATGACTTGACTTTATCAATAGAGTATTTCATTAGGAGAAAATTAAATAGTCTATGTGACGAAAACATATGGTGTTTATTAAATTTTTATATATTTAGTGGAACCAGAAATGAAAGAAAATATATTTTCAACACACTAAATTTTCTGCATTGCGCCTTTAGAAGCTAAATTTGTAAATGTTTCTCTCTTTTTTTTCTTTTTTTTTTACAGTGACACTGGGGATAGAAAACAAATCTACAACATCCTGTCCTCGCTGGGAGTTCTGCCCTCAGAGCTTGACTGTGACATTGTGCGTCTGGTCTGCGAGAGTGTTTCCACTCGCTCTGCTCACATGTGCGCCGCAGGGCTCGCTGGTGTCATCAACCTGATGCGGGAGAGACGCAGCGAGGAAGCCATGAAGATCACAGTGGGCATCGATGGATCTGTCTACAAGTTGCACCCATGGTAAGGAATGCTCTTTGACTTTTAAATAGTGTAGACTTTAATTACCTTTTAAATATATGAGAAGATTGTTCTGACCAATTGTTTGTATGTCTCAGTTTCCGTGACAGGTTCCACAAAGTCGTCAGGGACCTCACTCCTCACTCTGATATCACCTTCATCCAGTCAGAGGAGGGGAGTGGTCGTGGAGCCGCTCTTATCTCAGCAGTGGCCTGTAAAATGGCTACAAATCTATTCGCGGATTAAGGGGAATTATGCACTGATCAGTCTCCTGAATGCGCAGTGATGAGGAAAGCTTGAACTCTGATTGGAGGATATTTATGAAATCCACTGATGTGCCCTTACTACAGGCTGTTTGTAAGCAAACCGATTGATTGTTGTTGTAGGGTGTAAAGACAAGAATGGATCAAGCTGCTCTTATTAGAGGCTGCACTTGGTAGTATCACACCAGGCTTTAGCAAATCCATAATTTCTGAACTTTCTGAACTTTGAGTGTTGCACATAAGACAGAGTTTGGTGTGAGAGCTGTTTAAGATTCATACTTCTTGTGTGTCACTTCCAGCTGGTTGTATGGATGGGAGCATTTCAAGAAGGACTTATGTAGTATTGATGACAATGTATTATAATGCCAGTTTTGTAAATACCGCTGTAAATTATAACTAAATCAAGTTCATTAGTGTGTTGTGTAATTCCTGTTTGTGAGCAATTAAATATATCTTTGGTATTGTATATTTAAATGTTATGTTTACAAATTTTGTTACTGTGTTACCTAGTATGGTGTTATTCTTTAAATGTGCTTTGGATGTCAATAAACCTAACTGTAAATAAAAGTACTTAATAAACTATAATACTTAAAATGAATCTGTTTTTATTTTCAACACCAAATATCAATTATTTTTTGATAGCATAGCAAAAATAGATTTTTTTTTCTACTTCTCTGACATTCCAGGCTTCAAGGACTAAACAACATCACTGCAATGTATCAAAACTGAAGGTAGTTGTCCTGATGTCACATTAATGAAATAAGAGCTACCAAGCATCAATATAATATCCTTCCTGTAAATGTAGCATGTACTGTAACAGACTGACAGGTCTGCTCAAATATTCTAGGGAATATAAAGGATACACTATATGGATTAAATATATCCATATAGTGGAAGATATCGGGCCACAATTCATATGTTTTCAGTTCCATTGACACAGATGCATAAAATCAAGCACCTAGCCTCTACAAACATATGTGAAAGAATGGGTCGTTCTAAAGAGCACGCTAAATTTGAGCGTGGTACTGTAATAGGATACTACAGCTGCAACAGATCAGTTTGATATTCCTTCCTAGATATAAGTGCAAACCTCCTATCGCATTTACATCAGCAGGAAAACTGTGCACCAGAAGCTTCTTGGCATGGGTATGTTGCCCAATACCTTTGTCCATATATTCATGTGTATTATTAAATACATCAGGGAGTGCTTAACAGTGTTAAGCAATAATTCTTGATTAAGGACCAGAGACTAATGCAACAGTTTGCATGTCCTTGAAAAAGCCCTGGTCCAAACAACATACCATTACATCAAGAGAAAGAAGAGACAGATACCAGGTACCTGTAAGTATTTTAACTTGAAAATATACTGGGTTTTTTAACAATTACATTATCATTATTTTTTTATTATTATTATTATTATTATTTTTATTTCATCATCATTACCAAAAGAAAAAGAAAACATAAAATTTTTGAGCAAACCCTTGCATTGCAGTATAAGCCAATATTATTCTAGTATTTCTCTGTAAAAAACTTACATCAAATCGATTTAATCTGTGAATTGTAAGAATTTATTTAAGTGACTGTCAAATGTCCAAAGTCACTTTGCTGGTCTCCTTTCCTGTCGTCTCTGTTCTTATCTCTTTTTTCCAGCCCAGAGGAATCCTGTGTGCTTCACCACTTATCACGTCCATTCAGCCACACACTGAAACAGCTTTAACCATGTAAGGGTCTCAGCTATCCATGGCAGTCTATTATAGGAGGGTAGGAGATAAGATAACATGGGCTGTACATAAAACCCACCTAGCATCATCCCCTGGCTGGGAGCCCACCTTCATTCATTCAGACATGGTAAGGCAGTCACTGTTTTTAGTCTTTATGGTGATTTTAAAAGTCTTTCACAAAATTGTAGATGCTGTGTATTTAAGAACATTCTTTAAGTACTGTGAAATCAGTTGTTTTCATCAGTTCAGTGTCCTCTGTAGGATTATCTATGTGATATACTTTTTTCTCCCTCTCAGGCAAGCAAGAAAGCTTCCAACAAGAGACAGAGGGGAGGACAGAAATCCTCCTCAAATGTCTTTTCCATGTTTGAGCAGTCTCAGATACAGGAGTTCAAGGAGGTAAAGTACTCACTAATGACACCACTTCCTTTAAATTCCTGGGGAAATGATCTCGGAAAAGATGTATTACTGCAAACTTTTTTTTTTGAGTATTTTCTAAAAGTATTGTCTCTAAATTTGTTATTTGATAAAAGTTAACAAACATTTTTTTAATTATAAAACTCTTTCAAAATTGAGAAATGGTTCTGTGTCAAACTTCATTTGAAATATAGAATGTTCTTCATCCTACAGGCGTTTGGTTGCATTGACCAAGACAGAGATGGTGTTATCAAAAAACAGGACCTGAAGGAAACTTATGCACAACTGGGTACTTTCTTTACTTCCATTCTTTGATCTTTTAAATATTTCAAAGGTGGGAAAGTAGGTATAATTGGTATGTCTCTGTGTGTTTTTGTGTACCAGGGAAGCTAAATGTCAAAGAGGAGGAGTTGGATGAAATGTTGAATGAAGGGAAGGGTCCCATCAACTTCACTGTGTTTCTGACACTTTTTGGGGAGAAACTCAATGGTGAGACGTTTACAGATGTTCAAAGAAATCTTTGAAATTCCTGTGAGGTCCTTTCAGGTGATGGAGAATGATATTTTATCTTCCTCCAGGTACTGATCCTGAAGACACCATACTAGCAGCCTTCAAACCTTTTGATCCTAACGGGACGGGCTTTGTTAATAAGGATGAGTAAGACAGCTTATCAATTAGCTTTCACGTCGTTCCGTGTGGGCCATAGCATTATTGCAGGGGTCTTCAACTCCAGTCCTCGAGAGCTGCTGTCCTGCAGCTTTTAGATGCATGTTGAATTACCTCTTCATTATGCCATCACATTTGGCAAAGACCTGGTAACAAGCCATTTATTTGATTCAGGTGTGTTGGAACAAGCATGCATCTAAAAGCTGTAGAACAGTAGCTCTCAAGGACTGGAGTTGGAGACCACTGCATCTTATCTTTCCTCTCCTTTAACATTTGTCTATTTTTATTTAGATTTAGACGACTACTGATGAATCAGGCTGATAAATTCACAGCAGAGGAGGTTTGTGTTTTCAGCTTTGTGTTTTGTTTTTGACAGATTCTCATATAATTTTTAAGATATTTTTCAATAGACAAGCTTTCTCTTTATATACCTACAGGTGGATCAGGCCTTCGCTCTCGCTCCCATAGATCCAACTGGAAACATTGACTACAAGTCTCTCTGCTACATCATCACACATGGAGATGAGAAGGAAGAATCATGAACGGGACAGTTGTGTGAAGGCATGTCATAAAGTCCAACTAAACCCATTTTACCTTGGCTGTTAATAATATAAAAATGCATATGACTGCTATTAAAATTATATCTGAAAGTATTAGATTCTCTCCACCTCATACCTTTGTAAAACCATTGGAAATTAAGAATTTTCTCATTTGTAAGTTACTAATAACTACAAATAAAGTTTTGGCCTCCTCAAACATGTCCCTATTGATTACAAATTCTCATGTGGTTAGGGAAAACTATATATTGAGTAAGACCAAAAATGCTGTTATTCCAACAGAAATACATCTCCTGCATATGGAAATGGTCCGCAAAGATGGTACTTATTTTTATTCCACAAAATATGTTAAGAGATTTTTTTTCTATAAAAGAAAAAAAGAACCTATGTTTGTCACAAATGCAGGATACTGCAGGCAGAGTGTTAAACCAAAAGCAAGCCTTTAAACATTAAAATAACTTCCCATAAAATAAATAAATTCTATAAAGTTAATCAAGAATCCAAAAAACAAAACAAAAAAACCCAAACCAAAACATAACAGGAACAAGCTAGGCTGATCAGGGATTAGAAACAGGACATTTTTGATATATGAATGATCAACATCAGGTGAAAACAATCAGGGAATCAGGTAAAGAGAAACCGCAAGCAAAGTTAACTTTGAACGTGAAACAGAAAAGAGACAGACATGAAAACTAACACCAGACAAGTGACAGGTGAACACTGGTAAATGGACTGGTTCTTATATTGTGCTTTTCTACTATACCTGCACACTCAAAGTGCTTTATACAAATTGCCTCATTCTCCAAATCACACAAGCAGATTTTTGAACGCTTCTCACATAAGTGCTTTCTATCTAACATTCACACACATTCATACTGCATCGGAGAGCAACTTGGTGTCAGTATCTTGTCCAAGGATATTTATCATGCAGACTGGAACAGCCGGGGATCAAACCCCCAACCTTCCAATCAATAGATGGCCTCTACCTCCTGAGCTATAGCCACCCAGTGACCAAGGCATAAACATGGAAACGAGACATGTTGGTTACAGCATGTTGGTGTAACAAGGGTTTCCGGTTGCGTTGGAAGTTACCACATAGATTTCTCACACGCTAGCTTGCATGGTCTGGCTCTAAGCAGTGAACACAATTATCATGGCCCTCCTCCATAGGCACCTTTATTCCACAACTTTAAACAGCTGTGCTCCCCTGGGTTGGCCCTAGTCCATCAGTGAAATGTGCCGATTATGACCGAGGGATATGCACTTGGGGCACAAGTCACACCACATATTCTTAATATCACACAGGTTCGCCTAAAAAGCTTTGGACGTGATGCTGTTTCTGTCTCTAACAGGTGGAAATGAACGGCAACAAAGCAATTACCAACACCACACTTTCCCCCTTTCTTTACTCTCTGGCGAGTCTGACGTGTCTTCCAACAAGGTCAGATTTTGCGTGGGAAAATAAAATTTCAGTTCCATTTTATTTATATAGTGCCAAGCTTTGCACCGGCCTGTGTAGGAGAGACAAAAGCAATCCCCGAGAGGGGTATGGGGACCAGCTCTTTTCTGACAAGGTAAGGTGACACACACACGTCTGCTGGACTATGTAGAAATCAGGGATTTGAAGAAGCCACTCATGCATAGTGTTTATATTGCTACAATGGCAAGTCGGGCGTGGCCACCACAGGTGATGTGTAGAGTATCCATGTCATCAGTCCTCATACATATAGAATATGTGTAGGGTTTCCGGAGTGACCACACAATAGAGAACAAAACAGTATCAGTGTAATGAATCCACTTTTGACCAATAATGCGCGGCGAAACTGGATGTGGTTTTGAATTCAGGTGTGTTCAGCCTCATTACCACAGGTGTATGAAATCAAACAACTCTCCGCTTTTACAAATATTTGTAAAAGAATTGGTTGAATAGTAAATGGATACTACAGTCCCAACAAGACAGTGTGTGAAATTTTCTTCTCTCCTAGATATTCCACAATCAATCAAGTGTAAGTGTTATTACTGCACGGTGGAAATGTTCAGGAACCGTAGGAAACCAGAGGCTGTGTGATGCATGACCATCACAAAACCCGACAACATGGAGTGTCTGAGAATTATGTAAAGAGACAGAAGATAATGAAATGGATAGCTTCTGTACCTGCCAAGTATTTTAAAACCACATTTGCTACCAAGAAGGTGTTCACTTTAGTTAAGGTATAGAGTTGGGTTAAATAACTCTAGATTTATACTTATTTTAAGTAGAAAAAATACTAAATTATTTTAGCTGTTTCATTTGTTAATAGCTATATATGTTATTATTATTATTATTTTACCTGGTAAATAAAAACAGAAAGTCAAGGCATTAAGAAAAAAATATTTAGTTCACACAGTTTTTGAGCAAACCCTTGCATTGCAGTATAAGCCAATACTATTCTATTATTTCTCTGTAAAAACTTTAAGCTTCATTGCTTGATTTAATCTGTGAATTGTAAGAATTTATATAAGTGACTGTCAAATGTCCAAAGTCACTTTGCTGGTCTCCTTTCCTGTCGTCTCTGTTCTTATCTCTTTGTTCAGCCCAGAGGAATCCTGTGTGCTTCACCACTTATCACGTCCATTCAGCCACACACTGACACAGCTATAACCATGTAAGGGTCTCAGCTATCCATGGCAGTCTATTATAGGAGGGTAGGAGATAACATGGGCTACACATAAAACCCACCATCATCGCCTGGATTGGAGTCCACCTTCATTCAGACATGGTAAGGCATTCACTGTTTTTAGTCTTTATGGTGATTTTAAATAAGATCTAAAAAAAAAATGGGAATCTTGAAGATGCTGTGTATTTAAGAACATTATTTACGTACTGTGAAATCAGTTGTTTTCATCAGTTCAGTGCCCTCTATAGGATTATGTATGAGAGTAACTTTTTTTCTTCCTCTCAGGCAAGCAAGAAAGCTTCCAACAAGAGACAGAGGGGAGGACAGAAATCCTCCTCAAATGTCTTTTCCATGTTTGAGCAGTCTCAGATACAGGAGTTCAAGGAGGTAAAGTACTCACTAATGACACCACTTCCTTAAAAATGAATTCAAATTCATATTTAACTTATTTGTCATTGTTGTTTAAAGCAAAAGACTAAATAGAAATTTTAAAATTACTTAGAAATGTGTTCAAAGTATCTCTAAACTTGTTATTCATTAAGAGTAAAAACAACCTTTTTCAGTTATTAAACTCTTTCTCAGGTATAATTCAAAAATAGTCATGTGCCACATATGTGTTCTTCATCCTACAGGCGTTTGGTTGCATTGACCAAGACAGAGATGGTGTTATCAAAAAACAGGACCTGAAGGAAACTTATGCACAACTGGGTACTTTCTTTACTTCCATTCTTTGATCTTTTAAATATTTCAAAGGTGGGAAAGTAGGTATAAACTAATAGCAAATAAACTATAACAAGTGAAAGCTGTAATGATGTGCCCTGCTACTGTTACTGCATTTATTAATTTTTATTGGTATGTCTCTGTGTGTTTTTGTGTACCAGGGAAGCTAAATGTCAAAGAGGAGGAGTTGGATGAAATGTTGAATGAAGGGAAGGGTCCCATCAACTTTACTGTGTTTCTGACACTTTTTGGGGAGAAACTCAGTGGTGAGACGTTTACAGATGTTCAAAGAAATCTTTGAAATTCCTGTGAGGTCCTTTCAGGTGATGGATGATGATATTTTATCTTCCTCCAGGTACTGATCCTGAAGACACCATACTAGCAGCCTTCAAACTTTTTGACCCCAATGGAACAGGCTTTGTTAATAAGGATGAGTAAGACAGCTTATCAATTAGCTTTTGCGTTGTTGCAAATGGGCTGTATTGGTATAATATTTTATATTGCCTCTCCTTTAATTTTTGTTTTTGATATTTTTAGATTTAGACGACTACTGATGAATCAGGCTGATAAATTCACAGCAGAGGAGGTTTGTGTTTTCAGCTTTGTGTTTTGTTTTTGACAGATTCTCATATAATTTTTAAGATATCTTTCAATAGACAAACTTTCTCTTTATAAACCTACAGGTGGATCAGGCCTTCGCTCTCGCTCCCATAGATCCAACTGGAAACATTGACTACAAGTCTCTCTGCTACATCATCACACATGGAGATGAGAAGGAAGAATCATGAACGGGACAGTTGTGTGAAGGCATATCCTAACCCTAAGTCCAACTAAACCCATTTTACCTTGGCTGTTAATAATTTGACCTGTCTGCAGTGCAGTGCCGTCCTTGAGTTAGTGAAAGTAATAAGCCCCATGCCCAGTACATGTGAACTTAACTGAAATCTAAGCCCAATGAGACGTGGGAGGAACAATCAAGCATGATTTTAAGATGGGGAATCCTTTTCTGACACATGGTCACAGGACCACATGTGAGAAGAAGGTAAGAATTTTTGCTCTAGAAATCATATTTAAAATGACATAAATCGTAAATGACAGATACATGTATGTGTATGAAGCTGTATAGAGGGTTTTTGTCAAGTTTCATGGAGTTTTTAGTATTTTGAATGTTCAGGAACTCAGTTTTTCTTTTCGTTGCTTCAGGGCAACGTTGTGAAATAACGTGTTCTTCTGGAGGGAAACTTTGCTAACATTGTGTTGGAATGTAATCAATATTACTTCATGTATTTGTGCACATATTTGTGCTCATTTTACATGTTGCTGACGTGATGCCTCTTGCACATTGGGATGCCATCAAAATAAGTCTCCCTTTCAGAGACAGTTGCCAGGCCACAAGAGATATGGGTGACTATGATAAGTTAAGATTCAGCCTCTTCTGAATCACATGAAGCTGAAATGGCTTGCATTAGACATTGTGTGTGGATAAGCAAATGATGCCATTTAAGGGCAGTAAATTGAAGCAGTACCTACCCAGTGAAAAATGCTGTTTCAAAGTATTAGTCCTTGCTGGATTTATTTTATTTATAAAGTCCCAAATCACAACAATATGTTGCATAGATGCCATTCCAAGCAATTTTGAAGATTACATTGAAAAAGCTGTCCAACTGCCTGGGCTTCCAGGTGTAGGGAAATGTGGTCTCAAATCCTAAATTGCACAAAGTTTGTGCAAATCCAAAGATGAAAGCAAGAAGAGAGGGCGACCCAGTGGTGGGATATCTTAAACGAGTTATGAGAAGAGGAAGAAGCAGGGACCCACGGCTCTCAATCCAAATCAGCATGTCCACCTGGACAGTGCATCACTCTGGCCAATATGTGACAACCCCCTCATCACCAACTGGTCGCAGCAGATAACTACACCACCCTGAGATTGATTCTGCTGGAGGTTTCTTGATATTAAAAGGGAGTTTTTCCTTCCCGCTGTTGCCAAATTCTTGCTCTTTGGGGGTCATGTGATTGTTGGAGTTTCTTACATTGTAGGGTCTTTACTTTAGAACATAAAGCATCTGAGCTTAGTGCTGTTGTAATTTTTGGCGCCACATAAATAAAATTGAATTGAACAAAGGAAGATGCAGGGTGCCTGGGTGCACAGGACATCACAAGTGATTTGTATAATGTGCACCTCTATTTGACACCACAGAAGAACTGTTTTGTGAAGTTTCACACAGAGTGACAGCAATATCTGACAACATGAGAATCAATATGACAAGACACTGGACAATCAGAACCTAGCCTATTGTCGTTAAGTGTTTTTCAGTTTTTCGTTTCATAATTTTTTGACATTTTTTGAAGATTTTCTGATTGTGCTTTTACTGGTCTCTAACAGTTGTCTTATGAATGAGGATGTCTGGAATATTTATTTTAAAAAGTTTTTTGAGAATAAAATGGCCCAAAGCGAAACAGTAAATGGTGTTGAATAAATGTCATCATGTACGATCAAAGTGTGTAGTAGAGGGCTAAAAATATCAAAATGATGTAATCATTTTAAATAAAAAAAACGTCCCTATTGATTTTAAATTAGACTGTGTAATTGTTTACAGAGTCACCTAAAAAGCACAGGTAAACAAATCCTTTTTGGGGTTGTGTCTGAAAGGGCATCTGTGGTAAAACTCCTCCAAATCATGCTGAGCTACCTGCTGTGGTGACCCCTTGTTACAAGGAAAAAGGCAAAAGTAGCTTTTTTGTCTCCTGTATTTCTGTAATACTTTAGATATAATTATTGATGTGTGTGGCGCATCTTTTATTTTATTTTACAACTTTCCTTTTAATGTACAGCACTTTGGTTAATTTTTTTGTTTGAAATGTGCTCTATATTTATACATAAAAATGATTGGATTGGATCAAATAAAACATCAATCAACCATAAATATCATATCAACTGTAAATCGAACCTCAAATATATCAATTAAGAATCCAAAATAGAAAAAAACAACAACAAAAAAACCCAGACCAAATCCTGATGACCATGAATCCATAAATGGCAATGAAATTATTTTATGTTGGCCTCTGCTTACAAAAAAGATATTGTATTATATATTCTTATTGTACTATTATTTTTGTTCCTATATTGAGAGAGCTGCAAGAACACTGATAATTTGCTTTCACTTCAACCCTTTCTGACTTTGGGGTCCTATTTAAAGTACAAAAACAAGAATGCATCTGTAATCAAAATACAAAATACATCTCATCTGTTATTTAGAAGTCTGCTGAGTATGATTTGCTCTTTTTGAGAACATTTCTTTAGAATATTTTTATAACAGATTTGATGTTAGTTTTTACTAAAATTGAGTCATTTTTAAAAAATGACTCAATTTAAAAAAGAAAAATCTAACAACAACAAAGAAATATATATATATATATATATATTTTTTTTTTAAGAATTAAAAGTAAAGAAGATGGCCCTGACTGCATTCATTGCAGCCACAGGCACTGCTGTTTCATTCTTTTGGGGGGTACTGTTGCCATGGATACAACAACAAACATCCACATAAACTGCAGAGCCACACTTTCTTACCAACATATCAGCCAGTCTACAAGAGAACAAGGAGTGTGTGAAGTCCTGAAAGGCAAGCTCCTCTTTCAGCTACAAGAGCAACTGGGCATGTTTGCATCCACATGACTGAGAGTTTTGGTTTTGATTTGGTTTCTTTCTGATATTTGTACATCTGCTATCAAAGATGCCAATCGCATCTGGAGCTGCAGGCAGGGTGGATGTAGGAATAGACACAAGCAAAACATGGACACCACAAGGACTGAAAAGGAAAACAAATTCTACCCACAGAAAAAACGACTCCTATCTGCAAAGGTGAGATTACTACAGATAGTGATTAAATGTAACTGCAACTTTTTAAATATGCTTTATCAACAACATTTATAGCCTCATCTGAACACAAATCACTGGACAAAATTGTGACTATTTCATCATAAGATGAAATTGTGTTATTGTTTAACACAAACTGAACAGCAGTATTTTATAATACAGCAATTTAAGATGTTTTTGCTGTGAAACTGCAACTGTATTCAGCATTCGTCTGCCTTACAAATGAATACTCTGCATATACTGCTGGTTTTATTTGGCTGGTTTTATGATGACCAGCTGGCTCATGTTAGAGGCAAGACTGCTCTTAATGGAATAACCACTGCATTAAACTGTGTTGTACTGTAGACCTGCTGTTCTTTATTGCTAGGAGATAAAGGCGCCCTAATTTAACTCTGTCCATTTGAATCAACAGCAACCCGTTTGTCATCTGAACTGGGCAGAGGAGACGCAGATGTTTAACACTAATTCCGCTCATAAATATTTCACCGCCCAGTTTGTTTTTCCAAACCGGGTTACTAAAAGAAGAGACAAAAAGACTCAAAAGCTGTGACACACGGGCTGTATTTACAGTTAGATGCTTTTTTATTTGGACAGTGAGAGTTTTTGTAGTTTTGCCTCTGCACCACACCAAAGGACATTTTAATTCAACCAATCAAAACGAAGATTCTTTAATTCAATAGTTAAGAATAAGTTTGCATTAGCTATTTAGGAATTATAGCCTTAATACACATAGTATCCCAGTTTCATAGGTTTAAAATGAGTTTGACAAACGAACATAGTTTTATATATAAAGACCGGTTTTGATACTTGGCTGAAAATCCTTTGTACTCACTGATTGTAAGTCTAGAAACCATGGACATCACTAAATACTGTATTTCCTCCCTTGAGATGCTCGTTTCTTTTTCTGCAGTCACTTTTAGTTGTTGCTTGTTTGTTGGGCTTTCTGCTTTCAGTTTTGCATGTTTTATAGTTGAAACACTAGGTTCAAATCAGGTGACTGACTTCTTAGCCTTTCTTTGCTTTGAGAAACTCTTAGTTTGCTTTTTCCGTCTGCTTTAGTTTATTGTCCATTTGCACTGTGAAGCACACTCTGATCAGTTTTCACATAAACTATAAACACCAATAACCCAGTTCCACTGGCACATCTCCATAATTTCTCATTATTTTTGTACAAGTTCGTCTTGGTTTCCAAAGATTTTGTTTTTTCCAGAACTGTGCATTTAGATGTTTTCTGGTTTTCTAAGTCTAACCGGTGGCTGTTGATTGTACACTTTGACAATATCACACCTACCTCCTCCAGTTTGTTCTTGGCTTGTCTAGATGTTTCAAAGTTTCAAAGAATATTCTTATCTGAATACTTATGGAACTAACTACAAAACACAAAGTAATTCCTCTGACTGCAGAGTTTCTTAGCTATGTCTACTTTGTCATTAATACTTGCAGATATCAGGAACTCAAACAACAACAGAGAAAAAGGGACTCCTTGCAGGTGAGTACTTTCATCAGTCAAAGGCCGAGTGGTTTAAAGGTTTTCAGACAGAATTTCATTGATTCAAACTTGTTTTTAAGCAGAGCACTCAGGACAAAACAGAACCCAGCAATCACGAAAATGATGGTGAGATTATTGACAGTTTGACAAACAAACAGAAAATATCAGGACATGCAACATTCAAAAAGTCTCCCTAAAACAAATGCTTCTCCAATCTGCTTTTAGGGCCCAAAGAGGAAGTCCCAGAGAAAAATGGAAGCCATGAGGATGAAATTTCAGGAAAACTATCCAGTGAGAAGCCATCTAAAAAGTCTGTTCTGTGCGTTATACTGTGAAGCAGTTACAGCTCATGTTGTCATTAAATGAACTGGACTGTCACGCACAACAACGTTAACGGTCATTATTCAAGTGTCAAACTTGTGAGCTTCTTTTGAGGAGCAGAAGAGGTCAAATTTCCCTTTTGAATAACAAATGCTAAGCTGCTGCCAGTTTTGAACTCAAATGTGTTTGTTCGTTCAAGTTAACTGAGAACTAGCACGGTTTGTTAGTTATCAGCGTGAATTCTTTTGCAGTATTACCTGGCGACACCTGAATTCATTTGTACAGTACAACATTTGTACCATGGGCTTTCAACATGTAGACAAACAAACAAACAAACAAACCAAAAAACACAACAAGTAGAACACATTTAAGTCGACAAATTAGACATTCATCAAGCCAGTTTGTTGAACCAGTGGCTCATCTGCAGTCACACATTTCACATCAGTAAACACTGCTCAGTAGTTTGGGGTCACTTAACACGTCTTTGTTTCTGAGAAAAAAAAAGGATGCTTGTTTTCATCTAATACCACTTAACTTTGCTCTGAAATATTGACGAAAGGTTGTAGAATCAGTAGAATTAATAATAACTAACATATGATTGCAGCAATGTTATTTATGTATTACAAACACACTGCTAGCTACCAGAAATTTATCAAAAGTCTAAATGATCATGTTAGCACAGCTGAAAACTGTTGTACCCTTTAAAGAAACAGCTCAGTTGGTTAATTGAGTGCATGGAGCTTTGTTGCATTATAGTTTTCAAAATCCTAAAGTTGTTTGACTGGAAGTGTTTGACACTATGATCAAACTGACAGGTGCTGTTGCTCCAGACACTTAATGCTTCTGTAATCAATGGGGACAAAAAGTAATCAGTCATCCTTTTCATATGTTGAACTTGCATCATTTAAATCAATGTGCCACTGGAACGCTGCAGTAATCATTGCTGAAACAAAATGTCTCTGTATTTTCTAAAAAATTAAAAATATAGAACATGCTGTGTGACCCCAAACTCTTTTTTAAAGCAGCAGTAAACACAGAGAGCTTTTCTTTTTCAGTTCCTCATAATGTTCAATATTGCACTTGTGTTATCTATGAATCACTGAGCCTTCCCTCTCTTTAGCTGTACCTAAGTTTTCACAGTTTTTTAAATCTACTGTAGCGTATTCCCAGTCAGTTACAGCCAGAGAGAAAACACTGGAGGACCATTGCATTTTTTTTTCCAGTAGATATTCTCCAACACAAGACAAGGCCTTTGTTTATTAGTCTGACTGAGGATCTCAGTCGCTGTTGCTGCTGCTGTCATCTCTCACCACCATGTTGCTGTACTTCTTCTGCTGCTGCTCTTTGAATGTCTCCTTCACCTTTGCCCTCTTGAGGCCTCCATCCCTGTATGCAGACAGAACTAAACGATTATTCAGTGTCATATGTTCCCCTATGGCCATGTCATAAAAAAGAGCTGACTGACACTTTGAATGATTAGCATTCAGACAAAGGACTACATCTTTATTCCTCTTCTCTGTGAAATCATTAAATTAGAATTACTTTAAAAGGGATGAGGTAAGAGCTTACCATTGCAGATCTACCAGCCCTCCCTGGTGAGCGATGGCTGACTTCACTCTGTTGGCAAACTGGACAGCATCTTCACCCTCCTGACATTTTTTTGGGGGGGAAAACTCAGTCCATTGTGATGCATTACTCATGTTGTGTGAATCAGTTTATAAATCAGCTTATTGTGACAAATAAAATCATTTTTATTACAAAGACTAAAGACTAACTGTCAATTTAAGCAAGTTAGGCAAGTTGAAGTCTCAAGAAAACAAATGTGATCCGAGTTAAAGTCCTCCTAAGTCTATACAGATATATACACAGACTTCATTCATCACATGTCACACACACCTGTTGGTGCATGGCTGGCAGGTACCAGACATTGCATACAAGGGCCCAGCTGGTCATCATCCTCAGCAGGTAACTGACCATGCTGTGCTTGGAACTGTTCCAGAAAGCATCTCCAAACTTTGGGTCATACTAGGAAAAGTTTAAAAAGCACACAGACAAGCATTAAGTATCAGAAATGTGTGACCTAAAGGGCTCAAATATATATGACTGAGAGATGAAGGATGAATGCTAGACTGGGCTGAAGTACCTTAATGGCGACTGGGTATATTGTTGTTCCAATTTCAAAACTTCCCTTTTTAAACATCATGACAGATGTGTTGTTGATACAAGTTCCTATAGAAACAGGAGATTAAAGAGACAGCTGTGTGAGCTTCTTCCAAACCCACATAGAAAACATCTGTTCGTGTGACACAGCTCAGTGGCCAGACTGCCATCAGACACAGAGCTAAAATAACAGCACTGACTCAGACTTTTCTTTGATGATACAAAGATCAAACTGCAGTGGATAAAGTAACTTTATCTTTCTGCTTGGTGACACTTACCCTCTGGAAATATCAATATAGGAAGCTTTTTTTTGTCATTCACATGGTCCTTCAACCTGGAAACAACAGAACAGGTAATGGAAACCATTTATAAATACACACAATAGAAAATACATTCAACAATTGGAATGAGTGCCTTGTTGAGAAGGGATTACAGTATAGAGACTGGAATCCACACTGCAGTGAATCCAGCATCAGCTTTCCAAAACATACTTGTTCTTGTTTTGACGGTAATAAGTTTGTACTTCCAAGAAAACATTAAACTTTCTGTGTGCCAGAACAGCCACAGAAAGTAAAGTACAGGCAGGAAAAGCAGGCACTGACGAGACCAGAAAGAAACGTGGTCATGTGAGGGAGTGAAATATGAACCTTTTGGTCACTAGATGGCGATCTTTCATCTCTGACCTCTCAAACCAGACATGAGGACAGGATCTCACCATGGCTCTCTGAATAATGCCCATCAGGCCTCCATGGACCTGACCCACCTAAGAAACATATAATGTAAAAATTTTTATTTTATTTATTTATTTATTTTTACAACAAATCACAGTTTCTAAAAAAACCCCAAAAAAACACTTTATATGTAAAACTCCAAACAAGTTGATCTGAGGGTGGCTTCTTTGCATACCATAGCATAGCAGCCATCTGTGCACAGAATCACAATGTCGATCGGAGAAGTATGATTGGCAACACAGATTCCTCCTTTTTTGGGTTTATTTTCCCTGCAGAGGAAATGAAAACACTGAACTCAAAGACAAAGGGTAAAACCAGCCTTTTTTAAGGATGGTATATAACAGGAAAGTGTTTTACCTGTTGTGATAGCGAATGGTGGCAGAGAGTCCTCGAGCACAGATTCTGTAGCACATCACATGGACCAACTCACTGAGCCAGAACTTTATCCTAAAAATAAATATTTACAAGAAAAAAAAAGACACTCTGTTGAGAAAAGATTTCCATTATAATACTTTTTCTAACGTATAAGACAAAAAACTCCCCCCAAAACATATGTTTTAGTCACCTCCAGTTTGGAAGCAATCCAACTGCAGATGTTCCTATTACCAACCAGCTCACACCGATGACGGTCAACGTTATTCTGGAGAGAGAGTGACACATTTCACCTTCAAGCAGCAGGTCAGTTGGAGTTTAGAGTTTTCATTGAAACGTAACAGAAATATAAATTACTGCAAGTTATGTAAAAAATTAATTTTAAATTGCACATTTTTATTGCACATTTTCTATGGCATTTTAATGGCATTAACCTCTTCCTCTCATACAGCTTGCAATTTTTTCAGTAGACTTTAAACTCAGTTGAGATATTTTTTTAACACAACCAAAGGCACAACCAAAGTCTTGACCCCGTCTTCCACACTGCTTCTCTGTGGAGGAAAGTGTAAATTTGGGGCGGGTGGACTCTGTGCAGTATTTTCCTACCTGAGGGGGGCAAGGATGCAGTATCTCACAATGATGCCAAGCCCATAGACCAGTGTCAGCTTCAGGCTTATGTACTGGAAATCATTGTTGGTGCGAGTCAGTAAGTTCCAGGACACCAGCTCCTCAGAAGTGAACCGCTGGGTCACCTGATTTTAAAATGGAAAGCAGACAAACATGACTAAAACATTTTCATTTTAAAATTAAAACCAAGGTGTTAATAAAAAAAAAAATGTACCTGATCATCTACAATACTCTCAATCCCTTGTCGGATGAAATAGAAACAGTCACTTAGTGTAAAATCACCACCCACTGGTGGTTTTGGGCGACTTCGTCGAAGTTCCTCGAGCTCCTTCTCCATTGATCCATTTTCCCTTTGGATGAGACCTGACACACATGCAAACACACACACAGACACGCAGACACATAGACACAGACACACAGAGGCACACACACACACACACACACACACACACACACGTTCACAGTGATGCAATTAAACTAGCTGATATGATTTTTTATCTTAATAACAATCACATAGATAAGTCAGCCTTGCCAAATGTCTTAAGGAAATGTTAGTGTTAGAAGATTAAAGAATTTGTCAGGGAGTTCAATCGGGAATGTTTTTCTTGGAAGAGCATTATGTGCTACACTTTGACAAAATGCATTTAAAAAAAACAGCAACAAAACACGAAGACTGAAGCCATTCAGGGCATGAAGTCAAGATAAAAAGTCTTTAAAAAGAACAGAACTGAATCTGCATCACCTCAGTGTTATATGGCACAACAGGCAGGCATGTAATACTTTCAGTGATAAGATACTGTATCTGGAGTTCTCATCATAGGAGGGACTTTACAAGAAAGATCAACTTAATTTACGAAATGTATTGCCAAAAACATGTCCTTACACCTTCTTACTTGTTTTTGCTTGCAGTCTTTATTAATAATGGTCATACTGAACAGACTGTAAGGCAAACAGGTCTGAGAACAGTTTAAAAACAGCCTCAGCTTGGATTCCACATTACCTCATATCTCAGCAGGCAAAGTCCAGAACCTACACTAACACACGCCGTATTCAGTCAAAGCATTCAGTACAATGTCTGCCCTGTTTCTGTTCTTCAGGCACTTTTACTTCTTGCACTCATTGCTCATGTTAAAAATGTTCGGCTCACACACTTTGAACTTTGGAGAGAGCAATTTTTGCTGACCAAACTGTCTTTCTGTGCTCCAGCATGGGAAACCATCCTGTGAAGCTTGGAGATTGATAAAGAGTTTATTTATTGCATCTTGTGAGATAAGACAAAGTACCCAGAGCAACTTTACTTATTACCTATCATAAAAGTTAGTGAGCGTCAGTGCCACCAAAGAGACTTTTTGGTGAAAAATTAGCTGTAGCATGGTAGAAAATATGAACATTTTTCCTTAAGACACGAAAGGTTTTGCTCTGTGAGTATTTTATATGCATGCATTAAAAAAAATTGCCACTTTAAAGGTAGATCAATCTAATTTTTAAAATGTGGCCATATCATTGCAACATGCCAGCACAGACTTGTGATGAAGTATCTGATGAAATCTGCAGACACAAAGCTTTCCCTAAACCAAAGTTTCACAATAAGGGATATGACATCAACTTATCTGTAAAAGAGTGCCCGCACCTCATTTTCCTTAGATCTATCAATCAAATTTCTTTCTACTTACCATTAGATGAGGAGGGTTTGAGTGTTCCTTCATCTGAATTTGCTTTCTGTATATTCAGAGTGGCCCACTGTGGAGAACAGACAGCATATATTAATGGCCAAGAATCAAAATATCCCCACAGTTTAAGCATATCAATCTATGAGGGACATAAAAAATTACGTGTGATAGTACCTCCAAAGTTTTCACCAGTATGGTCATGTAGATCTCGGAAATGCCCAGTGAGAATCCAAACATGGAAGGGATCATGATGAGGAGGATTATGAGGTACAGCCAAATCTTCAGTGCCCAAAGGGCTCCCGCCCAGAAAACGTCCATCTCTACTTTATTCCCTGAGGTAAATAAGAGCAGCCCTGTGGCTCAGCTGCATGAGTACAAAGGGGGGAAAGAAAGACTTTAATTCACTTTCCTTTCTTTACTTCTTAGACAACTTGGAAACATGTAATCATAACAAGGGGGGTGAAAAAGACAAACGAAACGCTGAAACACTCCGGTGTTCTCGGATGGTTTCTCAGAACACCGGGTCACACTACACGGTACAGGTACACACTGATCCCGCGTACAAAAACAATGGCGATCAATAGCACATGTAATCCTTCCAGTATAAACAAATCCACAAACTCTGACAGAGCTACTCTATACTTTAATTACAAAGTTACATTTATCCTGTTTCAGATTGAAAGAGATCAACTTACCTGTCAAACTTCAGTCCATTTCCTTTCCGACAGCGGGTAATTTAAGAGACTGAACACGCAGAGCAAACACGCCCATTTACTAACTAGAACAAAGTTCATGACCTACAGCGCCTTCCTGTGGTCACAGAAATCAGTGCAGATCTGTGGCTTTAGGGTTAGACCTTAAAACATCTTTGGACACTAGGTTTGATTCATAAAAAGTTTTATATTTTAGTCCATAGGAAGACACTTTAGTTGAATGTAGACCAAACTAACTAGTTACTATACAAGTTGACCCTGCTAGGATCACATTTGAAAATACTTTTTGGTGACGTGTTATTTTTGGATGAGTCTGAGCCGGAGGAAGCACTCAAAGCAAATGCCACTAAGGTTGAGTTAAAGTATGTAGATGGAAGCTGCTTCTTATAATACTGAACTTGTATTTACTGATCGTATCATAATTTTTTAATTTTAAGAAGTAAAGCATTGTTAAAAATGTAACCCCCCCCCCACTGTTTGAAAACCAAAAGTTGCTCTTTCATATTTGCTAAGCCTCCGTATATATCAGGCATCCAGGTTCTTTAAAGCTGACATAATTGATTGGAGTGTTAAGAGAACCAGTAATATTAGTAAAATGCCTCAGACAACTCGCCAGAACACAGGAAAGCCTTAATGAGGAATGTGGCAACAGTCTCTGTGTGGCAGAGCCTCCCTCTCTGACCTAAAACTAACAAAAGGTCCTGATTATTTTCTAGGTTCAGACATTTCACAGTCTGTTGCTCATTACTGTAACAGGGGACTTAAGGGGGGCGGTTTGGGTAACGTCTCTGGGAATGATAAGAGGTTCACTTCATCCATCTCTGGATGGCGTTCAGTTCATTACGAGAGCTTTCTGCACTACAGCGTGGAAGCTTCGTAAAGATGAATTTTCAAAAGACAGCTGGAGAGGCACGCACAGATATTGTGCCATACAGTCTTTAGATTCACTGCTAAATTTATGGACCTTTTAAACATTTGAAATCTTTGATTGATGACACTGTTTATTGTTAATAAATCAAACAAACTGCTCAGGCTTGAGACTCCAGATGTGTAGTGGAACTCCTGTCAACAATACATTGTTTGCCCTTTATTGGGTGTGTTAGTTTCAGTAAGGCAGTGCCTGTTAGTATGAACGAGCTCATTTTTATTAGAAGTCTCAACACAGACAGCTCACCTCCTGTTTCAAGTTGGTTTTACTGGGTCCTGTTATTGGACCTCCCCAGTGGCGCCCATTAGTGCTGCTGTTGTTGTTGTTGGTTTTTGGTAGAAGACAAGGAAGGTTCCATATATTCTGTATGGAACTGTGTGCTATCTATTGTTTGAAAAGTCTTTTGTCAAGACCTAAGTTTTCCAAGATTATCTCCTCTCAGTTCTAATATATACTTGATGGAAATGGAAAAAATCTATGCATTAATGTTTAAAAGTCACTCCCCTATAACCCAGCTAGAAGATAAGTCTGTGGTAGGTCCACAAGTCTTCTCCTGTGTTTTAGATAGATAAATTAAAAAGATAACACTGATGAAATCAGATGAGTTCACTTTGTCTCCGTCTGTGTCTCCTATGTACAAAGGCAACCCGGGTGGCAATGTGTCATGTCTCAGTAATCTTTTAGTCACACATAAGTCTGCTCCAGGGATAAATAGTAGACACCACACAAGTATGCAGTAAGAACTGTGGCTTTAAGGCTCTCTTTAAGAGGATATATCCAAAGTTCTGAAAAAAACCTCATATCTTTCAAGCGTCAGAAAAGCTAAAGGTATAAAAAATGTATCTGAGGATAATTTCCTTGAATTCAGTACATTCTGCACACAGGACGCCAATGAATAAAAACAGCTGAAAGCCAAGCAGTTCAAAGAACACTGTTGCAATTGCAACTTGATGGAATCATGATGAAGGTCAAAAGTATCCGTACATCCAGACCCTAGTGCAGATGTAACACTGCAAAGGCATTTCACGTCTAAAAGAGCGTCTGAATGTGCCTTCCTTTTATAGCAAGCTTTTGAACGAGTGAATGAGACGAGTCGCCCCCTACTGGCTACGAGGAAAAAAAATGCAAATTTTAGGCAATCCCGGATTGCCCACTTCTTTTTTATATAGGTTAGTCTCTGGATGTTTGAGAGTGGGCAAAATAAAGACCAGAGCATTAATTAATCTAGCATTCATTTACTCAGTAAAACAAGCCGGCTCATTTAAATATATTTTCCACACAGCTCGACAGTGGAGCGATCCCGCTCATGGCTCCGATTGGTTAATCGTTCATCTTTCACCACGCCCACTCACGGACACTTATTTTTAATAATTAAGAAGCCAACGTTTCACATAACTTTATCACGTCATTCAACCTAGTGAGGTGGACAGTTGGCTGAAAGGGCCAAGGCCAACATATGTGCGTATAAATAGAAACTAATACGTAACTATACTGAGCTAATTCATTTTTACAATCTTCAAAGCACAGCACGGTATTCCTCCTTTGTTAGCAGGGCTTTGATTTTTGAATGACAGGTATTTAGTCTTATCATGGAGCCGATATTGCTCCCATAAAACGGGATGATGGACTTCGTGCGTGCACGTTTGCACATCTTTGCAAAGCTTTAGAAAACTCTGCAAACTTTTAACGCCCATGCACTAGTGATTATGCCACTGATAAAGGCTGACTATGTAGCGTAGACAAATGCAAACAATAGTTTTGATTGCTAGAGCTGCTGGATTTAAACTGATGCAAGCAATGGTCCATTAATTTTATCTGCGCGTCGAGTCGCATTAATGATGCGCCATCTGCGGCGCAGGAGACAAGTCTCGACACAGGACGAACCGGGCTACTCTCTGAAGCTTGCTCTTCTGCGGTAGCTTCTTGTTCTGCTCCCTCTGCTCCCCCTCACTCCTGCAAGGAAAATAGACACTGGTCCAAAGAACACTCCTCCCCTCCTTCCTCCACAGAGACATTGCTTTCTCCCTCTTTAAACCATGATCTGGCTCCCAGCTTTCCTCGGCGCATGTTTCCCCTCAGAGCTTGCTCGTGTCATGACACAGTGCAGCGAAGGGTCGCAGTGGTCCCCTCTAACGCCACGGGAACTCCAAAGACGTGGACTCTTTTCCAGTGCTTTGAGTTTGGTTACATGAAATATGCGATGTTCGCAGGACTGCACGGTTCTTTTTCTGCTGCACTTTGTTTTGAGTTTGGCAGCTGGCCACGAAGGGCTCTCGGTCTCTGGCAGTCTCCTCTCCTTTGCAGAACAAGGTCAGTGTGCTGTGGTGCAATTCTGTGCATGACCCGACTAAGTGCATGACTAAAAGAATTTGTATCGTTAAGTGCATATCACAGTCAGTATGCACTAAAGGTAAAAGGTCTGTATAACCTGTGTTTAAACTCTGTTTTGTAGGTCAGTTGTCAGAGTCAGAACTGTCCATTGTCCACCCAGTGAAAACCAGCGCAGATGGAGGATTCATCTCCCACTCTTTGTCTCACCACTTTAAGGGTGGGAGAATCAGGCGAGACTTGCAGTCCCATTCTCAAGAGAAACAGGTTTACTACAAGGTCATCTTCAAGGGAAAAACTTTAATGTTCAATTTGACTGCAAACAATCACCTGGTTTCAAATGACTACATCCTGGAGAGCAGGAATGGCAGTGCCAACAGGACTGAGCATCGTCTTTCTGATGGAAATTCTTGCCACCTTCTTGGCACCGTGGAAGCGTCTGATGTGCGAGGAACTGCTGCCATCAGCACCTGCAGTGGGCTGGTAAGGTGTCACAGTGTTTTGTAGCTGTAAAGGTAATTTTATTCTCACTCTCATTCATCAGATTGAGCTGGTGGATGCTTGTGCTTAAATTAACATGCTTTTATCATGATTTTTTTTTTTTTAAATTACACCAGATAGCAGCTATCACTATGGGTATACTGTTATGCGCTTTAGGCAACTCCTCCATCTGACAGTGCCCTGTCTGTTAGTTTGCTCTTCAGAGATTTTCCGACACTGTTTGCTGAAGGACTGTGCTGCAGACCTTCTGACGACTGCTGCTTCTCAGACTGACATGAGACCCTTTCTGTCTTCTTTGTGGTTCAGATGTTTTCGTCTTCTTTCACCCTCATTCACTCATTCAGAAATTTGCATTCATGGATTATCTGTTCCTTTAGAGACACTTTGCAAACGCCAACAGGATGTGAGAAAGTTTCAGTAATAGATCCTGGCACATTCTTGTGCGTGAGTGGAGCAGTAAAGTTTGACAGATGGAGAGAGAAGTTGACTGCTTTTTTTTTTTTTTTTTTTTAACTTGGGCTATAGTGTTTCTGTTCAAATAGGCAGTTTAACTACAAAGCAGAGAGGACAGCTGGACAGCAGAAATAAAGAGTGATCCAATATATGAAGAAGTATTTTTTTTAAATACGACGTGAACAATTTGTGGTTCACTGATTTCTGAGAATTTTAAGTTGTATCTTATTTCAAAATGCACTCTGGGGTTTTTGCTTACACAATATTACAACATTTTGAAATGGCTAAAAAGTAAGTATGTAGAAGAGGATGAACTTCCTGCCTTTGAAATGATAGGATGTGTCACTTTTAGTCACAAAGAATGTTTCAGTGTTCATGTTTGATTGTGTCACAGCAGGAATTCCACTCCTGCAGGGTCTTGCCTCCTGCCTCTGTGCTATGTGTGTGTGGGCTGCCCTGCATGTTTACACAGTTCATTTGTAACATGTGACTCAGGACGAGACCAGAATGACAGCCAGCCTAGCAACATAATTTATATCTGACCCATTTCACAGCCACTCATATAATCCTAGAAGGAAAAATGTGTTGCGTCACTCTAAAATCCACATATCTGCAGCCTAATGGCGTTCTGAGGATTTTCTTGCAACGCAGAATTCCCCAGTTAGTCCCTTCACTCCAACCTACGAGGGAAAGTGCTCTGATTTATTACAAGGACTTTCTGTTTTTGTGAAAGAAGGTTTATAGCTGCTAAAACCAAACAGAGACCACTAAACAGCTAGACTCAGCCAGACAGATGTGGTAGTGAAGCCCTACCAGCTGCTGCAGAGATTATTCACCCTCACGAGACAAGTTGAAGTGGACTACTTACAAATAGGAATTCAAAAGAATTTCTTGTTAATGTTGCACAAAACACAAGTTGCATGCTTTTGCATGAATAGGAAGCAAAAGGGATGGAGCTCAGCGATTCCTGATTTTAATTGATATCAGCATTTAAAAGTACTAAGTAATAACACAAAGTTGGCTCAGTTAAATTGCTCAGCTCCTTCGTGCTTTGTTTTAGTGAAGATAATTTCTCTATAAATCTTCCCTGTAACAGTTACCATTGTTGTTGTCTTTAAATTCAGAGCTGACTGAAGAAAACAATATAAAATCTTTAACTGTCTTCCATCTTCCTTTGGTCGACCAACAATAGAAAAAAACAATATTAAGTTATTTATATTGTCAGAATTTTAAAAGTTGGAACCAAAGGCAGTTTTCACTTTTTATAGTCATAAGAAATGAGTTACAATTAAAATATTTGATCAAACGGGACAAACTTCACCCATTAGGCAGCAGACAATAGAGCAGTGCCATGATTCTTCGTTGTCGTAAGGCAACAGTGAAGCTGCTATTACATTAATACCTCCACCTGCAATTTTAACATCCTGCTTCTGGTTGCAAAAACAAGGGCGCAGTTGCCCAAACAAACACATTTTTGCATTACACTGTCTTTACAGCATGCAGGTAACCCTTCACCTTTTCTATTTACGGCAAACATGGAACCATGAGGTGGATAGCAAAAGAGGGGGAAATGCTTTTACTGTTCCTTTTATGTTTCTATGGTAAAACCATTAATTTAGGGGAACCTAAAGCTTTCTCAGTGGAGACTTTTCTAATCCCTGAGGCCCAACGCGAAACAAGAACTTACAGGTTCAGACCTATTATACTGGTATTTTCCTCACTTAAATGAATGTTTGTTCCACCATGCACATGAAAAAATGGCAATAATCTCTTTGACCTCTCAGGAAGAAATGAGCTCGCACATAGAATCATCTTATGAATTAAAGAGAGAAGAGAAGTAAGTGTAGGGAAACATACAACTACTGATAAAAAGCTAAGAATAAATGCAAGTTTGTTTGCCAGTAAATTGTTGTGATTAATCATATTGCAGTAACAAGCATGGCTTGACCCCACCTCTCCTCGTGTCGCTCTAATCACTGCAGAGTCCACAGGCTATATAACAGAGACTTTATTTCAGACCTAGTTGGCCGGCACTCAGAAATCCACAGAAGCAGGAAACAGAAGAAAAGCAGTTCCATATGGCTGATGTATTTAGAGCACAGACCTGTGTTATGGTAACCTCCCCTGGCTTTGCCACCTCACACCCAAACAACATGCTTCCTCGGAGAAAGGGGATTATTGGTCAAGGGGGGCTAAAGGGGAAAGAGCTGGTCAAAGTGAAGACTGATATCCAGTTTAATGTTGTTGTCACAGAAATTCAGGATTTCATTCTTCAACATTCTTCACTTTGTTAAAATGGGAAGCAAATTCCTTGTTAGTATCCTTGCAAGTTTCCTTTGTTTGTTGAGCAGAGGCATCACAGTACCTGGTCACAAGTAACACCATGACCATACTGTACAAGCAAATGCAGACCGTGTTCCACAGTAGAACAGCATTTGGTATGCACATCATGCAGAGAAATGGTCTCAGTGTTTGGAAGGGCCTCCCTGTAGCATTCCTTGCTGGTTGATCTGTACTCCACCACCTGCCTGTGTTTGCTGGGACTGACTTGTGTTTTCCCACAGGAATACATACAGGAGACTATGATAGCAAACATTACCAACACAACTGCCCATAACATGCTTGATTTATATTCATACAGTCTATGTTTTTCTTGCAGGAACATGATACAACTCCAAAAGCAAAGATATGATGATATATTATTCCAGTCACATAGTGTTTGCATGAGATATAGAGAAACAGTGAAATCAGCTGAGTGTTCTCTGCACAGGGCCTTCGGGAAGTCTTCCCAGCTGACTGTAGATATATCATCGTGCATGCCTTGCAGATGAGACCACCGCAGCTCTGGGAGCTCTGGCTGAAGGCCACGCTCTGAATAAGTCCTCTTTGACCTTTATCAAAATTGTCTTTAATTTGAGTTTGAAAAAAATAACCAAACTTCAGACATATACAGGTAAAGTTTGTTTAGTACTTGCAACACAATTGCTTTTGGAATGACTGAAAGAACAGTCCCATGCAGCTTGTTTCATAAATTCATTACAGCATATGGGGTAAAGTAATCTTTTCAAAGATTGAACTCCCTGAATCAAGCGATGGGATATTCAGCCAGTGACTTTTTTTCTTCTTCTAAGAAACAGATGTGAAACTTGTCAGGATGACCCAGAAAGCTGAAACTACTACTACAGTAAACAGTGGGGTAGATCCCCAGAACCACAACCAGCCAAACCATAAATACTGCATGGCCTAATTTTTCACATCTGCCCTTGGCTGCTGAAACTATCTGAAAAGATCCAAGAATCATGTTCATGTTTTTAAAACTTTATTTTTTTGTTCATTGTGCAGTAAAGAAAAAGAGCCTCTCTTTACTCAGCCGCACTGACGCAGACTCTCTTCTTTCCATTCGACTGTTGAAAGACTGGTCGTATGTCTGTCAGTCTGTGTTTTGCCAGTTGGTTTAATGAAGGAGGGACAGGTTCATCCTGGATCATGCTGGGCATGTTTGGACTTATCTTGATTAAAAAAAATAAAAGCCCATACAAACATTCACACAGTCACTTTAACTTAAACAACTTGCAACATTCCTCATGAATGTGTTTAAAAGCAGAAAATTGAACAGATTTGCATTTTATGCCTGATTGCATGCATGTCCTGTATTTTTTGATTTCTTCATATTTGTTTGTTAGGGTGTGCATTTATGTGTGTGTTCACCAGTAGACCTCACTGAGTGGCAAGTGAAGAAGCTGCACCAGTAAGAACACGTATTGGCATACTTAGCAAGAAGTTGTTGTATTACTGCAGCAGCATAGAGAATGTGCCTGAGGGAAGGGGAAAGGCTGATATTCAGATCTGTTCACTAATGATAGCTTCCACTCAGATGGAAATTACTCTGGAGCGACGTTTTTTAGCAGGTTTAAAAGGGGACGCCTACGCCTCAGCTTTGTGGTGTGGAAATTGTAGAAGCACTATATGATTTGTTGTCAGGCTTTTAAGTGGTGCGACACAATAGTATGCTTGATAGGCTTTTTGTTTCACTCACAGTCTGAGAATGCCTGACGTTAGACTTTAATCCACATTAAGTCTTTGGCATGATTTGGGGATAAAATCTGTGACTGAGTACAATACAGTGATGATGATTGAGAGTGTAGATTTGCACTAAAACCTAAGCTTACTTTACCCACACTTAAACATTTTTACTGTATACATTTATTCCATCAATGTGTTATTTTCCACAGAGAGGCTTCTTCGCCTTGGCAGAGGGACACTATTTTATAGAGCCTGTCCAGAAATCTTCTGATGATCCTGCCGGGAGTCCAGAGCCCCACATTATCTATCCGAGAGTTTCTACACAAAGTCAAAGAAAAAAACGAAGTCTTGAGTCCAAAAAGACGCCCAATCCCTGTGGAGTTCGAGGTGTGTATGTGAATTCTGAATTAGTGTGTGGCGTGTTTGTGAGTACTCTTCTGCTGGTGTTCAAGGATTTTTTTTCCCCTCTGGCTGTGCTTGTGTCAAGAAAGATAAGCCACAAGTGTACTGCAAATAATGTCTTCAATTATTCACGCTTTAGATGCTCCAACTGACTCCATCCAGGTGGAGATGGAGAGGGAGGAATGGGAGAGGGAGCATCGGAGAGGGGGGGACCAGGGTCAATCGCGTTCACAGCGCTCAGTCAGTAGAGAGCGTTGGGTGGAGACCATGGTGGTGGCTGACTCCAAACTTATCCAATACCATGGGAGTGATAATGTGGAGTCCTACATCTTCACTATCATGAATATGGTGAAGGGTTTGAATGAACTTTTTTAATTGATGTAAAGGTCTTTTAAAGCCTTTTACAATGAATTCTCTCGCTCTTGACAGGTGGCCGGAATCTTTCATGATGCTAGTATTGGGAATGCCATCCACGTCATCTTGGTGCGCCTCATTTTGCTACATGGAGAGGAGGTACTCTTCATCTGAAAGTCTTTAAGAAACCTCAATGTGCTTTATATTTGCTTTGGCAATTTTTACATTAAATGTGGAACAAGAAAAGCAGAAATGGAATTGTGAAAACTGAGCTCACTTTCCAGGTTAGTCTGAGATAAGCTGGACAAACTTCTACAAATTTGCATAGTTTTCTAATGTGTAATAAGAAACTCTGATGTGTTGTATATAATGTGTATGTCTTGGCCTTACCACACTCCAACACACCTGATTTCGTCCAAAGCTAAGCAGGATCGGGCCTTGTTAGTGGAATACTAGGTGCTGTAAGTTTAGAGTGGATGAAGCTTAGATGTTAGAACAGGTCATCTACTAATCGAAAGGTTGGTGGTTTGATCCCCGGCTGCTTGAGTCTGCATGCCAAAAGGTCTTTGGGTAAGATACTGAACCCCATGTTGATCTCTGATGTGTGCATCATTGTGTGACTGTTAAACAGAAAGCACTTAGGGTGGAGTAATGTTGTATAAAGCAATTTAAGCATTCAAGAAGAAGAGTGCAATATAAGAACAAGTCCATTTAATTTGGACATTATTTGAAAAATGTGAATAAAAATTAATCAGTTCTGACGTCTCGCTCGTCCCCCTGACAACATCTGAAGCTCTAGGTTACTTCTTTAGACCTTATAGTACACACTGAGATCTGCAAGTATTGAAGAAAAATGCAAAAGAAAAATTTTGTTAAGTTATTTGTTAACTGTTCTTTAGCCACAGTTTTTTTTTAAAAAAAAGAACAAGTATGTGAAATTATTTATTTGTGCTTGTTGCAGAAAGGGTTGAAAATTGTTCACCATGCAGACACCACCTTGGCTAGTTTCTGTGCTTGGCAGAAAAACCTAAACCCCCAGAGTGACACACACCCGGCTCACCATGATGTGGCTGTGCTGATTACCAGGCAGGTGGCAGATAACCCAGCATACATCGGCACCCTCAAAAGCTTAGATGAAATGTTTTTACAGATGACTTGCATGCGTCTCCCCGTATAGGAAAGACATCTGTGCTGGAATGAACCAGCCGTGCGAGACTCTGGGTCTGTCTCATCTGTCTGGGATGTGTCAACCCCACCGCAGCTGCAACATCAATGAGGATTCGGGACTACCTGTTGCCTTTACAGTAGCTCATGAAATGGGCCACAGGTCAATATGTGTGTGTGTGAGTGTCTGGATTTGTAATGACTGTGAAATGCTAGAATATTGTAACAAAGAAAGCGTCTGTAGGTCCTGTGTTTGGTTACTATCTTCAATGTAGTGTCATAAAATCTCCTACCATTAGCTCACCAGCCTATTAGTGGACTGCTGGTGTGCAAATAATGACTAAGTTTCTAATAACCTGAAAGAAAAGGAAAGGATACCTGAGAGTCCTGTTGTATTGTGGGTGCGGATCATGTAATAGCACTAAAAGTGAAAGGACAGAGGTGTTGGGTTTCTTTTTAACTTTAAAGAGATGCAGAAAATGATTATGTCTCAAGTTTAGTTGAGTCCAAAGAATCATTTGTTCCATTGGAGGAGGCTTTAACTATAAAATGAGAGCTGTTCCACGTTCCATTCGTGGTTAATATTTGGTCTTTTGCCACGATTAACTTTGGTTAAGCACCGTTAATGTCAATAGCTTGACTGATGTCAAACCACACCATATAATGTAGAAGTTATGCCTGTTTGTCTTCACATTATCTTTTTTGTGCAGTAATTTAAAGTGCTTTTCCACTTTGTGCTGTCATGAAACTCTAGAGTAAGAGTTATATGTACACAAACAAAAGTAAGTCAAATATCTGTTGACCTATTTCAAATGTGGAAACAAATGTGTTACAGGGGACTCAGCACACTCACTCATTGTGATTGCTCCATTATGGCAGTGTGAGCCATAAAGGCCGCTATCCTTGTAAAATACTTCTGTGTAATCTTGTTATCATGAATATTAATGCGGATTGTGTCTGAACACAGCTTTGGAATTCATCATGATGGCCAAGGGAACGACTGCGAGCTGGAGGGGAGACATCCGTTTATCATGTCCAGACAGCTGATGTATGACAGCTCGCCTCTCACTTGGTCTTCCTGCTCCAAAGAATACATCACACGTTTCCTTGAGTAAGCCTGAATCTGTACTTTTGTCTAAAGTGGGTTAGTTTTACACCTATTTGTCTTTGTCAAAAATGCATGAGATGTGTGGAATCTGTGGGAATTTCCATGTACTGTTTTCTCTCTCTCTTTTTTTTTTGACAGCTGCATGGAGATTTAACAGATATGCTAGTGCGGATTTGTATTGAGGTTGTGAAATTGATCCAAAACACACACTGGGTGTGGTGGGGGGAAAAAACACAGGCGATTAAGACAAACATGTAGTAAACCATGGCTGCAATGGCAAGTTTAAAGTGAAGCAAAGAACTGAAGCAGGAAATTATGTAAATGACAGAAAAGTAAGAAGAGCCTAAAGCAACATTCAGAGGGTGGCAACCCCTGCACAAGTATCTGCGAAGCTGGTTTCACACATGAACTCTGGACAGTGTAGGATGATCAGGCCATAGCATTGTTGTGAATTGTTTTATTTATACAACACAACTTAAACACATATATAGTCCTGGAAAAAACTTAGATGATGGTGCTGCTTCAATATAGTCTACACGAAACCGGATACATGGTTAGCTTTGAATTCTCATGGGGTCAGTCATTACAGAGACTTGGTGTTAGGGAGTTAGTGCAGTAAAAATCATTACATTTCCAGTTTATCTGGGCCAAACATCCTTACATGAAGATCAACTGTTAAGAAATTTCACATCTACAGAAATGCAAACATATATGATCAATCGATTAAAAATCGTTCACGACATTTTAAAAATCCTTCTTCAAATTTAAAATACTCCTTCTCACAAACAAGTAGGGATGGGTATCGTTTAGGTTTTATCCGATACCGGCGCCAAACCGGTACTTTTGAAATGGTGCCAGTGCTTAAACAGTGCTCGAACCAGTGCTTAAAGAATGGAGAACACAAACTATTTTTAGCAGTCTCTTTTTTTCTACAAAATGATAACCAAGTTAGCCTTTTCTGTTGATACAACATACCTCCTTTGGTTGGAACCGGTGCTTAAACAATGAAAAACACAAACCTTTTTTAAAACCTCTCATATTTAGCTGTTTTTTTTGTAAAAAGATAACAATGTTAGCCTTTTCTGCAGCTATAGCCATATATGGTATCACTCTATCAAACAAGAAGACAGCCGCATGTAACTACGACGGTGTTTGCTAGTTCACCTTACGTGCATTAATTTAATAACATGGTTAGCCTACTCAACGTAAATTACACACGAACAACATTAAGCTACTCACGCAGAGGAGAACGGCTGCTGCTGCCATCATCATCCGTCATCATTTCTGCTACGCTGACAGGGCTAGGGGCCAGGACTCTACTCTTCGGGTTCTTGGGGGATGTTGCTAACTCTGGGTCCGATAACAGGCACCACACCCGCAGTAGATGTGCTCGGTGTGAGGTCTCGCAGCAAGCTATCAAATACGGTGCATTTCTCGGCTTTTAAAAAAACGCTATGCGCCGCCAGGTGTTTCATCAGATTCGAGGTGTTACCTCCTTTGCACAGTATCAGCTTAAAGCACTTGTTGCAGGCTGCTGAGTTTGCATCTTTTGCTGTGAAGTACAGCCAGACTTTTGACCGCTTCGCCTTGGGCATTTTTAATCTGTAGCTCTGCTCTAAAAGAACGTACGTACCTGGGCCCGCCTACTATCCTTGGTAAGGTAAAATGATTGGCTAGAATCCAAAGTGTATGACATCTCAAGAAAAATAAAGCACCGAAATGTGCGCTGTTTTTCTGTCTGGTTACTACCGTTTATCTCAGAACCGGTACCGGATACCGGTACCCATCCCTACAAACAATGTCCTGAATAATCAAGTCCCATCTTATCTTATAGACCTCATAGTATGATATCACCCTAATAGAGAAATTAGCACTGAGACCCTAACCCTTACCTTTGGTTCCTAGATGATGTGGGAGGCAGACCCTTTAGCTTTCAGGCCCCCTTTCTATGGAACCAGCTCCCAGTTTGGATTCAGGAGATAGATCCCTTCTCTTTTTTTAAAATTAAGCTTAAAATGTTGTTTTTTGTCCCCAAACCCTCTTTTAAGTGTACTGCAACAGGCCTAGGCTGCTGGGGGCAGTGTTTCTTCTTGTCTCACCTTTTTTCACTCTGTTAATCATTAGTTATTATTAGTTATTAATCTCTGCCTCTCTTGCACAATGCGTCTTGTGTCCAATCTCACCGTCCTCACCCCAAGCCAGTCATGCCAGATGGCTGCTCCTCCCCAAGCCAGGTTCTGGCAGAGGTTTCTTCCCGTTAAAAGGGAATTTTTCCTTCCCACAGTTCCCAAGTATTTGCTCATGGGGGTTCGTCTGATCTTTTTTAGGTTTTCTTTGTATTATTGTAGTCTTTACTTTACAATATAAATCGCCTTAGAGCAACTGTTCTTGTGATTTAGCCAGTTACCACAAAGTCGAGGTCAGAGCTCATATCTGTGAACTGGCATATTTTTGCTATTATAATTTTTGCCTTTTTAAGTAGTTTTCCCAGGTTCTAGTCTATTTAAGTGTTAACGTCTAGGTCTCATTGCTCATTGTTTGAGCATTCAGATTTTCTCCTTTGACTCCCAACCACCATACCCTGTGATACACAAATATCATATCTTTGTTTATCTGCCTTAGTCGTGGTTGGGGTTTCTGTCTGGATGACCGTCCTTCAAAGAGGGACTTAACCACGCCGCTGGCACGCCTCGGTGTACGCTACACCACACATCACCAGTGCCAGCTCCAGTATGGACCAAATGCTACCTTCTGCACTGAGGTTGATGTGAGTATTGTACAAGCACAGAAAAGTAAATCTTGTAGAAAACACTTTCTTCACTTTCTTATTGTTTTTGGGTTATGTGTTTCTTTCAGAATGTTTGCCAGATTCTTTGGTGTTCAGTAAATGGTTCCTGCCGCTCTAAACTGGACTCACCTATAGATGGTACTCGCTGTGGACCAGAAAAGGTGAATTGTGATAGTCTAGGTTTTGTTTTCTTGTGTAAACAGACGGGTACCAGCAGCATCAAGAAGGTGGTACTGTCACAGAGACATCTGCATTGTCTTATACCAGCTGAAGTGGTATTTAACTTATATCACTATTCTGTATTCTAATCCAGTGGTGTATCTCCGGAGAGTGTGTGATTGTGGGTAAACTCCCAGAGACAGTGAATGGAGGCTGGGGACAGTGGAGTACCTGGTCTTACTGCTCCAGGACCTGTGGTATTGGAGTTCAGTCAGCAGAGAGGGAATGTAACAACCCCAAGTAAGAGATGAGTCTAACACCCATTTGAAATAGTTTTCACACTGTATGGCTATAGAATTGTTTTTTTTTTTGTTTGTTTTTTGCAGTTCACAGGTTTAATGTCATCTGTCCCCAAAATACTGACATCATGCTGATTTTTTTTTTTTTGTGCTGCTCTTTTCCACAGGCCAGAATTTGGGGGCAAGTACTGTACCGGTGAAAGAAAGCGTTACCGGACCTGTAACACAAAGCCCTGTCCAAATAATATACCAACTTTTCGAGAGATGCTGTGCAGTGAGTTTGACACTGTGCCTTACCACAATGAGCTCTACCAGTGGATCCCTGTGGCAAACCCATGTAAGTACTCACAGCCTTAAATATGCAAGAAGCTTCATTTTTCAACATGCCAGTGATCCCAAACACTGCCAATGCATTAAAAGCACACCTGGATAGAAGATCACACAATAGAACAGTGTCAGTCATAGGCTGGTCTCCCCAGAACCTGGACCTCAGCATTATTGAAGCAGTTGGGATCATGAGGATAGGGAACCGAAGAAAAGGCAGCCAATATCCAAAGAAGAGCTTTGAATGTTCTTCAACAAGCCTAGAGAACAATCTGTGAAGACTACTCAAAAAAATTTACAAGAAATCTAAGAGAGTTCACACTGTAATGAAGAATAAAGATGGTCACACCAACTATTGACTTTCAACCTTGTTAGAATTGTAGAATCTCTGTTTTTGCATCATGTACTGCATTTCCATGTATGTTTACACATTTGAAGAAATGAAATATTTGGAAATATTTACCATTCTCCTTGCAAAATATAAAGGAGTAAATTTGCACAGCACTGTATATTTTACTAAAATTAAACTTCCTTTCTATTGGTAATGATTATTTTGTGTAGTGTGTGGGACCACACAAAAACATTTGAGAACCACGGATATAAAGTGGAAGATTAGTAGATGCAATTGTATGTGTCAAACAAAAGGGGGCAGCATTTGTATTTAAAAGTCCACACTGATGCAGCTGCCAGCTACATTATAGCTCAGCAAGGGCACAAAACTGTAACTCACTTCCTGTCTGATGTATTTTTGTCTTTCTTTTCTTTTTTTGCGTTCAAATCACTTTTATTATTGTCAATCACTATATCTTGAAAAAAACAGAACAGAATTCTTTTCCCTTTTTAGCTCTTTAAAATATATAACAAAATACGCTCACGTCTTAAGTGAGACGCATGATTCATGACTGGCTCAAATAGACATTTTAGCAATTTGACAACATTAGCAATTTGTTTCATCTCACCGTTATCCTCAGTAAATCCCTGTGAGCTTCACTGTCGACCAGTCAGCCAGTATTTTTCTGAGAGGATGTTTGACGCCGTGACAGACGGAACACCGTGCTTCATGAACAACAAGTCCAGAAACATCTGCATAAACGGCGTGTGCAAGGTAGTGTGGCTGGGTAAGAGACAAATAGAGACTGGGGAGGGCTGTAGTGAAGCAGGCTGATACACTGCAGAGTTACTAAAATGTTAAAAAGGGATGTTTTATGGAAGAAAAAACTTGCATTGAATTGTTATGTTTTTGTTTTATTTTAATGCGTTGTGTGTCTTTTGTTTCTAGGAGGTCGGCTGCGACTATGGCATCGACTCAAACGCAGTGGAGGATCGTTGTGGAGTCTGTTTGGGCGACGGCACAAGCTGTGAGACAGTTTATAAGTCATTTGATGAAGAAGAAGGCTTTGGTGAGTGCAACATAAGGAGTATTTTCAACAGCTGGAAACAAATTAAATTATCTCAACATGAGACATCATGCCATTACAAAATTGTGTTGTAACGCAAAACAGACAACCTATTAATGAGGAAAACTTTGATGTACCCACTAGAAGAGTGTGAAAACACAGAGAATTCAAACATGTCTACAGGCACAAAGTCATTCGAGGACAGTTCATTACCATTACACCATTGTGTTGTTTCTTTGTTGTCATGGCAGCCATCTTGTCCACATAGTGCAGCTGTTTGTCCTGCTGTACTTGGCTGCTGTTATATTATGGTGTGTGCGTGCATGCATGTGTAGCTACAGGCCCGTGTTTGCATTTGCCTAAAGATTCACATCTTGTGCTGCTTTTACTGCGCTCAGAAAAGTATAACTCACCTGCCAAATCAACATGCCGCCAAGACAGATTCATAGAAAAGAGGCTTTAAAACAATAAAAATTCCCTCCTTTCTCTCCTCTCGCTCTCTTTCTGTGTGTGTTTGCCCTGCAATGCATCCTTTCCAGATAACCAGCCCAGATGTGTGAGACTTCAAAAGACTTAGACCAAGGGCAAACCTCCCCCTCCTTTCACAAACACACACCTTCCCACAAACATCATTAAACTCCAGAGACCCACTCACTGCTGCTTTCGTCCTCCCCCATCCCGCCCCCCCATCTACACAATAAAAAACAGAGACAGGGCAGTGCCCCCCACGCTGAATGCACACACGTACAGTCACAGACGTATGCACACACGCGTGCACACACACACACACACATGCCAACCACCCCCACAGACGTATCCCACCCTCTATTAAAGATCAGAGAGAAACTGTCTGGTAGTCTGGATGTGAGTGTGGCAGCAGCCATGGTGGGCCATCCATTACTCTGCTGTGACTCTGACTCCCCTCCTGAATCTCCCAGGGTACGTGGATGTGGGTGTAATACCTGAGGGGGCACGGGACATCCTGATAAAGGAAGTGGTGGAGGCAGGAAACTTCCTGGCTCTGAGAAGCGTGGGGTCAGACGAGTACTTTCTCAACGGCAACTATATCATCCAGTGGAATGGGGAGTATGAGGCCGGCGGGACGACGTTCTTCTACGAGCGCAGTGGGAACATGGAGAATCTCACCGCTCCTGGACCCACCAAGCAGCCAGTCATGCTTCAGGTAGGTCGTCATATTACAGAGGTGAAACATTTTTGATATGTATAGAAGCTATTAGAGAAGTAAATAAAGTTCCCTGCACTTTATTGTACCCCATACAATTAAATATCTCTGGGCACTTAAAAGCATAAGACAAGGAGTACAATATCATATTGATGAGATGGTGAATAGAGTCTACTTGGAAAGGTACTCATAGTTCATGTGGTTGTTCAGTTGCTGTTTCAGGAGAAGAATCCAGGTATAAAGTACGAGTACACCATTAAGAAGACCAAAGAGACAGAAAATGAGATCCTTGAGCCTATTTACAGATGGAGACACGGAGCATGGACAGACTGCAGCACCACCTGCGGCTTAGGTCTGAGTCACATTTCAGTCAAACAATTTTCTTTCTTTATTCTCTCATACCTAGTAGGAGAATTTAAGGATTTTTGATCGGATCATGATATTCTTTCTGGATTTTTGTCCTTTCTTAGGTGAGCAGCACCAGCCTGTGCGCTGTTTTGAAGTGGATGTGGGCGTAGTGGATGAGTCTCTGTGTGACCCAGACAGCCGTCCAGAAGATAGACACAGGAAGTGCAAGAATATGGATTGTCCTGCAAGGTCTGAATATTTTATATTTTTTAGCCTGTTTTGTCACAGTCTGTACTATTATGTCCAAAAGAATTGCTTGAAACTTAAATATTTCCATTAATTTTTATTAACTTTCATTTAAAACCTCATCCTTACAGCTTTGGTTTACAATTAACCTGCCCTGTTGTACTGTGCTTGATTAAAATAATTAATAACAGTGAAAATAAAGGATTTTTATCACAGATAAAAATTCACTTTTTTGGTATGAAATCTCAATAATTTGTTTTAATGGCTAAAATGTGTTTGGATCGAAAGAAGTTTAAATTTATAGTTTTGTTTGCTTTAATCGCATCAAAGAGTTCATCAAAAAAAAAGAAAAACGAGTTCCTATAAATCACCAGTTATGGACAACATTTTATTTAGCCAAGTTTGCCATTTTAAAAGTTTCGCTTATTTGGTTAAATAACAAAGAACTAAATTAAAAAAATGCACTCCTTTGGTTTTGGCACTGAAATGCAGGTATTGAGAATACTATAAAACATTTTGAAAGCTACAGCTCTGTTCGCTGTGTGAGAAAGATAACAACATTGTCCGCTTGCCTTGCATTCCCCATTTATTTATTTGTTGCCAGTGGTCTCTTTATTCACCTTCTTTTCCTGTCTAACTCCTTGCCCTCAGGTGGTGGGTTGGGGGTTGGCAGCAGTGTACAGCCACCTGTGGCTCAGACGGGCTGAGGAAACGAACGGTTCTCTGTGTCCGCACAGTGTTGGGAGAAGAAAGAGTGCTCCACCCTGTGGAATGCAAGCATCTCCTAAAACCAAAGCCTGTGGTGCCGTGCAACAGAGACGTACCCTGTGGACAGGAGTGGCTAGTTGGCAACTGGGAAGAAGTAAGCCTTTTTCTATGAATTTTATTTGCTTTTGACTTGAATCTTAAAGATCACAGACTTTCATAGCATACTGTAAAACCTTTCTTTATTTGTAAGGTAATGTCTTCTTTGTGTTCGTTTCTTCTTTGCAGTGCCCCATCACATGTGGAGGAGGTGTTCGCTCCCGCCTAGTCACCTGTGCACTGGCACCCACAAAGACCTGTGATCCCTCGACTAAACCTAGGGCCAGATCACTGTGTGGCTTGCAGAGCTGCCCAAACTCAAGTCTTCGTAGACGATTTGGGCCTGCATCTAAATACCGCCGCATAAACATCGCTAAACCTCACTCCACTAAGCATCCTGGTTCTCCTTCATGGAATCCCATGACCACCCCGGCCACTGCTGCACCTACAACTGCTATCACTAGAACCAACAAGCAAACTACAACTACCATCTTTACCATTATCTCCCTTTCAACTCCTGAAATAATAAATGCAGATGATCATGACTTTAACAGTATGATGAGGAAAAATGAGGGTGAGAGAAGGAAAGTTTTCCCAGTTAAATCCAAATCTGCTGAAAAGGATGGGAAAGCAGATGAAAAAAAGGTAGACGAGGTAGAGGAAGAAGAGGAGGGTAGCACTCCAAATGTGCTGCTCTTCACCCCAGGATATGATTATGTTGTTGATCCGATGACAGAGGAGGACAGGATTATTGATCTAGATGTTTTTACCACAGCTTCACCACTGAAAAATCCTGTTAAATCAACCACAACAGTATCACACTCACTCATCACACCCACTCTCCAATTAAGTCCACTCACTGTGCACATAACCAGGGCGCCGACCACATCTGCATACTCCACCCCACACACCAGTACTGAAACGTGGGCAAAAACCACTTACTTTTTATCTGACCCCCACACCACCTCACATGTTAATCCCCCCTGGACACACCGGGTCACGCTGACCACTCCCATGAGCAAGTACCGCTCAGTCACATCAAAAACTGGTTATCACGCAAGGAAAGCACCTTCTACAACAGCAAGCAAGCAATCCACCATGACAGCATTACCACAGCCCACATTACAGACGAATAAAATGAAGAAGCTTGCTGTGACACCCAAAAAACCCGCCACTGCCACTCGTGCTAAAAAGCCTACATCCAGGGACAAAGGTAGTCGGTCTAAGAGCCAAAAGCAGCAATCGGGACATCATAAGAGCAGCTCAGGAAGTGACCAAAGCAACTTGATGACCATAGAGCCTGTCGACGTGGATGTATTCTGGGTTGTAGGAAACTGGAGTGAGGTGTGTACAGATACTTTATCAGGATGCTATCCTGCTCTCTAACTACAGGCTTGACATTAATGGTAATGTCTGAAATGTTTTTAATCAGAAAGTTCTCCTCCTTCCTCAGTGTTCAACAACATGCGGGATCGGAGCAGTGTGGAGGACAGTCAGGTGCAGCTCCCAGAACGACGAGGACTGTGCCAACGTGAAGAGACCTGAGCCTGCTCGTACCTGTCACCTGCAGCCCTGTGCCACCTGGCAAAGTGGCAGCTGGAGCAAGGTGTGTAACGTTAGATTTCCTCCAGTCACTGAATCTGATAATTGCACTTCTTACTTATTAAATATGCTTAATACTTAATTGTACTTACACTCATTGTCTCTTACTTTTCCAAATGAAGTTGGGTCATTCTGACCCGATTTTTTTTTTTTCTTGCCATTTGTTTATGAGTCATTTATTGTTTATAGTGTTCGGATGATTGCGCGGTGGTGGGAAGGAGGTACCGTGATGTCCAGTGTGTTGATTCCCAGACTAAACGTCCTCTCAGACCCTTCCATTGTCAAGCAGTGTCCAGCAGACCCCTTAGCACCTTGATTTGCCCCCACAAGCCCTGTATGAGCTGGAGTGCATCACCGTGGGGACCGGTAGGAAAAGCATCCACTCACATCTCTATATATGAGACGTTTGCAATCATGTGTATAAAAAAAAAAAGAAGAAAGCATTTTTTTGTCTTTTTCATCTCCAGTTGTGACTATAGTTTGGACTTTACCTGCCTTGGCTTTTTAGATTTTTTTTCCCCCTTAAACTCAACAATGCTTTGGAGCCTTGTGAGCCTGATTCTTTAATCTTGAAAATTATCATCACTGTTTCTAAAGCTGCCCATTTTTATTTATTTATTTATGTATTTTCAGATTTTGGTAACTACTGTACCATTTCTACTATTTTCGTCACAAGCAACAGTTATTTCTGTTCTACTGGAAGATGTGGCCTGAACTGTATGACACTGAGGATATTTTTTGCCACATGGTGTCTCTTGTGTTACTGATACAGATACAGTTAGAAGAGACTTTATTAGAATCTTAGAAAAAGAAAATTCACCCTTTTGAGTCCTTTTTGTCTCTCTCAGTGTTCTGCCAGCTGTGATGAAGGTGTCAGAGAGCGCCTGGTGTATTGCCCCGAGCCTCATCGCTGTAGCAACACACTCAGGCCAAACAGTACTGAGCCGTGCAGTTTGAAACCGTGTACTTGGTGGAAGACTGAGGACTGGGAAAAGGTCAGCTATACTTTGCACATTTAATGAATCTTTAAATGTTTCTGTGCAACATAAATTTATATTAATTAGGTTTAAAACAGAAGTAAACTAAACTATAATTTTATATATTTTTTGGTGTGAATTTGCAGTGCTCTGTGAGTTGTGGTGGAGGCCAGCAACGGCGTGCTGTCAACTGTGTAAGCAAAACGGATTTGGCTGTAATACCAAACAGCCTCTGTGAGAAGATTTCTAAACCAGAAACACTCAGGAAGTGCAATATGCAGGAATGCAAGACAAACAAAGGTTTGTATGCCAAAGTAAATTATTTGGATGAAGATTAGCAAAGCAGATTACCTGGTAACACATGAATGCAATTTCCATTACGTTTTGTTTTTTGAGTGAGGGAGAGAGGTGTTTTGGTCAAAATCACCTAGATTTGATATTTGCATGGCTTCAAAGTGTTTGCTCTAAGGTTGTGTTCCTTGTTATGCAGGTCCAGTTTGCAAGAAAGACACCATGTCCTCTCGCTTCTGTGACAAGCTGAAGCGATTGGGTCGCTGCTCTCTCAGGTCGGTCCAGAAACAGTGTTGTATCACCTGTGGGACATAGGATGTATATGGTCCTGGCTAACTACAATACTTACTGTATCCTTTTGAAATACTGGTATAAAGCCATGTCATCCACAATCTAGGAGACCAAAGTGTTAATGACCACATCAACGAGCTCCTCTAAATCAACACAAACAAGCAAGGATTTTTTTTCCCCCACCTATTTGGGGTTTTGTGTTTTATTTTATTTTATTTTTTATATCAGAAAGGAAACAAACCAAAGCACTGATGGTACACATTTGGACTGTTACAAATATTGGAGATGTTCAGTGTTAGAAGAAATGCTTGAGCTATACAATTTTAAATATTTTCTCAGTAAAATTAAAAGATATTTGAGAAGCACAATTCAAAAGTTATAAAATCTCACCACATAGTGTCATAAATTAGGTTATAAATTAAGACAAACTATGGACATTTCTTCTTTCTTAGTCCTTCAGAAACTATCTTTCTGCACTAAAGGTGCTTTTTTAGGTGATGTGCTGATGATTAACAGGACATGTTACCATTCTTATATGTCTTTCTGAGATGAATGGTAAATACAGAATGTAAATAAAGATGTTCTCTTTATTTCTCAGGCCATTTTCACACATGAACTTGGGTGCAGTCATTGTCTGAAGTTGTCCTTCCCTCCATGAGCATTATGGAGACGAGACAATGACCTGCAGTACTCATACACAGGCTTAATTGGTAATCGTATGGACTTTGTGCTGTGGAGCTGGTGGAGCAAAGACACTTTAATGTCTTTTAATTCGAATTTGCAATCACACAACTCCCTTGGGTAATTCCTAGGGCTGCAGTTCAGTTCATGTGTGAAAACGGTTTAAGTTGATTTATACTTTTTATGAATGAATTTCTTTTTTTCTTTAAAAAAAATGCTTGAACATGTGTTTATGTTCTGAGCTGGCACTGGATGTTTACATTATCATTAGTATATGTTCCTGCTTTTAGTCATTGTTGTTACGATTTAAAAGGATAATTAAATCAGCTGCAGAATCTGCACAATCCTGCAGTTAAACCTGTGGTGCTCCTCCTCTGGTGTGAGATTTACCAATGAGAAAGAGGTGTTGCAGGTCATCCCTCAGGTCACTCTAAAGTTGGCCAATGTGTTTAATATTGTACAGGCATTATCATTGTCACGCCCTGGGTATGTCACCCTGACTGATTTGTCCTTCTCATGGCTCCATCAATAAATGTGACGATAAAAGACAATTGTGCTGAAGCTTCTTTCTAACTGAGACTTTTTTTAATTTTTTACTTTTGATGTTACCAGATTCATTCAAGATTTGTTTTGCTGTTGAGGTTGGAAGCCACAAACATCCATTTTTTAAATTTACACCTACACTGTTGCTTGAATATCACAAGTATAAATAACAATATTGAAACCAATTCCAGCCTTCAATAACCTTCTTTCCATAAGCGACTTCTACTTTGGGACCTTTTGTGTCGACAAGGTCATTCTCACCTGAAAGTGCCGCATGCGGATGAATGTGTAACACCTGAATCAGCAGCACCAAGCTCTGTTTCAGGGATTGGGTTCAGCTGGCCCAGATTTATCAGGCTCTTCTGTGCCGGATAACTTGACACGAATGGACTTTGCCCTGCTACACGCACCCTGCGGCTGTCATTCAAGCCAGAGACCAAAAGTTAGTCAGCAGTAATGGAAGGAGTAACACAATACAGGGTCAGTGTGGAGCCTCGTGCCCTAAAATCTACCAGTGAGTGTGTGTGCGATCTCTCTGCGTGTTTTCATGACGAAGCAAACACCCATCAGTCGTATTACCCAACCGCATGTGTTGCTTAATAAGCAGTTGACCTCAAAGTTGGAGGATAACTAAAAATATCCGGTTTGATTTCAGTTTCATGGTGATTGTGACTTCCTTAGTATGAGATTCTTTAAACAATGATTATGATTAATGACACTGGTTTTCTGATGTCATACGTAGTTTTAATCAATGTCATCTTGGATTTTTCATGCAACAATACAGTGTTTTTACTCATCAAATTATTGCTTAAGTGACTGGCCCAGCACAGCTCATTTTTAGCTGTTTTGAAAGCAACATAAGTGTCTGATTACTGCTTTTTCTTATAAAAGGGCAAAATGGTAATAAAATTACTCTCAACAGCTTGTGTTCTAAAGCCAAACAGTCGTGGTTTGGGATTCAAAAGTCAAATGTTTATTTCATTATTGTCTGATTTTCCAGACCTTCTCTGCACAATGCCAACAGTAGCGAACAGATTTTGCATCCAAATCTTTAGGGCATATTACAGATGATGGTTAGAGCATGCATGGCAGGTATGAGTTTTATTGATAAATAATATCACCGTGATGTCCCCCACTGGTTTGTAGACTTACTGTTAGCATTTTGTCACTGATGATGCTGTTTTGGTTTTGTTTGTTTTTTGTTGTTGTTGTGGAAGCCAGGTGTGCCCAAGGGCGCAATGCAGAGTTGCACATACCTCCTCATTAGGACTTCAAAGTAAAATACTAGAATTTTACTCTTCCAAACCACACCACAATATCTGTATCTCACAGTAGGTCACATTATTTGCCAGAAAAATTATTAAAAAGGTAAAAGACTAACACCACAAAGCCTAAAAGTCCACTCCAATTAGTGTCTAGGACTCTGAGCCCTAGACAGCTTTCAGGTACACTGGACTGCATTAACAGAATACCAGTGGATTTATTAAATAACTAAATTACCTACTCCACAGTTCCCGAAAGGTCAAAACAAGTTTCATGTCAGGCTGTAAACATGGTTTTTAGTGCTGTTAAGTTGGGCATTATAACATGGAAGTAAATTCGATTTTCGTATTTTTGGCTAAAGCCTCAAGTGGTCACTCCAGGAACTGCATTTCGGCTTCATTTTTTTTTTTTAGTTTGCTCCTTAGCTTCTTCCGATTATTATAATCTATGACACATTTAGATAGATTTACAATCATTGCTGTAGCACATTGTTCTCTTTTTCAGAGTCATATGCATCATTGTATTGCGCTCTTACTGGGGTGGGCGATATGGTTACAATTTTCTTATCAAAATATTGAATAAATCACGATGATGCTTTTTGAAAAACCAGAAGTGCATTCCTTGTCCTAACAGGAATGTCTGTCTTTTTTTTCTAATCCTGCAAATGCATAACAATACAACATATTTAAACACATAAAATTCACAATTAATATTCAGTATAATTTATTATTATTCATAATGCTGACTTGGAACTTTGCGCACAGAATCGTCACTCTACAAGAAGAGCTGCTAAGGTTTATAGGTTATATATAAGGTTATATATTTATATAACAGTATGGTAATATTGTTTGGCATTATATTCCTCGGTGTGGTGAAAAGTATAGTTAATAAAATGCACTGTCACCCCATATTACCCTGCAAAAGTCACAAGACATCTCGATCCATCTTGATCCAGTGACTGACCTGTAAATAAATTCCTCTGCCCTGCTGAAACTGACACTCAGCACAGGAGGATGATGTAAGTCCTGTTCATGACCGGAGAGATAACACGACAAATATCTATGGATCACTGCAAAGCAGGAAACAGCAACCTCATCTTGTGGGTTACCAGACACCCCCCAACACAACAGCCAGGAACACATGAAATATTTACATTTGATGACCAAGGGAAAAACGAGGCCTCCCGTATGAGCCCGGCAAATGTTAGCAAGTTACCTGCTTGGAACGTGAAGTAACACATTTTCCTGTGATCTATCAAAAGCTATCATTAAAAGAGAATGTTTCTCTAATCTAGTCGCTTAGCCCTCAAATCCCAGAGTAAACCCAAGCACAGGCTTGAGGAAGAAGGCAGTTCTATGTAATCCCTACACCAATCGGCTGTTTTTGAAGGAAGAAGTTCAGTCTGGTGACTTTCATCTGGACCCCATCAGGTTGCATGTCCCCAGGCAGTTAGACTGGTATCTCTGTACCAGGCGTGTTCCTTTATTAAAGCCTTGGCCTCCTCTGACCCAGCACACACAGTGCAGGCCCCAGAGAATACAGACACACACGTACACACACACAGTTCCCACAGGCCATTGTAGCTGTTTGCGAGTTTAATTCCTTCATGGACCACATATGGACTTGAGCTTAAGTAACTGAGAGTGAGGTGCTTTTCTTTGTAAAACATCTGCTTAATGATGGTGTACCAAAGAGGAGGGGTCATTATTCCTACAGTGAGGCCAAGCAGAATCAGGGACATATGATATGAATAAAGTGCATTTCCACAGTGGAACTTGTTAATGTGATACAGAAAAATGGATCGGCCCATACTCTGCGCACAATCCACCTGCCGTAAAGGTCAAAATTATAGCAAAATGGGCCAGAATTGACTTCAACAATTCACCACTGGGGTGGAATTGCTCCACTTGGCATGCAACTAAAAATAAGAAGCTCTAATTTATATTTATATACCAACAATATAACTCCTATGTTCAAATAAATGCTACATTTTTTGACAGGGCTGTCAAAAATACGGCCCGGGGGCCAAATTCAGCCGCCAAAAACTCCAAACCGGCCCACAGGAAAATGTGAACACGTTGGACTTCTCATTGCATTTTCAGTTTTTCTTTCACAGCTTTTCCTCCTGATAAAGACATAACCTGTGGTCATTCATACTAGACTATAGTAAGTAATAGATACATATTTAAATGACAGAAACATTCCTGTTTTTTCACTATCAGTCGTAGAAATTTCTAATTTTTTATAGTGGGTCACTAGCAAAGAAAAAAAGGGAATTTTCTGTAAATTAACAAAAACTTAGTTTTGTTATGTCAGGACACTCTGGGAAATTAGTTTGATTAACCTTTTCTTTAATTTAACATGTCTGTTTCTTACAATTTAAAATTCATACTGACATCTCCTCCATTTATTACAGTAGAATTTCTTTATCATGTAGAAAAAGAGAAATGTACTGTTGATAATAAAGGGCTATTCTCTTCTTTTATTAAACTGCTTTACACTGACAGACTGAAAAATGGGCTTCACTGGTTTGGCACACTTAAGGTCAAAGTGAGCTGTTTGTGGCCTATGGTCTAAAATGAGTTTGACACTGGTGTAATAGAAAACATTTTAAAGATGATTACAATATTTAATCAGAAAATAAAGCCAATTAGAAAATTGGCTTTATGTGTAAAGCGGCAAGACTTTAGGCACGTTTTGCTAAGTGGAAAAAAGTATTCCGATTCTTTTTACTTTCTAGAAAATACAGAATTCTATTTAAGTAGTCTAATAGTGTGCAAGCTGTAAAATATAATATAAATATAAAATAGATTCAGTATTTATATTATCTCAAATAAACATACTCAGGATGGAGAATTGTACTTTTCAGAATCACAAACATATTATAGCATAATTATTGATTCACTGATGTGTATCAATCGCATCCCTGTGCTGATTCTCCTGGAGGTTTCTTCCTATTAAAAGGGAGTTTTTCTTTCCCACTGTTGCCAAGTGCATGCTCAGAGGAAAACATACTCAAAAAATGTAAATACTATAAACTACAACTGTTTTTTCACAGGATGCTCGTTTAAATAAAAATGCATTAACCTTTTAAAGTAAAAGGGAAAAATTTTGAAATATCAAATAAAGTGTTTCACCTAAAACACTCCCAAAAGTAAGTCTACTTGTGATACACAAATATTCTGTTTTGAAACCCATGTTGCTCCAGTGTCATAATATTGCAGCTACAAGCAATACTGTTTCTGTGCTTTCTTTCTAGTACAAATACTGGTCACTGAATAATCAGCAAGTGTGATTATTGTATCATCTTGTCCGTTCTATGGCCCGATTTTTGAATGTGAAATCTAAAACAAATCAGAGTTAAGAGCCACCTGATGTGCTTTGTCAGTGCGGAAACAAAAGAGCCATATCATGTGAAAATTTTACAATTACATGGTAAAAAGAATAAAATGAATCATTTCCATGTGTGTCACCTTGATTCATTTTGCTTTTTGGCAATTGGAGCTGTGTGAAATCAAATCTCCTCTAATGCGTTTAAATTTCCGGTATTTGCTTTTATTGTAATTATGTTTTTACTTTTGAGAATAGTGTAAAAACAGAGCTAGAGCTACAGCCTGTAGGGAAGGATCAGAAGAACATTTGTCTGTTCTATTATTTCTTTTCTTGAACTTTGAAATGCAATTCGGAGAGATAGATCTATAAAGATAAAACTAAATGCTAAAGCTGTAGAGCGAGGAGAGGAGATGAGTCCGTCTCCAGGCCCTGCAAATCTCACTTATATTGCATTTAGCTGAAAAAAAAAAAAGACAGCTATGGTTGTGTTTACAAAGAATTTGCTCCTTGGCCTCTAAAGAAATCCTCCAAATCTTGTGAGTCTGTCAACATCATTTGAAGCCTACATCCCTCTGAGGCATCCACAGATGACAATCATGTTAGACCTGTAGGTATTTCTGCAGCGTTTTAGACTGTTACCTCTATAAAAGTTTAACAGGATCTGAAAATGTAATGCACGCTTTCAATGTGAATTTTTGGGGGATTATTAAATGCATAAAGTGTAAAACTGGTCTTAGCTGTAAGTGAAATAATCTACGAGTTTGTATATTACCCCTTGGTAGCATTTAAATTTAGTATGTCATTGTCTAATTAGCAGAAACGGACAGAAGAATGTCCATCCATCCATCCATTGTTGGACATACAGTATTTATTCATATATTCTGCATCATTTAAGTGCTTCTAAGTTGTTTGAGCCAATCAGTGGAATATTTTCATTCATCATTAAATTTAATACATTGTAAATATATGCAGATGTACATGGAATTAATTGTGCACATGTCCTTGATCCCCTATGTCCACTACATGGATTCAGGTTATCACAGAAGGAACGGACGCCACAAAGGAACTGCTGATAACACTGTTTTGTTTGCAACCTCAGATAAAACCAAGACTAGAGTTGAAGCCAAACTGCTTCTCTGGCCATGGACCGTTGACAGACATTAAAGCAGGCCCTAAAATTGAGGACTTAAGGGAAAGAAAGCTGGGACCAGGAAATATGCTGACATTAAAAAGAGGAGGATCAGGGAAAATAGATAAGAGTCCCAGCAGCAAGTTTTGTTTATCACGTTGGATTGTTAAAATGCTACTTTATGCTCCTTGATAATTGTTATCCTCATAATAAGCTACAAAAGCTCAGCTAGTTTTGATTTTATGTCCAAAACACACAACACAGACAATTGAATAAAACTTGATATATTGTGATCTGGAGTTTTAGCATCGATGTGCTTCGTGAGACGACTGACCGTCCCTAATATTTTGCACACTCACTGCACATATTCTACATTGTTGCCTAGTCCACTATGACATTGTCCATCCTGTGCCTGTCTTGCCTTTAGGAGCAAATAATGCTTTGTAAGAGAGTCTTGTTGGCTGATGTCCACTCAGACACCTGAGTCACAGAGGAATAGAGGTCTGGTGAGTGAAACTGGAGAACTGGAGAACTTCATTGCATTACAGCACTGCAGGGGAGATAACACTCTACGATAAAGTGCCTTGAAGGAAGAAGAGAGGCATTAGAAAGATGGTAGTGATAAGGCAGCATCGAGACTTGTAACTTAATATGATTTTTATCTGTAGAGGAGGAAGGACACTTGTCAGGATTATCACCTTAATGAGGAGCAAGTGAATTCATTTTCAGTTTGTAATACTTATCTGCTTCACACTCAATTATACAGCCCTTAGTAGGCCCCCTTTTTACATCCAATACACACAAAAAAACTCCTGACAGATCTTTCATTAACCAATAAACCAATCACCAGTATAATGTGTAGCTGTAGGGAATGATCCAACGCCGCCAGGCCGCTTCTTCTTCCTGCTCTGTAGCATCTATGAAGATAAACCCCCTTTATCACCTCTCACCCACTCTTATAAGTTAGACTTGCTTGTACATAAGCACCACACCGACACACATGCAGACCAGTACTTGTTCCCATATGTGAGGAGGGGGGTGGGGGGGTTGAGTAAAGGAAGGAGGGATCAAATAACTAAGAGTCACACACAGCTACACACGACATAAAGTCATTTTCAGTGACCAATCTTCAGTGAGGAATTCTTAAATAAAGTAGAAGAGGTGAAAAATTCTGACTCAATCCAGCCAAAAAAAAAAGACCTCCCCAGACCGTTACCTCGATGCTGTGTGAAGGTGGAGTCATGGGGTGGAGAGAGAGAGAGAGAGAGAGAGAGAGCAAGAGAGAGAGAGCTAAATGAGGAGAGAGCGAGAGGAGCTGGGCACCCAAAGAGGACAGATATTCGCCTAGACTGACCAACCTTCCTATTTAAGTGTTGAATCCTGTTTTTCGTCCTCAGAGTAAAATCTGGAAATGTTTTCCTGCACATGTGGAGTTTAGCAGCTTGGAACAGGTAAATGGTGTGGTGGCACCATTTTAATTTTTTTTTATTTCAGTGGAACTAAAGACTTTTACCAGATTTTAGATACCTTTCTACATGGATACTATTACAGTTTATCAACTGGATATTTGTTTTTATTTGTTTTTTCTTATCTTTTTTTCTTGTTAAGTTGAAAAGCAGTCTGGGACTAAAAGGCTTACACTGGAGCCCCTTTGAGCAAGAGTTAAAAGTTCACAAACAATTTAAGAAGAATTAGTAAAACTCCGGAAAAGTGCGGGGGGAACAAAAACAGGTTTTTACCAGAATGCACACATAGTCTGCCTGCTTTTTTCACTTCCTTTTCTTTTTTTCATGTAATCTTTGTTCATTTAGACTGAGATGTTTTCCAGAACAGACTTGGAATTTCTGATAACCAGCCTAAAACCTTGGAGCAGTGGAGAAGAGAACTAAGTGGAGTACCGGCTTGAAAAACAGAGACTTACTGATATTACATAATCAAAAAAAATCACCCAGAAGGATATCTTGGAATTTTTATACCTGCGCTGAATAGTTTGGACTCAGTGCAGGGACACCTTCACTCTGGTCTGTGGAGGGCTTCCCTCCCTGCCTTCTCAGGCAATCTTCACCCCCAGCAGCATGTCCCAAGCTCTGAGGCTGCCTCTAGTCCTCCTCACAGCACACTACCATGATCAGATGGACTGCTGGAGGGAGTAAGGCTGCCTCTGCCTCGTCCTGCTCCAGGGCTGGGTTAGGGGCTCGTTCAGGCTCTGGGGCCACCTTCAGATTTCGGTCATCAGCACTGCTTATCGCCCCGTCTTTTCCTGTACTAGTCACCCTGTTGGTTTTTTTATTATCCCTGCATGAGGCTGCCTGCCATCAGTTCCACCGTGACACAGAGAGGGTCTCCAGCTCACGGAGTCTCAGAGCTCCAGTGAACATTTCTGAAGCTGAGCTGATCTCTAGAGCCAGAGCCAATGGGGGCCCTGTGGGTCGGACTGGGGGAGCACAGGGGAGGCATGTGCGCAGTTACAATCATCTGCAAGGGGACATACGAAGGAGAAAGCTGTTCTCTTTCCAGAGGTTTTTCCTGAGGATCGATAAGACTGGAAAAGTCAATGGAACCAAAATCAAGGACGACCCCTTCAGTAAGTAACCCTTTCAATTAACAAAAGTAAGTAAAGAAGAGTGAAACAGAGCCAATAGGTGATCTGTGTGAGCCTATCCAAGGCTCATTTAGCCTGAAATATTTAAATTCATTTTACCTTTTAAATTGTGAGTATGATATCAAAGCTTTTAAGCTCTATAGCCCAAACCTTTGCCTTTGTTTTGTATTAGTATATCAAATGTGACAAAAGCACCTGATGATGTCTTTAAGTGGGACATTTCTAGTAACAAGAAACCCTATTAAATGAAAAATTAGATGCTGACAGTGTATTTAAAAAATACATTTACTGTCTAACTATATCTATATCCTATGTAACACCAAAGTAAATATGTAGATTGTACCTATAGAAATATAACTTGTGTTGCTAACTGTAAATGGTGAATTTAAAGGAAAAACGTGATCGTTTCATGTTACGCGAATGAACCGGTTGGCAATTCATTCACTGGTAGTTTGGAGGAAGCAATCCTAATTTGAGATGTCTTTTTGTTTTAAACCAGACATCCCACTGATATCTCTCCTGTCTAAACACTCAGCACAATGATGGTAGCTCTCAGATGGTCTAAAAAGGAGCAGGAGCAGATAACCCAGCCATTATCAGGCAGTCTTCACAGCCCAGGGTAAACAGCACTGATAACATCCATAGAAGAACAGGGCTGTGGCAGGGGGAGGATATGAATGTCCAGCTCATTGATGCTTTTAGACCCTTTTTGCTTCTCTTTGGCTGTTTCTCGATGACTCTCCCACTCAGATTGCCTTCTGCCCGCCAGAATCAAGCAAATTACACACCCTCAGTCACAGATCAGACATTTGTTTAAAGCAGCTTGACGTCCTCGCTCGGAGAAACATGTCTTTAAAGTGATTACATGTTGTATGTTTCAGTGTATCAGTCAGTAAAATAGCATTCTCATTAGTCTCCCAGCATTCCCACTGAGCAACGTGTGTGTGCCTATCAACCAGCAGGCAATCACATGCTCCGGTGGGTGTGATCTTATGGTACCCAACAGCGGCACATGTGCTCAAACACATGCACACATATATGCATCTTAGTCATTGTTATATACCTTTTCCCCCCAACTTTTTCTCTCTGTTTCCCAATTCCATGGTAAGTGTATCTGGAACTTTTAATGTTCCTCTTGGGAGAGCTAAACCACACTTTCAATCAAAGTGACTTTGGGGGAAATGGCACAGGAGGCAAAATGTCAGGGGAGATGTTTGTTTTGACAAGGTCATGACAGAAGCAGCTTTATTTCCTGACCATATTAAACCGTGATGCCTTTACTGTTGCTTTTGTTAGCAGTTTCCTTTAAGTTGTAAAACTGAAGTGGTGCAAGGAAGTCTGGTGTAAAGTCACTCTAAAGTTTATGTATCTTTCGGAGATAATTTATCCCTCTGTCTTCCTTTTTACTGACCCACAAATCTACCTCCTCCCCCCCAGTGCGTTGCTTTTTTCAAAGGTAAGTCTGAATTAGCAATGAATTGAGGTTCAGGCAGGGAGGTGAAAGTGAGATTCTCTAGAGGTACAAGTTCATGAATGACATGCCTGAATATTATTGTGGCCACATCAAAGCCGTTCATCTTCAGTATATCAATGGTGGTGCCATCACAAAGCTGTGTCCTAAGGGGGTCTGAGGACACTGTATGGATTATGTGCCCACATATCAGGTTCACATGGTAAAGAATACTACACAACAGCAGCTTCAGTCTTTGCTCTAGCCCCCGAGGCTAGACATGATCCCTGGACTGACATCCTTTGTAGACCCTTGATGATCCCTTGAAGTGACAAAATATCACATTTTCTTTCCAAGTACTGGAAAAAGTTTTTTTGAAATCAGAAATTGTAAAAGACACACTACATTTAAATTTTTGAAACTTTAATTAATTAATCTAAATGAATTTATCTACAAGCTGTTTTGGGGGGGCTCCCTGTGGCCCTGCAAGGACCCAGTTCACTGTTTGCTAAAGAGCAGCATGCCTCCCACAGATTTATGGGGATGCCAGTGCAAAACTGTCCCACATGGCTTTCCAACCCGCTGTGAGCCTTTGCTGAGGTTACAGAGAAACAAGGAGTAAAGGAAGGCAGATTGTGTTAAAGTCAGCTAAGTAGCTAGCTGCGTGGCCTAAGCACAGCAGAGTTCTCTTAAAATTTACAGACATCTAGCAGCTCTGAGTAAAACATTGCTAAACAAGACTCAGGCAAAGGCTTGGTGGTAAAAAATAAATGAATAAATAAAAATTTTTGCCTAACTATCCATGGCTGTGATGGTGTGAAAGGTTGAGCATGTAAAGACTGTATGTATACTTGTATTGGGCCAGTGTGTGTGTCTATGTGTGTGTGTGTGTCAAGAAAGAGGAAGGCTAAAGGAACCAGGCCATGTGCACAAGACAGTTCTTGGCATATCCTGTGAATATTGTATAAATAATTTCTTTAAATATAGCTGCGACCTTTTACTTGGAAAAAAACCCCCAGATGGTGCTCTTATGGAGGTCTGAGGAGGGAGATGTAGCCAATAGCTTTTCTCAAAGGCAGTAAAAAGGTTCCTTTCCATGTAAATACACTGAGTGTGGTCCTTATCAAGTGTTATTACTATATTTCCTTATTTACGCCTCACTCCGTTCTATTTTTCTGCATGGAAATGATAACAATCAACATTTTAATTCTGACTTATCTGCCCACATACTGCTTTATTCAAAATCAGTACATCTATTTCGAAAAAAAGAAGTTTAAGAGTGAGAAAGAATAACAATGCTAAACTGCAAAGCACATATTTTTTTGGCTCCCCACTGTGGAAAAACCACTGTTAATTCTTACTGGCAACATCTACCTCCATTCCACAAACAACGCACCATTTACTGCTGTAACTCCCACCAGAGCGTATCGAATAAGCCACACATTAGGCGCAAAAAGCTTGCAAGAGAAAAACTGCTGAACCTGGCTGGCTTACTTTAGGCTACATTTTAAAAGGGGTTTGTAAAATAAACCTCATACGAAGCAATACTATCTCATTAACAGCCTAAATAAAGCTAAATGATGAGCAGATTTTCCCACATTGGCAGCCATGACCTTATTACTTCCCTATTGTGGGTCTACATAAGCGTTTAGCCTTTCGGCACGGAGCAGTGTATGGAGATTTTGTAGTAGTTTCACAGCCAAGTTGAGTTATATGCAAGTGCACATTCACCTGCTTCAAAACAACTGTGCATATGTGTGTGTATGTGTGTGCGTTTCTGTGTGTGAGTGAGTAAGTGAGTGAGAGAGTGCATTAGTGCATGTGTGTATATACAACCTGTCTCGCCCCTGCCTCCGGTGCCTTACTTTGATCAGTGATCATTACAGCCTTTCTAATCCTCACTCCACCCCCAGTCTCACTGTCATGGCTCCTCTGTCCTCCTCTGTTCTCCTTCCTTTCATCACTCCCATGTTTACAGAGCAGCCAGAGACTGCCATAGATTGTCTTACATCCTCACTCCATACCCGACATCCGATCCCATACAGAAACCAGCTCTTCTCAGATCTTCAATGACCGTTGTGTCACAGTCCCCAACACCGCCTTGCAGCTTCAGACCTCACTGCCCTGAGGTGCCGCTGTTTGAACTAGAAATTGATACAGTCAAGACCTCACGGACGAGGAGAGAGGCTGCTGTATATTTAACAGAGGGATTGTTCTTTTGGGCACACCTGCATCCTCCGCTGTCCACTCAGGTCCAAGGCTGGCAGCCTCCAAGCCCCCCCCCCCTCTTCCCCCAGCCACTTTGGAGTGAGTCTGACAGTAGAGCAGGGTGCCACACAAACAGTCATCAGACAGAGGAGGGGCCCCTGATCTGATCAAAGGATGTCGTTGACTTTCTGGAGTTCACGCCCCCACTCTGTGTGTGTGTGCACATACACATATGGGTGTTAATTGGGGTAAAATGACAACAGCTCACAGGAAGTGGGAAAAGGAAGGTAGGGAGGGCGGCATGAAATCAAACATCCCATGGGAAACAGTGGGGTTCACTAGCACACACACACCGGCATGAGATGAGACAAGTGGGTTCTGTGGTCAAAGGACACATTAGGAAGTTATAGCTCTCCGACCTTTGATACTGAGACCACACAAATAACAACAGCTGTCTACAGCAAAAACACACCCATTTTAGCTGAGGTATAAATTAACCTCCCCTAATAGTTTACAATAAACCTGACGTATTTGCACAGGGACCTGGAAAGCTAAATACCAAACTCAACATAAACAACCCGAGAAATCTCCGGGGGGAATCCACCTATTAATCTTCAAACTAAATGACCTGAGCAGCTGGAATCTTTTATACAGGTGTAGGCTGTAAAGGAACTTTAAAATATCAGAAATGAGAAATGTGCCCAAGAATAATTGTAACCTTGCACAGAAATCCCACACATTCCCCCATGTAAATGTCACAAAATACAAATGCTGGTACTCATTATACTATTACCGAAAAACCTGTGGATTCCTCCAGGTTTATATCTGCACTTCATGTGGGTGGTTTGTGACCGCTGCCAGAGTGTTAATTCTTCTATACTCTGCTCCACAGCATTCATTCAGTTGTTCATGACATAATAGCATGCCTACTATTAATGTTGACACATATTAATGTCGCCTTCTTTTTGCTGATCCCTAGGTATTCTGGAAATCACATCAGTGGACGTGGGAGTGGTGGCCATCAAAGGGCTAAACAGCAACTACTATCTGGCTATCAGCAAGAAAGGAGAGCTGTACGGAGCGGTTAGTATCCGAGTCAGAGGTCAATCTGGAAGCTCCAGAGAGAGAGCTAGTGTTAGATTCTTCAGTCCTTATCAAAGGAAGCCTTATCTATAGTTCTACAACTGCTTGGTCAACTCTGAATCACAACCAGACCAGTGCACACATGTGAACCACTGAGAAAACTATGCAGCTTTAAAAACGCGCACAAATCACACACAGAAAAGCATGCAATGTAGATTCAGGAGTAGTAAATAGGCACTCAGACAACAATGCATTTTGCCCAGGAAATTGATCTGCGTTTTGTCTTAACCTCACACGCTAAGGTTATAACACTGCAACATGATACCTGCTTTTTTACAGAGCGAGTTTGGTGTCGACTGCACCCTGAAGGAGCGGATTGAGGAGAACGGCTACAACACGTACGCATCAGCCAAGTGGAAGCATGGGAAGCGGCAGATGTTTGTGGGTCTGAACGGCCAGGGGAAGCCGATGAGAGGAAAGAAAACCCGAAGGAAGAACACAGCCACACATTTTCTTCCAACTGTTGTGTGAACCTGTGCACTCGGCTGGAGAGGGACAATATGAAACTCTGAAAATGGGAGGTTTATAACTCTGAAAAGTAAGAAATCTCTCATTTGATTAAAAAAAAGGCCTAACACTGTCATGCATACAAGTGGTCTCTTCTTTTCTGGGAGATGGTGTTACCTGTGTTTTCACTGGCACAGATGCAATGCTTATTCCTTTTTTCTTTTCTTTTTATTTGTCTGTGCCAAACAGTTTGCAGCTGGACTAAGTGTGTGATGTGGACACAACCGAAGCTACTGTTTCACTAAATAAACTGTAGTAGATGCAGAATTATCTCAAGATGTTATTTATATCCATATTCTCCTGTGAGACACATAAACAGAGCAGAAAATGTTCAGGATGTGGGAAACAATCAGCGAGTCAGTTTATCATGGCAGCAGGAAATAATAAAGGATAGAACACATTTAAAACAAATGTTTGATACTTAACCACTGTGTTTTTGCCTGAATTGTAATGATTTATTTATTTTGTGAAATATTTAACTGAAGGGGAACACAAGCATTTCTTTGCATTCTTTTTTTGTTTTATAAGAACTCTATTATGTGAAAAATAAAAGTACCATTTCTCCCCTGCAACACAGTGAACGTTCCTCTGTGGTACTCCAAAGACTGGGAGAAGTGCATTAAAAATGGTAAGGTTTACCAGAAGCACTGAGAGACCCTGGTAAACGTTCAGGTCATGGTATCCTTATCTAGGTCTCTGAGGTAGGAAAGAAGGGACAAAAGGCAACCATTAATTCCTAGCCAGATATACCATGTGGCAACCATTGCACTAATGATTAGTGCACAAACAAACTGAAAACACAAGACCAACCACAACAAAATGGGGGGGGGGAAACTTCCCTGGTATGGACTGTAGATGTTGACATCATTTTCTAATATCAGACCATTACTGTGGAAGCTGCAACCTTCTCCAACTGCAAAAAGACTTGCTTGGTAAAGATACCTGGTTATGAATATGAAAATTGCAGCCCATGGGTTTGTATGGGCCTTGGAAGAGGATCTGAATGTATGCATGTAAGAAAAGAAATACAAAAGAAGTGCATAAAAAATATATATGACCTGTGCCTGACCACCCACTTCCTTCAGTAATCATCTACACACTAATCATAAACACACTAATCAATGGCAGCTGCCTCAATCCCAGATCAAAAGAACATAGGGAGAACATTAACACCACAGGCTTCCGGACCTTGTGTTCTCTTATCCTGCCTTTTAAAACAACTATCTCTGGATTGGCATCAGAAATCGGAAGATTATAGGAAGACAGCTGAGAGAAAGGCTTCAGAAGTTTTCCTTTGTCTTCAGTCCTAAATTCATTCAGCTTGGTGTGTGATTCGAGACCGGAAAAGAGACCGGAAGGGGTGAAAACAACAAAGGCGATCTGATCTATAGCCTTAGTATATTGTCCTTTAATGGCTGTTACTGCGCTGAGTGATTTATACTGAGGAATGCTGCGGTGCATTCCACCAGTAAAGACCAACCGAGCACTGTTTCGTGCACATCTCTGCACCCTGCATGGCCCTGTGTGCTCTCACAGGTTAATTGAGCATTATGGTGTGACTATTGAAGCTCTGAAGCCAGACTCACAATAGTGTCTTAAAGATAAACCATAAATGTTACCTAAAAAGAAAGATTAGGAAGCTGAAATTAGGGTGCAACTTTTGAACAAGTACAAATACATACATACATGTCTTGATCCTCAACTTCATCCAAAGACTTCAAGTGTTTTAAAGGTGATTCTGAATTGACTTAAGCCATATTTCTTTATGAGAACTAAAGCATGGATATACACTAGGAGTTTAATTACACCACATACAGTAGCATTTTCCTTCTTGATTTGTCCTTAATTGCTGTGCATGAGGAGATAAAGATGCAGTCAAATAAATAACCGAGGATTTGACCTACATAATGTGTACTGCTGACCCCAACCCCCACTGACTTACCCACACACAAACACACACAAATCCAATTCATTTGTCATCTTCTGCATTCCCTTGTGAATGTTTGAACTCTCTCCAAGACACTGGCACGGCGAGGAAAAAAAACGGCAATAACACAAAATAGGCACAGTAATCTTCTATCAAAGCAGGTCTCTGCATTTCTGGCACTGGAATTCTCTGTGGCATAATGTGATCCAGCTTTGAGAAACAAGTGGAAAATGACTGGAGGCTAAAACAACTAATGAATACTTACACCGAGATGTCTGGTAGAACACATGTTTGCAGCGGGCAGCTACTGAGTGAGCTCGGGAGAGGCACTTCTGAGGGGGTTGTTCAGGTTCACAGCCTTTCCTCTTTCCTCTGGGATGGATAAATAATTTTCTAGCATTTTAGATCAACATGAGGCCCTTCAGCACGTGCTCATTGTGTGCAGACTGCACACACCCGAGTTGTGACCTTAGTATTTATTTGGAATGAGTCTTTTTTTTAAAAAACAAACCAAGCATGAGTTTATGTGCATTGAAAATTTTCATACAAAGTTTTGGGAACATTTTTTCTCTAAATGCAACTGAGACCGAAAACAAAACGGTAACCAATTATAGATAATTAATTAATGTCTAAGAAATTTCAAACATCATCACCTGAATTCCTGGTAATTATCAGAAAAAGAATTTGTCACGGAACTTGAAGCCCAATGTGGATTTTTTTTTTCAGTACATATCAAATCTGATGGAAAAAAGTTACAAGATATTCATATTTCACACAATCCTTCTTTTAGTATAAAGAGAAAACGTCCAATTCTTGTACAACAAACTGGACAGTGTGCGCCTCTACATTCAAAAGCATAATCGCTTATGAATGCGAAGATTTCTCCTATAATTTTTTAACATTTTTGTCATGGTCACATTAATATACTGGTAGTATATTGTGTTCGTTTTATTAAAAATTTAAGCAAATAATATGATTACTCCCTCTACTAACATTTTCACTGTTAACTAGAATTAAACTGAAAACTAAAACAAAGCATGACAAAACATTTTTGCCATTTGAAATAAAAAAATACTGTAACTAAAACGATATGCAGCTCTTTGTAAGTTTGGTCAGATTTTTTAATCCATCATACATGAGGAGTGTAACAGGACGGCCTTTCGCGGCTGGATTTACATTGAGGCAAACTAAGGCAAGGACAGCGGAACAAGAGGTATTTATTCACCATATTGCTCTCAGGACATGACAATCACTCATATGTTAAGCCTACTCTTCTCACAAAACAATCACCCTGTCTAATGGCAACTGGCAGCCTTAAATACTCTCAGCTGTCACAGGCTAAACCATTATTCCATTAACAGGTGAGTTCTCAAATCCCAACCTTCCACCACATTATACAATACATCAATTTCAATAAATAAATATAGACATACATTTTACATTTTCTAATGAATAAATATTTTACATTTTACCCTTACACCTTACCATTATTATATTAAAACAAAACCAAACCCCAAGCACAAAGATTCCCCACACTCCCTTAACCCATGGCCTCTCCTGGAACTTTAACTGGTATCTGGACCCCTGGTGACACATTTGCCCAAACACCCAGGAGAGGACACAGGAAGGAAAGGTGAGTTATCACATCTCTGTAAGTCACTTCTTTGCACCACCTTTACCTCTAGACCTTGCACACATTTACGTTAGTTCTCCTTACTGGTAAACCTTTTGCTCCCAGTAACAATTCTTTTCTCCTCACAGACAACCACCACGTTTCTTGATGAGGAGCAGCTGTGCAGGACCTGGAACAAACACTACTTGCTAATTATTAAAATACTCAATAAATATTCAATAAATAATTAAACTTCTTGTATGCAAATGTTATTGATGTGCTTAAAGTGTGATGCTAAATAAAGTGCAAGTTGAGATGCTTTTAATAAAATGAAAGGTAGTCCTAAAGTGCTGTACAACTTAATACAAATAATTGTAGGAAGGGAGTCCTCTTCCTTCCAAGAAGATTATCATATTTAAAATTTTGTATAACAAAACCTGACAAGTGGAGGATGAAAGAAGGGATAAATGACATGTATAATGATTCTACAGCAGAGGAAAAGCATCTGAAAATCAGGTAATTAAGAAACAAGAAAAAAATCCAGCAAAGACCTGACACAGGAACAAAGAGATCCATCTGGCCCTTCAGTTGATCCAAATATTGCTCACCGAAGCCTCATCAGCAATGGCCTCAGTGCTTTCTGGAGCACATTCTTAAGAAGATGAAACTGGGAGAGAAGGAACAGGCATGTCAAATTACACAAGAACTGGACTGAAAATCAGGGGCAACAGATCTGATGGAGTAATAAATCCAAATTTGAAATTTTCCTTTAAATTGTCATCAATATGTAAAGAGGAACACAAAAAAGTACCATAAGACTTTGATCTATCATGCAATATCATCAGACATCTGATTGGCAGCGGGTCCATTTTTAGGATGACGATGACCCCCAAATGCTTCTAGCTTTGAAAATCCATCATGAAGTCTGGAGAAATATTCCTAAAGAACACTTAAAGAAGTCTTGCCTAAGAGCATTCATGTTGTGTGAAGAATACAGCTGGTGGTGCCAAATATTGACTTCCAAGCACAGTTGTTCAAATTTAGTTTTTGCCTTATATAATGATTTCCATTTAAATTTGCAGATGTTTCATAAATGTTAAATGTTTCAAGGCCTTTGCACAGTAATCCATAAAAAAAATACATTACTGTGCTTAAGTGTTAAACGATCCCGTGCAATACGGTATTTATTGCAGCGCCCACTTCCACTCCGTGCCACTAGAGGGAGGCAGATTTTTTTATTCTGGATAATCAGTGACAGCAAGTTTGTTGTTAAAGGAAGTGGCCGAAAAAGTTATGTAGCATTACATACTGATACTATCCGATAGAGAAAAGGCCACCATGAAAGAGAGATAGGACGCGTTTTACAGTCATAAAAACACAAGCACTTGCCGCTACGCACGGGAAACGGCAGCTGGAAGGGCGAACGGAACATCTTCGTTTATATCAGATGCTGTTTTAAGAGCCGAGGCTGACAGCGAGCAGTCATGAACGAGAATTTCGACCGAGCTCCCGGAGCAGGGAGATCCCGTAATTTTCCAGCAGACCCCGGACTCATGACTGTCGCTGGGGACGCTGACAGCAAGACCCCGCTCTTCAACCAAAGAGAGCCGCTGAGACAGCCGCGAACAACTCCTCCTTTTACCGAGAACAGCATTGGCTCTGTCAGCGACATGCCTGATGGAGGTACGGAGCTGTCAAACAGCAGCTGAGCTAATTCAGCTAGCTGCTTTCAGATTCGGGTATTTGAAATTTTAACTCGCTGGCATGGAGACCTAAGGCCCAGATTGTGTTTGTTTGAGTGTAAATATTATCTGGTTGACATTTTTTCTCTGGGGAGCGCTCGGTTGTGATAAATCTGGAGTTGACATTAGCTAGCTGCTAAGAGAAAGCTAACCTTAGCGCTTTTCGGTTGGGAAATCCACGCGTTTGTTGGATTTCATGTGAGCTTAGGCATCATCTAAATAAAGCTCGCACAGTTAACTCTGTCTTTCCCAGGTTAAACTTGTGCTTGTACTTGTAGAGTTGGGTTAGCTAAGGCTAGCCCACCCTCAGCGCAAAAGGAGGAAGAACTAGCTTGGCACTGGGAAGTGAAGCAGCGATTAAAAAAAAAAAAAAAAAAAAAGCTCACGAGACTCCCTAAACGTCCAGTTTTTGCACGACTAGGAGCCTGGATCTCGTTTCTTAAGGGGTTACTTAGTAAACAGGATTTCATGAAATTGTCAGAGGACCACACTTTACAGTAAGAGTAAGTCGGCTATCATGAATTTAAGTAATACTTAATGGAGCAAAACGCATTATTAGTCATCTAAAACCTCACGAACTATCAGAAATACACGAATGGTGCACAAATGGCAGGGAATGAGGTCATGAAGAATCCGTAATTCATGTTTGTGGCGCTTCAGATAAAGTGGTGGTTTAGTTCTTATTGAAAAACGAGTGGTTAGCACCTTTTCTATGTTGATATATTTGTTTCCATTGCTAAATAGTCTTTAGTCAGCAGGATTATATATTAAATAAAGAAATGACCTTTTTTGCAAGTGTCTTTATAAGTCTGCGTTTTACCTACTCTGTAGCCTACATTATAATCAATCCAGTCCTTTTGTGGACAATTAAATATCTTTATACAATTATTACAAAGGACAGGATGTCCCGTAATAATGGAGACATTTTAAATTCAAGTATCTTTGATAAGAATAATGATGTTAAATGCAAATGTTTAAATTTATTACATATTCTTCATGTTATCTAAGATCTATGAATTACCTTCCTTAGATGGTCACCAGGAAGAGAACATTTATGCACTTTCTCCCTTTTAATCCAAACACAGGGGTGCTTAGCATATAAACTGGAATGGATGCAGTCTCTCTCTGGATGCTTTGTTTTACCTCTGCAGCTATGCAGGATTTACCTGAATGCACACTTTCCCTGAGGTAACCACACAGGAAGTAGTTCACTGTGGATCTGGATAAGCACTGAAATGCAAAGAAGATATCAGATACCTGTCAAGAATATATCAAATTTAAATTGGCAGTGTGTAAATACACAACATTTCAAAGACAGACAAATGACCATGCGCTGGTAAATTAACAATAAAATGCATCCCATCATTATGGGACATCTTGCATTTACTGCAGTTTCTGCTGCCCTCTTGGCCAAATAGCTCTTGAAAAAAAGAGACATTTTTACTGTCAGTGAGACTGAATAAATAAATACATTAAAATCACTTTGCCAAAAGCTGACTGCAGTGTCTACCTTCGGGAGGGAATGTTCTTTCTGCATCAAAAGAAGTTGTCATTCGTCAGGGATATGTTTGAGAAATTATAAGTTAATAATTCATTCATAACAGTTTAAATACAGATTTTGTTTTTGTCAGACAATCAGTTTTGGGCACTACACACCAGAATCATTTACATATTTTAAGGTCAGATTTTTCATCAGATAAATGAGTTTTGGCATCCCAGTGTTTAAATTGAGGTAGGGCTTCTCCTAAAACACAGTACACCTTTTAATAGTGCAAAGTTAGTTCTGTTGAACTAACGTTAACAGCAGGCAAAGACCAAGACAGTACCATGTCTTGGTCTTTGCTGTTGTTGTATTGTTACACAGGGCTAACATTCATTTCTCGTGTTAAGTTTTTGGACAGTGCTGCGTCTTATATTGCCTGTTTTATTTGTTGTTCTAAATGTCATGTCAAATCTGTGTGCATGCTGCAAGCAATTTCCACCTGGTGTGTCAAAGGTGTTCAGTATTTTTGTTAAGGGAATCAAAAGTCCAAATAAAAGTAAAACAATGACAGAGCCCATGTAGTGCTATATATTGTCCACTCATCTGATGATAAAGCTTGTTTCTCAGTGTTACAGACCGTCTTTGTTCCCCCAAAGATTGTTAAAAATAAACCACATTACAGCAGTATTTTTTTTTTTTTTTTTTTTTAGAAAAACACATTTGTAGTCTCCCATACAGGAAAGCCTGAAAACATTTTTGTTTTTCCAGATTATAGAAGACAAAGCAGACCTCCACAGAGTCCAAATAGCAACAACACATCTGCTTCAAGAGGTGGTAATGATGTGGATTCCATGATCAAGTCATCAAAGCTTTCAGCTAATGCTCCCGAATTTGTCCCTTTGGGATTTAACCAATATGATGTAAGAGCAAATTTTTACACTATACATTCATTTTGATGCATTTTATGGTGAGTTTTTGGAGTTCTTGCTGAATTTTTCTCTGAGTTTTCATGTTTTTCTTTCAATTTTTGTAAAGGACTCCGCTTACTATGATGACAGCGATGTCTATTACGGCGAACCAACTCTGGCTGATACAGTCACAGACTTTCTTGGCCACCTGAGTTCCTCGCCAGGGTCCTTTGAGTCAGATGTTGAATACATTACTGGTATTCTCAATTCCTGGGTTACCACTGAAGAGTTGTTGAAGGAGCTGGTGGAGCTGATCTACACACAGGTTCTGAGATTCACATTCAGTCTTTAATTATAGGCATTGTATAATATAATTTTAAACCTTTAGACACATATTTACAAAATAAATTTACAATACGTGCAATTTTGTAAAGGGGACCTCACTGATATCTTTGCCTTTCTTTTTATTGCAGTCCACTTCTATTCCAAACTTTGCTTATACTGGTGCCAGGCTTTGTAACTACCTTTCCCATCACCTCATCATCACCCCGGCAAGCGGCAACTTTCGTCAGCTCCTTCTGATAAGGTCGTTTTTCCCCCTTTCTGATTTGTATGCCTAAATATTTGGACAACCTCTCATAAAAAGTAAATGAAAACGTATATAACCATTTTTTAACCACTGCACTGGGCAGGATCAATATAAAATAATACAAGTTTGTTAATTGTTATAATACTGGCACTCTCCATCTCTGCTTGTTGTAAGTTATTAGCTGGCTCAGGCAAAAAGATGGGAATTTTATTTTCTTCACTATTTCTGCAAAACTTGCATATTTTTTTACTTTCATTTTTTTTTTTAAACCAACACTCCAAACTATAGGCCCAGATTTTTATCCTGTGACCTGCCTGGTATATAAATATAAGAGTTAATAAACATATGTAAGGTGTACAGCACCACAGAATGTCACCCATAGATTCAGTTTATCACTTCAAAAGTAAGAATGTTGTCTGTTTCAGATGTCAAACAGAGTTTCAACAAAGGGATACAGCTGTTCGTGGAGAGCCAGAGACTCAGAAGAAATTTCACTCGTATGTGCTGTTTCTGGGAGAGCTGTACCTACATTTGGAGGTAAGAACTCCGAGTCGCTGCAGTGTCTCCTTTGGATTCTGCTTGTGTTGGTAGCTGGGAGGTGTCTGCTTACCCCAGTGAGTCTTTTTCCAAGACTATTGTTCAAAAGAGCATTTAGTGTTAGTAGTCCTCGGTCTGTTCTCAGCCTTAGCGAGCCTCGTGCAAGTTCTGCATCTTCTTCAGCTCCTGGTTTAGAGTGGCCCTCTAGGTTGCAGCAGAGCTACAGATCACAGCAAAGAAAACAGTCGCTAGCTGCAAAATGAATCACCAAATATAATTTGAGTGTGTGAAATACCGCATAGCTCAGTGTCCTGGTGTATGCAAGGTTTTCTTTTAATAAGCAGCCTCACTACCTTCCTGGCAGCTAGTTATTAATCTTGTCTTTGGAGCTAGGAAGGAGCATCTCACAGTGTAAGTCCCAAACACCAGAATAGCGACCAGATTACTGTCAGCTTTTAATTGTGTCATTCACTTTTCCACATGTGTGTAAATCTTTTATTTTTTAGATAAAAAGTGGACAGGGACCTCCAGTTCGAGCACGTGTCCTACTAGGTGCTCTGAAAGACCTGTTGATCAGTCTGTTCTCCAATCCTGTGGATGCAAATCTCATCTGCGCTGTCAAACTGCTTAAGGTGCCAGAGTTCAGTTGAAAATGTTACCAGATTTTTATTTTATTTTTTTCAAATCTTTTGATGTATGTCCATCATTTATGGAGGAAATGAGAATATGTTTTGAATTTGCAGTTGACAGGTTCTGTCCTGGATGATGCCTGGAAAGAGAGTGGAGAGTCGCACATGGGAGAATTAATCAAAAGAATAGAAGATATTGTTCTGGATGCTACCTGCAGCAGGTGTGACAACCAGTCTGATCTTTTATGTACCACTTCTTCTTAAATCTAACTTGTAGTTAAAAAGAAAGACACATAGTCGCCTCTGATGGTCACATGTGAAAACGTTCATCAGCTCATTAAAAATCTTTTGATTTATTTTCGTGAAATATTCATGAAAATAAATAAAATTTTCTAAATTTCTGAACTTGAAATTTAGTTTTAGGATCAAGGGAACATGTGCCATAATTTAAGAGGTAGCCATAAATTGCCATATCAGCTTATTTATGAGCCTCCTAGATAAAAGTTTCTAATTAATATTTCTTCTCAGAGATGTGAGACAGATGCTTCTTAAACTAGTGGAGCTGAGGTCCAGTGACTGGGGCAGAGTCCAAGTGGCTGCAGCAGCTAGCAGTGCCACACCAGACAATGACCCCAACTACTTCATGGTCAGTTTTAACTGTGGCATGCTCCTCATATCACTCCTTTTGTCTTTCCTTTAATTTTGCGTCTTTCACTGCCTCTTTATTTCTTATATTTCATGCATTTGTGTTTCAACCTTGCAGAATGAACCTACGTTCTACACAGAAGATGGCACTCCTTTCACAGCAGCAGACCCAGGTCAGTCTACAGATATGTCCATGCATAGGGAAATTAAAAAATTCAGTCCTCCATGTGGATATGCACACATCTCTAGGCAAGGGACTTTTTAAAATGTTTGTATGTTTTTAAACTGGAAGTTTTCAGGTTTCCGTTTCCAGTCCACTTGTAGTGCTTTTAGGGATTGTCTAGTAGCGTTTGAGCAGGCTGTAGGTGCATACTGTTAAGTTCAAACAGCAGTATGTATTTGCCGAATAGAATAGAATCTTTCTATTAATTGTTCTAAATTTGACCCGTGCACAATTATCTCTGTGTTGTTCAACACATTTTTAACTGTTTTCTTGGCTCTCCTGAGTCAGGTCATTGTCCTGTATGTAATTTACATGCTGCTACTACTTTAAGTTGGCGTATGATTATGATGCTGATCTTTCTTATGTTATCTCTATGGTTTTACAGATTATGCTGAAAAATACCAAGAGATGCTGGACAGGCAGGACTATTTCCATGATGTATATGGTGAAAATGGAAATGAAGTGTAAGTACCCACTGTAAATGTAATTGATAAGGATCATAAGGACTTATTTATTTATTTTTGGTTCCCCTCCTCTTATCTTATTTACTGAAGCTTCTTGCTTTGTTAACTAGATACATCTGTTAATTCTCTGCTAATGCATATAGAAAGTAGATAAATTGAAAGAAAAAATACACTTAAAATGCAGTGTGAAAACATAAATGTGGGCTTTAATACAAAAGCAGATAAAGTATTTGTTAAAAAGCTTCATTATTTTTGGTGAACTGGATTAATTTACTGGCTCATTTCTTAGTTTGACAGTTTTGCCCTCCATAGTCACTCAGCAATGCTGAAGTTGCTGACTTATAGCATCAGCACTTTTTTTTTTTCTTTTTCTGTACATCTGGATGCCCTTCAGGCGCACAATTAATCCACACATGTAATGTGTTGCAGACATCATTGTGGTTCACTTACATCTTCCTGTCTGATATCAAACTCCGTTTAGTTTGGCAAATAAGAGTACGTAAACCTGGAGAATTACAAATGTGAGCAACTAAGTGCAATAATTTGAGTTTATCTGTAAAATTATTACACATTTCTCATACAGTCCGCAATGTTTCAGTAACACTGCAGGTGCACTAATTAGCTTAATCTTCGTGTTACCGTGGTGTCATTTAGACCACATTCTGTATGATTTCAACCATGTCACCATGCTTGCACAACTTTGGTCATGTGATCGAATAGTAGCTTCCCAAGAGAAGTCATGTGACCACCACTGACCTGTGGGCCCCTGAGCTTGGCAGCTGTGTTTGACTGCCCCACAATGCAACAGGGCTGACCACAGTCTCAGATTCAGTTTAGTCAGCAGCTGGGTGTGAAAGAGGGCTTAACTCACTCCTGCTCCCCCCCGCCCGCTTTTTCTGTCTTTTTCAGAGCTGTGTGTGTCTCTGTGAATATGTTTTGAAATGCCGAATACTTTAATGTACACATTTTACTTTTAAGGATCTTAAAAGTAACATCCATACATCTAAATCCCTTATGTTGCGTTCACAGATACGACTTTGAGGACGAGATGGAGCCAGAGATAGAAGAAGCTTTTGAGCATTTTTGTTTAGAGTCGGAGAGGAAACGACAACAATGACGTGAGAGCGAAGAATCTGAAAGTCTGAAGCAGGCATATACTGTACTTTCCCACTCAACGTGCCGGAAGAAAAAGAAAAAACTAGCATTTGATAGGCTCAGATTTTTAATTTACTGCAAGCATTTTAACAAAACAAGCTGTTCATAGTTGCACTAACGACACTGTTTTCAGTCAGTGTTGATTAGAAAAATTGGGACAATCAGTGGGATAACTGTTCAGAAGGTTGAAGAATTTAGACTTCTTTTTACATGGAAGTTCTTTCTTTGTTCTTTTGAAGTAGCTTCCAAGATTTTCTTTCCCTTATGCCTAAACTAAATGCCAAGAGGGAAGTAGTTTGCTGTGGATTTTTTTTTTTTTTGTTATTTTCTTAAAGGTGGATGTGTTTTAATCTAATGTGTGCATAATTTGTTAACTGCTAGTTAATTCCCCAGTCTATAGGTAGAGGCCAGAAAAACAGCATCACAGAGATGCTTTATCCTGATGTTAAATTCTCTGTAGATGAGTGAGGTGGTTGTTTTACTACGTATTACAGCCTTTATCTCAACTGTTGTGATACTGCATCACACCGTCAATATTAAACACTATATTTTGGGCTGTTCACCTATTCATCTGGCTGCAGCTAACTGAAGTGTTCAAGAGCTCTGTAGAAAGCTGTGCAAATTAGGAAGTGTTGTATAGCACCTACATAAGAAAATATTTAAATTCATTCACAAACTGTGAAGCGAACATTGACAAAGACCTTTGTGGAAAATTCAGAGCTTGAAAACTGAAATCTGCATCTAAATCCAATTGATTTCCTGAATGTACTTTCAAATATATACACATCTTGCAGGTCAGGGTTGCATAACTGAACTGCAGAAACAGACTCCTTGTTATCCCGAGACTGAAAGACTGTTTACCAGCAATCTGTGGCTCCCATAAAACGGAATGTTGTTTTATAGTTTGTAAATATTATTTATAGTATTGTTTGCCTGCAATAAATTCTTTATAATGTGAGACTGCATTTGCTTGATTTGTGTTTTTGAGTTTATAGTTGTTGTTGTTGGTTTTTTTTAATGCCTTTATTTTATCCATGTTTTTTTCCGTCTCAATAGTAAGTTTGGTGTGGGTGTGTATAGAGAGAGAGAGAGAGAGAGTTACAGAGATGGATACAGATGTATAGCTGGACTGGAAGACCCTGAAACAAACATTACCTCACATCATTGTACTAAGGATGCACTGGAAGGAGACTGACCTAAAACAAGAGAAGCAAGATAAACTTACCAGTAGATGCGGACATCAAGCTGTTGTTAGTGGAAAGGAGGAGGCTTCCATATTCGCTACTGTATTTGTCAACTGGGAGTGACTGTTTGAATTAATGGCTGTATATTTATGACACTTACCTGGACCTGAAAAGAAATGAGAATTTTTACTTTGTGTGCATAAATACTAAAAAAAAATCCTCCTAGAAACATCTTCTGAACAAACTCTGCCATCAGGTGGTAACTCTGTGTCAGTACAGTACTTGAGTCCACATCAATTTTCCCTAAGGGGACAATAAATCAGATCATATTGTATCAAACAACTAGATTTCATCAATCCTGACCTGTACTCATTGGTACGTCATCTGCTGCAACCAGAACAGTGCTCTAGCAAGCTTCGGAAACATGTTGTGTCATCAAAGTAAAAAGAGTTAGTCATGAGGCTTTGCCAGTCAAGAAGAATATTTTTTCTTTATATTAGTAAAATGTAGCAATTTCAACAGGGTTCACAAGACAAATATTCCTGTTATATCGTTTTTTGGTTATAATGGTGAAACAAACACTCAATGCAGTTGTCATTCTGTTAGTAAGAGGTGATGGTGATTTGTATGATTGTTTTTGGTACTATACTATTGCTGCTCCTAATCTCTTGAACAATCTGCCCCAGCACATTAGAGAGGCCCCTTCACCGTCCACTTTTAAAACACGTCTTAAAAACCAATTTAGACCTTGGCATATGACACAGTATGTAATATATAAATAAATTGCTTGCTTGCTTGGTATATACACACTAACCTGCTACTTTTTTAGGTAGACTTACAAGTACGACGGTCGACTCCCTTTTGCATTCATAACTGCCTTAAATCTTCATGGCACAAATTCATCAAAGTGGAACATTTCTTGGCAATTTTTTTTGTGTATCATTGTTTTGCACAGAGTGAGAAAACATGCATTAAATTTTTCCATTTGCTCTATGTGTGATTGTTCCACCCTTTTAACAGTCTCCCAGTTTACAGACATGAAACTGTACAATTGTGATTGCTACCATTTGGTGAATAAAGTGAATAATGTTTGTAAAGTGAGTAAGTCGTTCGTTGTCAGGGAAGTCCATGAACAACACAACACAACATTTGGTACTTCAGTAACTTTAACTTAAATAAAGGGGTGGTGAGGTCTCTTTTTGTCTTGACATTTAAGTAATTGTGAAGACTAATTATTTAGTTTCAGTACTGGCCTTATATTATGAAGCAGAGTTACATGGAGATGGATGTGCAGCAAATTGGTTGACAGTAGATGGTACCATGTTTTCTACCAAACACAAACATAAAATGACAACCTCTCAGTCTCACATCTCTTTCATTTCTACATTTACATTTTTAGAAAACAGGAAAACAGTCATACTATATAATTAACCTCCATAACACACCATAGATATTTTCTTGATGCAGTTAAACAGCTGTTATGTGCTATGGAAGCATTAGAAAGCAAGTTTCATTCAGAATATATTTTGCATTTCTTTCTTGTCTGTATGTTTAAAGCAGTGTGGTGGCTCCATCCATCCACTCTCTTCCACAGAGGGGGCTGGAGCCTATCCCAGCTGTCTTAGGGGGAGAGGCAGGGTACACCCTGGACAGGTCACCAGTAACACATAGACACAGACAACCATTCACACCTATGGGCAATTTAGAGTTTCCAGTTAACCTATCCCCACTAACTACTTTGGACTGTGGGAGGAAGCCAGAGAACGCAGGTAGAAGATGAAAACTCCACACAGAAAGACCCCAGTCTGATGGTGGAATCGAACTCAGGACCTTCTTGCTGTGGCAGTGCAAACCACCGTGCCGCTGTGCTACTGATGCTGTATTTAAAGCACTGTGGTGGCTCATTTATGGGAAATGCAAACCAACAATAATAACAACAACAGTTACAGTTTGAGCTTTGAATGAAGCCAGTATTAGTACATAATGTTTTAAATATGTTTTCAATTACTAATTCACTGCCATACCAAAAAAGAGAGAGAGAGAGACTTTCTGGGTAGTAAACAGTTACCATCTGTTACAGTTTTCTGAACAAAAGAGGGAACATTTGCTTTCTAGTCTGCATACAATGTAATGTCATCAAACAATTTTCTCACTTATCTCACATACCGTTTCAAACTGCTCTGCTAAAAATGAACGGCTCATGAGTGCTGTTTAAATTTGTATGTGTCATCCACAGAGGAAGCACACTGCATATGGCTGATATCTTAATCTACAAACCACTTGCTGCTAACTCATGACTGGCATAAAATAAAGCTGAGAAAAGGTTCCCCCTGTTTGCTTAGTGCTGGCTTTTTTTAGTTGAAAATATATATTTACAAATCTTGTACATAACTATACATATCTATTTTTGGTCACATGACAGGATAGTAACTTCATCCAGTCACATTTCCAACAGCAGTCTGTGTGCAGTCATTGACTCGTGAGCCCCTGTGAGCCTGCTGGATGTGACTGTGTGGCTCAAAATGCAACAGGGCAAACCAGGACCCGAGATTCCCATTGGTCAGCATTTGGGTGTGAAAGAGGGATTAGCTCTGTGCTACAATCCACTCACCCAGAACTTGCTTTCATTCCTGTATTCATGTCTCTGCCATCCTCTGCATAACCTGTTTTAAATGTAATAACTTGTCAAATAAACACAGAAAACAGCAACAAATGTGACATGTCAGAAAATGACACAAAGAGCACTTGTATTTCTAAATTAATTTAGAATTAAATAAATTAAAGATACTTTAAAAGAGTTTAGGAGTTTGGTCCTCAAATTTCAACAAGTGGCTGATAATGTCATGATCGGTCTGCAAGTGCTATAAGCAGGACATAGATGAGATGTGTGCTCAGTTTGTAATTTGCAAGTGTGAAGCAACACTGTGGATATTCATGAGGCTTCAGTATATTGTCTAGAGAAACAAACTAGAGAATGATACTACTGACCTGACTATAAATGGGAATGTATGTTTCTGGTGGAAAGTTGCTCATTTGACAGAATTTTAGTGACTCACGGAGAAAGATTTTTTGAGAATATATTATCTTGAAATGTTTTGACTGTGTAATCACAGGTGTAGTTGTGCTGGAACAAATATCAACAAATTGTATCTCAAACCCTGGAAAAACACACAATAAAACCCAAACTATCTTTTTATGCCAAGATGTAACAAAGACAAAAAAATAAAGAAAGCAAGTTTACATTAAAAAACGCATACGTGTGACAGCGGGCTACCTCATCCTGTGAAACAAAAGGCTTGGCCTGTGATTACAAATCATCTCCTAACATCCTGACCAACTTGGAATGACTCATGAGCCGCCTTGGAGGGGATTTTCAATGACTCTCCTACACTGCCACATTCTGTATGTGCCTGACGGGAAAATAAACTGCTGGCTCGTCTGTTTCAAGATCCTTCCTTAGATTGTTTAGCATTACTTAACAAATTTAACTCTTTAAAAGCCTTTGATACCGCTTTTGTGAAATCATATTTATAAATAAAGGAAATTAGTATCCTGTTAAAGGCGGGACCCTTTAACAGATGCAGTTTGCTTTGTATATATGAGACCGACGAGTCAGTTATTAACTTTGGGAAAAGTTGCACTTTCAGTTTCTCATCCCAGATTTTATCAAAACAACCATTTGAAAAGAAGCCTGCCCCCTTCCAGGAACGTCTTCGCATCACTACTACAGAATTTCTTAAACTTGCCAATTTTGAACTCTAAGGTGCTCCAGCTCACCAGATGTCTTACATTGTCATGCTGCGCAAACAAAGGAGGTATGACAAAGGTTTAGCTGTGAATACTGGTATGCATTGTTTCTTCCAGTGAAAACAACTGAGTAAACTGATATAAATAAAGGAGTGGGGGCAGAAGCCTGTTTCCCACATAATATTTGTTTCATTTGCTTTTGGTCATTTATTGCTTCAGTAGTTTAATAAGCTACATAATGACACTGTCTTCACATTCTTACGGTTGAATCACACCTTTGGTTAACAGAAGAGCTGCTATTAACCAAAGGGGTTTAGCCTTATGCCAAAGCCTTAACGTGTTATGTCAGTTGATGCCTAACTTTCATTTAATATATGACACTTGGCGAGGAGGAAACAGTAAATGACGATACTGTTATGTTGGAAATGGGACAGGGTTTAGCAAAATTCCTGTTTCATTTCATTATTAAGACAAGCAATTATTCTGCATACTTTTGGGCCTCATGATATAAGACCAGTCAAATATTCAATATTTATTACCTTAAACCACTGATTCTAGTTTACGTTTCAATCAAAACAACAACAATGAAAAGGAAAAATTGAAAAACAGAAGTATGTATTTTACCATTGGCCTCTTTCTACTGTCGGTATCCACAACCCACAGGAAGTGTACTAACATTATAGCTCAGCTGAAGGGGGAAACTATGACTGCGCCAATCTTCAAATTTAAAACGAGGCTTTCACAGACTCTTGACTACTATTTTCTTGACAAAAAAAGTTACTTTTCCCAAAAATACAATCTAAACCCGTCACTTCCTGGCAAACATCTTTCACATTCCACAACCCCTGTTCACAATGCAGGCCTTGTTTAAAAAATATCTAACTGACATGAAGTCATTAGGATCCTTTTCAGACCTACTCTAGATCCAAACACTCACAGTCTGAGTCAGGCTTCCAAGTTAATGTGAATAAAAAAAAAATAGTTACACAACCTAACTACTATGAGTTACTTGCTCATTAAACATTATGACATCAGAGGGGGTAATTATCTGTCTGGGGTATATTGCGCCATGAGCTCCGGCAAAAGATGTTTCTAAGTGAGCAATTTGGAAAGGAACCGCTCTTTCAACTCTTTCACCACCCTGACCATTGCTTTATGAAAGGCCTACGTCATTGTTTTCCAGTTAATATAGAAAGGCTTTTGGTTACTCTTCAAACATATCTCATAGAGTTTTCTATTGTTTGGGCATCATTTTATAGGTTCTGGATATTTGACATTTCTTAATATAGTAGCTGCCCTGTCATGAACATAACTCTCCGCTCTGCAGTGATTTGTAAATACAAAGAGTAGCTCTCAGACTGTTCTCTGTTAACTGATTGATGATAACTGCTTTTTATTTGGCAGCGGATGATTTAAGTGTTGTTAGTCCACAAATAGCGAAGCCCTGGAATGATGATTAAAGGGGATTCAAATTAAGGGTGACGGGTGTGGGCTTGTTTAGAACACTCATATTTCCTTTCCTTATGTCTCGGAGATTTCATCTTCAAAGTAGTGGACTTTAAACTGGACTAATCTGCCTGAGGGGCTGCTGTCTGCTCTTATCTGTTTCTATATAACTTGGTTTCGAGTTATATAGAGCTATAGCTTGAGCACACCCCAGACTGTAAGTGGTCCAGTTCCTCTGAGTTTATTGCTCACTATTTGAAGGTAGCCTACTTTCTGTGTGTACAGGTAAGCGGAAGACAGAGCCATATTTAGACTGTCCGGCGCGTCACCGCAGACTGCGCGCTGCGGTCTGTTTTGACAAGTGCGGGACTTTATTTGTTCACTTAAATGGGCTAACGGTGAGGATGGAGCACTTCTGGCGGAATACTCTCTTCACTTTCATTGTCATAAGTAAGTACCAAACTTCTGTTTTGGACTTTAAAGATGTTAACACGTTTTTTTTTCGCCGCCACCCTTTCGAGGGTGATAAACAGCCAATCCTCGCCGGGAAAAGCGGCGATTTCATAGTTTTTCAGAAGATCTTTTTTTCCCTAAGCTGTATCAGTTATTCGATGTATATTTGACTTCAGCCTCTGAACGGTTTTTGCGCATTTTGAACATATTGCAAAACGTGTGAATTTCACCGGATAATTAGCCAGGAGATTATTTTTAATGAGATTTCCAGCATTTATTCGTCTCTTGAAGAATTAATATCATAGTCAAGCCTCTACGTTATGTGGATCATAGAGGAAATAATTAATATTTTCACATACTGCTCGCTATCGCTGCCCTCCAATGTGTGGCAGCTGTGGAGCAAAACACGACAGACATTTTTAATCCGGTCCTTATTTCTGTTCCTGTTCCAGTTGTTATTCATGGTTTTTTAGGGTGTGCACGGGACGCAGCGAGCTTTTTTGTGCTGCAGGTACACGGGCGTGGCAAGACACAAGACTGGTGGAGGTTTCGTGAATCCTTTACCTGCTGAGAAGGGAGAGAGGCAGGCTGAAAGCTGAGCTCTGCTCTGCCTGTATGGGCTTGTGTGTCTAACACTGCACCAAAATATTCTACCTGAGGGGATTCAAATGGATGTGTTTGGGAATACAGCCATCTCTTTAGAAACAGTCTGATCCGTTACAGCTTCCACTGACACAAACTTCAACTCTTCATGAAATGTATGAGCTCTGAGTGCCCAAAGCTTTTTTAAGGTCTGCCTTTCTCACTGAGATACCGTGATGTGGTTTTTAACAGAGCATGAACCACAGATGTCTCAGGTTGTTGCTGAAGATAAAACTGAAGCTGTACTACTTATAATCCTGCTCTGACATCAAATGCAATATGTAATGGAGATAGATATTTGTGTTGTCACACTGTGATGTTAATTCCTCTTTCCCCTCCACCAGCTGACAGTATCTGGCAGGCACAGTCCTTCAACCTTGGTACTGCAGGTGCCAAGATCTTTAGCGGAACAGCAAAAGAAGAGTTTGGTTACACAGTCCAACAAGTGGAAAACAATCAAGGCAAATGGTATGGATTTCTGTCATCACATAAAAAAAGTGAAAAGGGGTTTCAGTGTCATAGCCATGTGTCATGGCCATATTTTCTTGTCTTTAATGTTTTATAGCAAAAACATCAAGCTGCTATAAGCCTTCAAGTGGTGTGCACATTACTTTGCAGTTTTCCTAAAACAGCATTAAAAGTGGGGGAGATAATGACATTCACAGAGGACAGGTTTGAGGTCAACGTTACAAGCCTGCACGCTACAACACGCTCAATTTTGTGTTGCGCAAAGAGTCTGATGTGCATCACAGAGTGATTGGCTCCAAACTGACTTAAAAGCTTCAAGCAATTTTACACTTGAGAAAAAAACATCCTGTTGTTGTACACAAACTCTAATATCTTTGAATCTTTGAATCAGATAGTGCATTTGCAGTCACATCATGTTATTTTCAAAAGAATCAAGTTGGAAACAATAGCCTATTACTCCAAAGAGATGGAACTAGTAATGTTCAAGCCACTTACTGGCACACAAACAAGTCTCCACACTGTTACGCTACCACCAAGTTCAAGCAAGTTTTCAAAGCAATACATTCCATTGCAAAAATGTGGCCTCAGTCTTTATTTTATTGCAGCGTCCAACAGTTACAAAAGTCTTAACTATATGTCAACAGTTCACGTACTATTTAGTTTTTAAGTTATGCAGATGGAAACTGCAGTGGCCTGATTTTATTCCATGCTTTAAAAAGCTGCACTTTGTTGTTGTTAAACAGCTGGTGTTCATCTACAGTTCTCACAACACTCTTATAAGGGTTGTAGTGTGCAAACGCTCCCATTTCATTTCCTGTGGTATCACTACTGCGGTTGAGCATTTTCACACAGATATGAACATGTAACTAAACATGTGCTGATATTACCTGTCACATATAACAGCTGATCAATATTGAATAAGGTACAGACTTTACTGTTTTAAACCTTCGACGACAATTTTTATTATCCATGTGTAACAGTAAAGTAGTAATAAAATTCATTACTGTTTAACATTAGTTAAACAGTAATAACAACTTGGTGTCTAAGTGTTGTACACTCTGAGTCACCATTTGTCAGAGTAACTCACCGTCTGAAGGAGTGACCCATCCCATTTGCGCAACTTGGAAATACAGAATCTGATAAAGACTACTGATTGCATGTTGCATGGTAGTCCACAAACTAAACAGGAGATACACACTATTACACATCATACCATATATGACAGAATGATGTGTGCCTCTTCCTGTGCCTGGTTGAGCTCTAGATTTTGAGAAATGTCCGAGTAACAGCAAGAAAGAGCGGATGTTGTGGGAATGAAGTACATGACGTGGATATTTTCCGTTTGAACTTGCGCTGTTTGTTTTAAAGAATGAAATGATTGAATTATACACATATGTTATTAAAAAGAGCAGAAAAACCCATTGCTGCAAGTTCATAACCTGATAAAAAATCAGTTTTCTGTATTTTATGTGAAAATGTTTGTGTTTTTGCAATTACCAAAATTTCGCATATGTAGGTAAAGCTTTAAGGATAACGCCAACAGTGCATGGTTTTGTTTTGTTTTTTCCTAGGCTCCTGGTTGGTGCTCCTTGGAGTGGTTACAGTCAAAACAGGAAGGGGGATATTTACAAATGTCCCATCACAGGATCCAATAACAGATGTGATAAGCTCAATCTTCAAGGTAAGGTTTTTGATGTTTGTTTCATGTGCTTAAAATCCCTAAAAAATAAACAAATAAGAGGCTACATTGCAGAGAAACACACAAGAAGTCATTCTGTCCTTTCTATGTTTCGAAATTCGTCAGACATAACAGTTGAATCCAGCAAAGTTGTAATAACTTCATATATTGAGCTTTTAGAAGCTTTTTCTTCAGGTTGTAGAAATTCTTGATGATAACAGTAATGTGATGTTGTCTTTGCCACTTTTTTACAGATTCTGTCAATGTTCCAGAGGTTAAAAATGTCAATGCCAACATGTCACTGGGTTTGACTCTTACTCGAACGCCTGGTGAGAATGGTTTGACGGTATGTTTGTTTGAGTGTGTGCGTCTTCACACATATCATAGAAAGGAAATAACACTGTATAGCTAAGCATAAGGAGAGCTATTTCCAGTCTATATGCTCAGTGATGTATTTTTATAACCACCTCAGTGACTAACACTTTCTATTCAGTTAGGCCTTTACAACACAACTACTTATTCGTTACACCATACATCACAGTTCTAATGAAGACCTATTAATGCCTTATTGACTATGTTTGGCTGCTACTACATAATTTCCTTCCTATTTATAAGTTGGCACAAACTGTGTGTGACTTACCCCACTGATAAAAAATATGTATGGTCTCTTTAGGGAGCTAGACTAGACAAGCAGAGCTGGTTGTTTAGATTGGATTGTTTTGAAGTTGTTGTAGTATGTAGCCCATACTAGATGGACCTGAACTGTGTACTGATATTTGCAGGTAAATATGACCCTTAGAAAACTGACAATACAAGATATAATTAAGAACTTCACTTTGGTCTCTGAGTTGCAGCCAGAGACGGTTTGAGGATCTAAATTCAAGGTTCATGAGGAAGATACAGAGTGTCTATGAAAGTGCTTGAAAGTGGGACTTCCACAGAGTGATGTAAAAATAGCACCCATGATGAAAATTGTCCAGAAATGCACAGGTAGATGACCTCGAATGAGAAACTGGCCAAAATGATCAAAGCGTGATATGATATTTATTGTAGGGTCTTTAAATTACAATATAAAGTGCCTTGAGCCGACTGTTGTTGTGATTTGGCACTGTTTAAATAAAACAGAATTGAACTGATATCAACTAAGGGCATTAGTTGATATTAGTTCACCTAATGTTGTGCTATATATATTGACGGGAAAAATGTTCAAATACAAGATATTACTGCAAATTTTTAAAGATACTCATAACAACAAGCTTCCTTTAAACTTCCTTGTTTCTTCCTTTGTGGTTGGCTGATACAGACATGCGGTCCACTTTGGGGTCAGCAGTGTGGCACTCAAAACTTCTACCCAGGAGTATGTGCCAAATTGGATCCCGTCTTTCGGCCTCAACCTGCCTTTGCTCCAGCTGTCCAGCGTAAGAATGTTTAATATGCTGTGTATAGTTCATTATCTTTCATGTAGTACTTGCCTTTTCATGCAGTATTCCCTCAATACTAACTAAAGGAAATACAGCCTTTTGTTAATCTATAGCTCTTTACTTACCAGTTTCAGATAGATCCCGGTGTTCTGGAAAATGTGACAAAAATTTGTAATTAAAGACCAAGTTTGAAATATTTTTTTCACCAGACAATGTTCTTCATTTTTCAAGTTCCTTCGTGTTTCATTGTTAGTCATATCTTTTGGTTACCTTCTGTTTTACTGTGAAGGTTTGTTTTGTTGTGGCCTTGTTGTGGTTTTGATTCCTGATTTTGTTTAAACTGTTGAAAGACACAATAATGTGTGAAGTGCAACTAGGAGTTAAATATGACATATTATACCAAGCAAGTGTCAGAACTCAAGGCTGTGGCTGAATGAATGATAAAGAAATGCATTGCATGAGCACATTTATTTAATTACTACTGACTTTTTCCAGAGTGTGGAGGGCCGATGGACATTGTGATCGTTTTGGATGGCTCCAACAGCATTTTTCCTTGGGAACCCATTGTAGAATTCCTGAAGAAATTATTACCCACTCTTGACATTGGACCCCAAAGTACACAGGTGACTATGCAACTAAAGCTAAGACAAAGCTGGGAATAGTTTTGACTTACAGTCTTGGTAAAAAGAAATTACATCCACTTTCACTTATAAGGTTTTATATCTCAGGACATAATATCCTTGTAAGAATCTGGTAATGTCCTTACCAGAGCTTAAAATGAGATAAATACAACCTCAAATTAACAAGAACAAATTACAGTTTACATGATGTAATAACTGAACAAAAACTAGGCCAAAATGCTGAAGCAGTGTGTGAAAATGTATGTACAGACCATGAATCAGTAATTTGACCACAGATAACTTTATTAGTGTCTCACATCATTGTTTGAGGTTTGGCCCGCTCTTTTTCACAAGGTCACTTCAGTTTGTTGAGGTTTGCAGGAATTTGTTTAAGCACAGCTCTCTTGCTGTCCTCTCACATGATTTCAGTCAGTTTGAGGTCAGTCTGTTGAGTCTGTTGTAGATTTGCTGCTGTGCTTAGGATCATTGTCCTGATGCATGACCAAATTTTGGCGTCAGACAGCTCCTGTGGCTGCAAAACAAGCCCAAATAATCACCCCTACATCGCTGTGTCTGTGTCTAGTTGTACATAAACTTTAATATTTAACACACTAACTAAGACCAGAATGTGAGATGGAGCTCTTGGTTTACTTTGCAGTTTTTCTGAGCATTGCAGGTCTGACGTTGGGTTGAATGTCAACTCCCAGATTGGCAGCTGTCTTGAAGGTTTTAGACACGTGGATAATCTTTTCCATTGTAGACTGTTGTGGGGATAGGTTAATTGGATAACCCAAATTGCCACTAGGTGTGAATGTGAGTGTGAATGGTTGTCTGTTCCTGTGTGTTGGCCCTGCGACAGACTGGCGACCTGTCCAGGGCGTACCCCGCCTCTCGCCCTATGACAGCTGGGATAGGCTCCAGCGCCCCCCGCGACCCTGAAAAGGATAAGCGGAAGCGAATGGATGGATGGATGGATGGATGGATGGATGGATGGATGGATGGATGTAGACTGATGGATTTCAAATTGTTTAGCAATGGCCTTTTAACCCTCCCCAGATTGCTGAGCAGTAATGTTTGCTTTTCAAAGATCTTTCCTGATGTTTTTTTTCCTGAAACCTTCCGACAAGGAAACTGCCAAAACTTCCTGTTCCCACTTACCCTCTTAATTTATATATATAGTCCAACAGATCATTTTTTTTTATAATGTCCTGATATGTAAATCCCTGTAATTGAAAAAGGGGACACTTTCATTTCCACATGACTGTAATTAGTCTGGTTTTTTCTAGTTTTCCTGTTATCATAACTGATCAAACACACACATCCACACATGTGCAATAACACTAAGTGCAATAATCTTCCTGGCATCGTTGTATTTTTTACTCAGTTGTATATAGCATTTGTATTCTATTTTTATCTTATTGTATATTTTATTCTATTTTATTCTACTGTATATAGTATTTTATTTTATTCTATTCTGTACAGTTGTGTACTGTATTTATTCTTATTTTATTTTATTCTAATTTTTGCTTCATAACTTTTGCACTGTCCACTTCCTGCTGTGACAAAACAAATTTCCCACGTGTGGGACTAATAAAGGTTATCTTATCTTATCTTATCTTATCATTATTGCCACAGTCTGTAATTCGATGCATTATTTTTTTAACATTATTATGTTAGGTTGGCGTCATTCAGTATGCCGTGGACCCCAAATTTGAATTCAAACTGAATCAGTATAAAAACAACAAAGACACTATTGCTGCAGCATCTAAAATAACGCAGATGTCTGGGGACATGACCAATACCTTCCACGCAATTGAGTTTGCCAGGTTAGTTGATTTTTGTCACATCAGAATCATATATTTGTTTTATTTATCCATAAATAAATCCAATATCCTGCCTTGTCCTCTCCCTTCAGTACTGTCGGTTTTAGTGAACAAAACGGTGGCCGACCAAACGCTGCCAAAGTGATGGTGGTTGTCACTGATGGTGAATCACATGACGCATCTAAGACAAAAGCAGTTATTGCCGATTGTGAGAAGAAGGGCATTACCCGCTTCGGTATTGCTGTAAGTGCTCATCTACCATTTACGCTGATTATTCATGTGTAAAAAGTATGATCATAACACTGAATTTCAGGTAACCAAGTCACATATTTAAGATAAATTTCCATGACTTGAATCATACGTATTATGTAATGGTGACATTTCCTCATTTTCTGCATTTAAGCATCCTTTGTTTTAAAGAACTGCTCACTTTATGTGCAAACTCTGACAAGTGTATAGAACCAGTTTTATAGTTCACCTTTCTAACTTGTACTTGCTAACAGTACTTGCTAACTGCACGGTACTGACCTGCATTAAATTCCTTTTCTGATAGTTTATATTTTCTCATTAATTTGCTGATTTGATTTGTTACTTAAACCTCTTTATATTTACTTTGTCCAATCTGGAAATGCTGTTTTGTTTTTTTTAAATAATAATAGGTCTTGGGTTATTACACAAGAAATAACATCGACACAGAGAAGCTTATAAGTGAAATCAAATCCATCGCCAGTTCACCCACAGAGAAGCATTTCTTTAACGTATCCGAAGAGGCAGTCCTCTACACCATCGCTGGAACTCTGGGCGACCGCATCTTCAGCATAGAAGGTACATAGAGGATTATGCCATTTCCCGTCCTGTTGTTGTGTGTACTGTAACTATATGCAGAACACATAGTCTATGTGACAGTGGATGTACAGTGCCATAAAAAAAAGTATTTGCCCCCATCTTGATTGCTTGATTTTTGCATTTTAAAATGTTTCCGATTATTTCATTTATTAAGAGGAAAACGCTGCCCAAACCTACCTAGCCTTGTCTGAAAAAGTAATTACCCCCTGAACCTAATAAGAAGTTGTGCAACCCTTGGCAGCAAGAGCAGCAATCAAGCTTTGTGATAACTGTCAATGACTCACTCAAATCACTGTGGAGTAATTTTGGCCCCCTCTTCTTAGGAGAATTGTTTTATTTCAGGAATATTGGAAGGTTTTCAAGTCTAAACAGCCTGTTTGAGGTCATTCCAAAGCATCTCAATTTGATTTGAGTCCAGACTTTGAAAAATTTTGAATTTCTTTTTGTGAGCCATTTGGAGGTGGACTCACTGGTGTGTTACGGATCATTGGCCTACTGCATAATCAGCGCTTGAACTTCAGAGCACAACCCGAAGGCCAAATATTCTCCTTCAGGATTTTCTTGTAGAGAGCAGAGTTCACGGCTCCATCAATTATGGCAAGTCGTCAAGGTCATAAAACAGCAAAGGAGTCCCAGACTATCATACTGCCACCAGCACGTCTGACTGTTGAGATGATGTTCTTTTCATGAAATGCTGTTAGTTTTATGGCACATGTAGCTGGACTCAGCTTTTTTTTTCTTCCAAAAGTCTGGGTGATTACCAAGATGTTTTTTGACAAATGTGAGATGAGTCTTTGTGTTCTTTTTGGTCAGCAGTCTTTTTCACCTTGGAAGTGGATGCCATTTTTGCCCAGTCTCTTTCTTAATGTTAAATCGTGAACTCTGACCTTAACTGAGACAAGAGGCCTGCAGTTCTTTAGCTGTTATTCTGGATTCTTTTGTGACCTCCTGGGTGAGTCATTGGTGGACTCTTGCTGTATCCCAAGGTTTTAGCAAACGCTTTGTAACTCTGGCCAGTGACTTTGTTTCTTATCTGTTCTTTAGATCGTGACATGATGAGTTACCCTTTGAGATCTTTTAGCCTAATAAATCTTTATTTTGTTAGACAGGTTCTGTTTAAGCAGCAATCAGGCCCTATTTTTAGTTTTCTTTGTCCAGTGTTAAAATTTGTTTGATGATCTGAAACATTTACTTGTGACAAATATGCAGAAAACTAAGAAATCAGGAAGGAAGCAAATTCACTGCACTGTAGATTAATTTCATGACATGTCTTTTTTTAACTTAAGATCTTAACATGTGAGTTTTCATTATCTTTATGTTACCATTCTGGGTTTTGATTTTGGTGTACATATAATGATTTGTTCCCACAAGGCACTGGAAAAGGGGCAGACAGCTTCAAAATGGAGATGTCCCAAGTTGGATTCAGTGCTCACTACTCCAGCAAACAGGTACCCACCCAGCCAAAAAATGAATCAGATTAAAAAGGGTAAAGGTTTGTCAGACATCTTTTTTCTTGCCTGCTAAGCTGTGAAAATGTGCAAAACCACTTTAAGAACAGCTGGTTAAAGTGGTTAGTATTGTATGCGATGGTTCATGTGTAAAAAAACATTCTCTTGCAGTTCTCCTTTAAAAGAAAGAGGATGTGGCTTTTACTCAGCTGTCTGATCATGAACGTGAACAGTTTTTTAAAACATGCACTGTCCGATTTATGTTATATGTGCATATTGGTCATGCAGTCATGTAGTGGTGTAGTGTTTGTTGACTAGATTTTGATGTTCTCTCTTTAAGGATGTATTGATGCTCGGAGCAGTGGGAGCCTATGCCTGGAGTGGGACTGTCGTACATCAAACAGGGTCACAAGTACATATTCTCCCTCTTTCAGCCTTTGAAGATTCACTGCAAGACAAAAACCATAGCTCTCTACTGGGTAGGCATTTAATTCTTCATTTATTGGACCAAATCTATAATACAGTTTGACTGTTAGATAACTGTTTGCATAAAACACTACAGGGATAGGTGTAATGGATGGCTATTAGTTTTAATACCAATACATTAACACTACAACTGCATGGCTTTGAAAACCATTACATATAAAATTTTTCTTTTTCACTCATTTCAGTCCAATCGTTGTAGTTTTCAGGGTAAAACCTTTGTTAAGCAGCTTAGCACCAACCTGAATCATTCAAGCATAAAAAAGCATTTAGCTCAAGGGATGAACCAGTACATATAGGAGACAACTTAGCAAACACTGAATTTTAAATTCTATCGTTGGGCACTGTTTTTGCTAGCAGCGTATCACAAAAAACACATAATTTGTTCCAATTTCTTTAGTCAAATCCATTAAAGATTCCAAATCTAGCACAGTTGGAGATTAAATAATAAAATAATAGCAAAATAATACAATATTTTTGCAACAACAAGGTGATTTGCAAAGAGCTATTAGCCTTTGTAAATCCAAAATTTGATCTGGTGTTTACAACGTCATAGACTGGCCAGGTATGAATTTGCTTTTTCAGTTGAACATGAACTGTGAGACAGTGTGGTAAGCGTGTGATGGCACCCCTAAGTGATTGCAATGAACATTTTACAACAAACAGCAAGATTCTCAGTTTTTTGCACTGTGGTTAAGTCGGTCGCCGCTCTGAGAAGTGGCAACCTGGGTTTGTGTCTGAGGCAGTGCAATATCTCTGCTGCAACAGCAACAAGAGACAACTAACCCATGTCTTCCTCGGGTTCTTGTCCAATGTTAAGGTGCTTTAGCAGATCACGTTGCTCTGCAACAGCTGCAGGAGTCCAGCGCGTTGCTGAATGCTGATTATTGAACCAATCAGGCATTAGGTTGGAGAAATACTGTGCTGTCATAGGGTTGTACAATTAGGGCAGAGGTGGTGCCCTTTAATCAATTATTTTTTGTTTTGTTTTGGGGGTTTTGAGATCTGGGTATATTCAAAAACATGTGGGGGGAAAAAAGGCACCTGGGCTGAGGTATGCCAAAATACACAAGAACTGGACTAGAAATGAGTGGCAGCATGTCTTATAGAGTCATGAATCCAAATTTGGAATTTTTGGTTTAAATATACAGTGGAGATCAGGAGAAGAGATGAGGAGAGGAGATGAGGAGAGGGGTACAACAGTGAGTGTCTACAGCTATTTGTAAAAGAAGGTGGCGGTTCTGTCAAGATTTGGGGATGCAGTTCTGCCAGTAGTTTTGGGGGTCTCATCAAAATTGATGGAGTTGTGAACGCAGAAAAGATTTTGATCGAGTAAGTCCTTGATTAAAAAAAAAAAGTTCCCCAGATGTTTCCTTTATTTTTCAGCTTCTTGAGACAGCGGGGGCATGTACAAACTGCTCTCGATTGATATCACCCTTATGAAATGTTATAGTGCTTGTTGAAGCAGGACACCTTTCTGCGCCATTGTTCTTATTCATAAATAGTTCAGCAAAATCATTCACAGCACTGCTACACCCAAAGTGCGCCTGACTAGAGGTCTGAACAGCTAGAATAACTGAGAGCACCTACGTTGTTGAATAAATGTAGAGGAGTACTTATTAGCAGGATTAACTGAGGACTTGAGTAAATCTATGTTATTGTTCTACATTCTGCCACTTACTGAGTAAGAATATGTAAAGAGTTAAGCTGTCAGTTAGTGAATTTTCTCCTTATGTTGCTTTCCAGGTTACTCTGTCACCACAATACGCGTTGGACCCAACGAGTACTTTGTGGCTGGTGCACCTCGTTCAAACCACTCTGGACAAGTTATCGTCTACACTGTCGATGCTCAGAAGCAATCTCATATCATAGACTCTCAAAGAGGAAAACAGGTACTGACCTGACTCCAGATGAGTGATTCATGTGGCATGAAGTGTGAGGATCAGAGTTAACGGTTGTTGATTGGTTTCCCAGATTGGCTCATACTTTGGAAGCGTCTTGTGCTCTCTGGATGTAGACAAAGATGGGACGACAGACTTCCTGCTGGTTGGTGCACCCATGTACATGAGTGAGCTAAAGAGAGAGCAAGGCAGAGTCTTCCTATTCTCTGTCACCAAGGTAAAACTAACCACTGACTACTGTTTCAGTTACATTTTGTGGTATGGTTTTCCTGTTCAACAGTGCAAAAGAAATTGATCGCCATATGCAGACAGTTCAATTCAATTCAATTCAATTTTATTTATATAGCGCCAAATCACAACAAAAGTCGCCTCAAGGCGCTTTATATTGTACAATAGATCGCACAATAATAAATGCAGAGAAAACCCCAACAATCATATCATATGACCCCCTATGAGCAAGCACTTTGGCGACAGTGGGAAGGAAAAACTCCCTTTTAACAGGAAGAAACCTCCGGCAGAACCAGGCTCAGGGAGGGGCGGCCATCTGCTGCGACCGGTTGGGGTGAAGAAGGAAAACAGGATGAAAGACATGCTGTGGAAGAGAGACAGAAATTAATAACAGATATGATTCGATGCAGAGAGGTCTATTAACACATAGTGAGTGGCTGGAAAGGAAAAACTCAATGCATCATGGGAATCCCCGGCAGCCTACGTCTATTGCAGCATAACTAAGGGAGGATTCAGGGTCACCTGGTCCAGCCCTAACTATATGCTTTAGCAAAAAGGAAAGTTTTAAGCCTAATCTTGAAAGTAGAGATAGTGTCTGTCTCCCGGATCCAAACTGGAAGCTGGTTCCACAGAAGAGGGGCCTGAAAACTGAAGGCTCTCCCTCCCATTCTACTTTTAAATACTCTAGGAACAACAAGTAGGCCTGCAGAGCGAGAGCGAAGTGCTCTAATAGGGTGATATGGTACTACAAGGTCATTAAGATAAGATGGGGCCTGATTATTTAAGACCTTGTATGTGTGGAGCAGGATTTTGAATTCAATTCTGGATTTAACAGGAAGCCAATGAAGGGAAGCCAAAACAGGAGAAATATGTTCTCTCTTTCTAGTCCCTGTCAGTACTCTTGCTGCAGCATTTTGGATTAGCTGAAGACTTTTCAGGGAGTTTTTAGGACATCCTGATAATAAAGAATTACAGTAGTCCAGCCTGGAAGTAATGAAGGCATGAACTAGTTTTTCAGCATCACTCTGAGACAGGATATTTCTAATTTTAGAGATGTTGCGCAAATGGAAGAAAGCAGTCTTACATATTTGTTTAATATGTGCGTTAAAGGACATGTCCTGGTCAAAAGTGACTCCAAGGTTCCTCACAGCATTACTGGAGGCCAAGGTAATGCCATCCAGAGTAAGAATCTGGTTAGATACCATATTTCTAAGATTTTCAGGGCCGAGTACAATAACCTCAGTTTTATCTGAATTAAGAAGCAGAAAGTTAGCGGCCATCCAGGTCTTTATGTCTTTAAGACATTCCTGCAGTTTAACTAATTGGTGTGTGTTACCTGGCTTCATGGATAGATAGAGCTGCGTGTCATCTGCATAGCAGTGAAAATTTATGCTATGTCTTCTAATGATGCTGCCTAGGGGAAGCATGTATAATGTAAATAGAATTGGTCCTAGCACTGAACCCTGTGGAACACCATAATTGACCTTAGTGTGTGAAGAGGACTCTCCATTTACTTGAACAAATTGGAGTCTATTAGATAGATATGATACAAACCACTGCAGCGCAGTACCTGTAATACCTACAGCATGTTCTAATCGCTCTAATAGGATATTATGATCAACAGTATCAAACGCAGCACTAAGGTCTAGCAGGACAAGCACAGAGATGAGTCCACTGTCAGAGGCCATAAGAAGATCATTTGTAACCTTCACTAAAGCTGTTTCTGTGACAGGACAGACAGGAGCAGATATTCTGCTTCTTTTATAGATTTGTTTTTAATTTATATAATTAGCTTCATCAGCTGCATACAATCTCCATGTTATCTTCTGAAGGGCATACTGAACGAGAAGGGATTCCTTAACGGTCCACCCCCAACCATGGATGCACGTTTTGGGATGGCCATCTCTGCTATTCCTGACTTGGACCTAGATGGTTTCAACGATGTTGTAGTTGGAGCACCGCTGGAAGAGAAAGAAAAAGGTGTTATTTACATCTACAATGGAAAGAGGGACATGTCAGGTGTAGACTTCTCACAGGTACAGTACATATTACTAACATTTTTATTAACAATACCTTTTTACATAACATATGTGAACATAATGGGGGTTTTTTCTTTTCAGAGAATTCTTGGCTCCAGCCTGGATCCTCAGCTGAAGTACTTTGGAAGGTCTCTAGATAGCTATAAAGATCTGAATGGTGATAAACTCCCTGATATCTCAGTGGGAGCCTATGGCAAGGTGGTGCAACTCTGGTGAGTTAAGCAAGTCCAACTCAGGGGAAATATTATGCAATGATTTTCTACACTGTGTCGCTTATATCAGTCCATGTTTCTAGTCATTTCAAACTGAACTTTTTCTCAGGTCCCGTAGGGTGGCATCTGTGACAGTTAAAGCTTCTTTCAGTCCTGATAAAATCAACATTTTCAACAAACCCTGCAAGATTAATGGTCGCATGCTTTCATGCTTTGACACCAAACTGTGTTTCACTGCTGCATTTCGACCTGCAATGTCTGCTGGAACCATCGGTAAATATATAATATGTACATATGTGCATAGAGAGTTCAGACACTTATGCAGATGTTCATGACAGTTTTTTTTGTTTTTTTTTAAAAAGCTTAGTCATAAGTCATGATTTCAGAAACAGAAAAATCAAATAACAAAGTCAGAAATTTTAAGTATTTGGGGACTGGCTCAGTCTGAGTCAGCCTTGTTTTTTCTCTTTTCACTCTAATTTTTGGTAACTGGGTGGTGGCTCTATGCTTGCATTAATCAAAAAGACAAGTGCTGTAAGTAACAGGTTTATCATCTGATTCTCAACAGGAAAGCAAATCAGTCCAGAAAGTCTGACCAAGATAATCATGTACTATAACAATAAGACTAAACTCAAATGTTCAACTGTCTGTCATGAAATTTCCAAATCCAAACACAAAAGACTGACTGAATGAACAAAATGTGCCACACATAGTTTTTGCTTTGTTTTTTCAGCTATTACATACACTTTGACTCTGGATGCTGACTTGCAGTCTTCAAGAGTGACATCAAGAGGAATGTTTGTAGAAAATAATGAACGCCTCCTGAAAGTTGTGGAACAAGTACCATCCACAAGCCTGTGTAAAGATTACAAAGTTTATGTTCAGGTAGTGGATTGTGGATATATTACACTACATTTTTTTCCCCCAGAATAGGTGTGAATTATTTTGAAAAAGATCCTTTAATTTGTTCATACACTTTGTATTCAACAGGAGACACCAGACTTTGTCAACTCCCTCAGTCTGAAAGTAGAAATTGAACAAGCGGATCCAAATGCGAACCCTGTCCTTGACAAGTTTTCTGAAAATGCTTATCAGTTCTTTGTAAGTATTTGACACCCAGCACATGTCCCTGATTCTAAGTTAATTATTATTATTATTATTATTTTCCCCACATGTTATGCCTACAGGAAACAAATCAGGTGACAGAAGACCTTAAATGAAGTTGTAAAGTTGTTTGTACAGTCATTTTAAATAACATGTTATACCTGTGTGATGATTACTGGCTGGTTTCAGTAAGTCATGTTATGCTGTTATTTCCCAGCAGCATGATTAAAGCTCACCCAACTTAGCAGACATGTAATCATTTCTGTTATGATGTCTGTTATGTTGGAAATGCGGTTTTAGAAAAACGCTGCATCGTTTGGCTGAATTTGCTGCTGTGTCGTTGTTTTAGATGCCCTTCACCAAAGACTGCGGCTCTGATGAGGTGTGCAACAGTGATCTAGTGCTGAGTGTGAAGAGAGATGGAGAGACATCCGGGTAAGAAACACGGAGCTGGACAATGTAAAATATGCCATGTGCAGGGATCCTGACACCATGTGTCGTGAATACTTTTGTTTTTTGAGTTTTCAGGTAAAGATAGGCCCAGTTTTGTTTTATGAATGTACCCGATGTGTAATGGTAGCCACAAGCTTGTGTGTGGCTACGTTTTGTCTTTTTGTTTTGTTTTTTTTACTATTTGTGTGAGTGATAATTGCAAAAAGGCCCTGAAAACAACATATCAATAAAACAAATTATATGTAATTATGGGATCAAAATTTACAAACTGTGCATCATGTTTTGTTCAGTAAAATTTATAGATTAAATACAGCCCGAGTTCTAAATACAGCAGAGACCTCTACTGGCAACTAGAAAAAGTTCAGATTTAAGGTACTTTGTGTTTGCTTTGCCTTTTAGAACAGGTGGCTACGTCCTTCTTTATATATGAAGTATTTTTTTCACTATGATAATAATAAATCTTCAGTAACTTATACAGCCCAACTAATTTATCAACAAGCCAGTGTTTGGAACCAGTATTAGCTATATGTCGATCTATTGGTGAATGAAATGATCAAATTAAATAGGCAGTGGGAGAAGCGTCCTGCAAACATGCTTTGAGTCTTGATGTTGCAAAGTTTTTCCATGAGGGAAAAACTTCCCTGTTGATAACACGTGTTTGGAACGCCACAAACTCTTAGCACAGTAATGAATAATTAGACATAACAAATGTTAGGCAAATCTGTTTAAGCTTCATGAAAGAAAGAAAAAATAATACTGGCTGAAATGTCAGAATCTCAGATTTTTAAATCACCAAATATTGGTACTGGGCTTAAAAAAAATTAGTCTATAATAGCTTTTTTCTTCCTGAAATGTTAATGCAAAAGTGGATATAAGAAGAACATGTTCATAAACCTAAGAACTATTTAATGTAATCTCTCTTCCTAAATCAGAGATGTCAAACACATTTGTTATCAGGGGTCACTTTGATCTCATGTGTGCTAAAAAATAACCTTTCTGTCAGTGTGAAGTAGCTTAACTGTGCATTTAATCTCTCAGATATCACAATATGGGAACCATACATCTATTTATTTTCTATATATATGATAAAGAAATATTGCATAGTTAAAGAAAAAAATCAGTCAGCACAACTCTGCGTTTAAATTGTAAATTGTAAGAAAGTATAAAAAAAATTACAGAAAGCTGGTAGCTCATTGACCAGAGCGTCCTATAAAGTTAAAAAGTTTTGTTAATTCAAAGAAAATTTTTAAATTAATATGCTTATTTTATGGTGGACACATTGTTAAAAAAGCAGAAATGTATTTTTATTATTTTTTTATTACTGTTATTACTAAGACAAGCTTTAAAATGTATAAAATTACAGTTTCAAAATTTATGTCTTTGTTCACATTTTCCACATTTTGTCCCGCTGGCCAATTGAAGTCTTTGACAGGCCAGTTCTGGCCCCCGGACTTTATGTTTGACACCCTTGCCCTACATTTTATAGTCCAATAATATTATAATACCAGCCATAAAAAAGCATCTTTGTTTTTCTAACAGGGCTGAAATCTTGGCAAGTGTAAAGTAATTATGTGCACCATAGAAGAAAGAAATGCTTTTAACTCTTAACAACCATTACAAATGTTTCTGTTTTCTCTGTTTTACAAGTCTGCCTTCAATGCTTTATTGCACATATTAGAGCCCATAAAATTGCTGGATCAGACTCTGAAAAACATAAAAGATTTTGACTCCTCGGTGTATTAACTCACATGAATGCGTAAGAAGGACTTTATAGACCGTACAGCAGCGTTTCAATGTATTTGTGGTTTTGCAGCTAGTATTGGTTTCTGTTTTGTGCACTTGACTGGTTGTTTCTCTTAGTCTTAAGAAAGGCAACACAAAACTGTCTAAGGTGGTAATTATGATTAGGTAAAAGAAATCACTCTTAATAGCAAGCAACTGTTAGGGAAATAAAGGGGTAAACAATTTTAAACTTTCCTTCTCATTTTGGAAAATACTCATGCTGTTGCATGAAGAAACATAATTTGATCTCTTGTGTTGCAGCTCAGCACCCATTCTGGTAAGCCCTAACAGCCGAGAGCTGTCATTTGAAGTTGTTGTGAAGAATAAAAAGGAGAATGCATACAACACGCAGCTCGTGGTAACGTTCTCCAACAATCTCTACTACTCCTCCATCTTTCCTCTGGTAAGTATGCCTAATAAAAGCTACTTATGTTTACATGATGCTAATGTGAAAAACAACATGCTCTTTGAGTAAACTTTTTGGAAAGAATTTGTTTTTTTCATTCTTATTTTCACTAAAGTGCACGAACAGCAATATATACATAAATAAAAAACAGCCAAATAAATATTAAAGCAAGAAAAAGCCAGTGGAATAAAGCCACAGTCCATAATGTTGTGTACTCTACTAAATCTATGCCTTTACAGACAGAGGATGTCAAATGCACATCACAAACAGAAAACGTTATTTGCCATGTAGGATATCCAGTATTAAGAGAAAACCAAGAGGTAAGCACAAAACCCCATAAAGGAAAAAATAATAAATAACAAAATAAAATTGTAAACGTTCTCTAATCTTTTTGGATATCCATGTTTTTGTTTGTGAAATATTTGGAAAAATATTGTGTTATTTCATTGCAGGTGAAATTTCACATAAATTTTGAATACAGTCTTGATCAGCTGGAAGATAAAGCCATTCTAAAATTTGTGGCCAAGAGGTACACAGAATTATAAAGAAACTCAGCTCCAGTAATCAGCTTTATTAAAATTATTAGTGATTAATAATGTTGTCTCTTTCCTTTAAAGTGATAGCAAAGAGGAGATAGTTACAGACAATGAAGAGAACATCTCCTTTCCTGTTCAGTATGATACTGGGATTAGTTTATCCAGGTGAGTTTTTCTTACCTTAATATTATTTTTTCTCATTTAGTCTCAAAGGGTAAATCTGAAAGCTGATATTAATGTTAAAACATTCATTTTATGTACTTTTTATTCTAGGCACCCAAATATCAACTTCTTTGTGGCAGATGCAACCACTTCAGTGTTAACAGTGAAAACCTTTGATGACATCGGCCCAGAGTATAACTTTAAAGTGGAGGTGCAATAAATAAATCAGTCTCATAAAATATCATCAGAATTCTTACCTTTATTTTAACAAGTTTATCGTCTGTAATGCAATTTATTTACAGGTTTCTACAAGTTACCTACCTGTGAGCCTTCTATATCTGACTATTAATCTGCCAATGACCAGTAAAGGTGGAAATCGGCTCCTGTACATCACCGGCGTGGAGGAACAAACAGTGAGTTCTCAGTTTCCAAAACCCAGGAACGTTCAAGAAGATTAAAAGCTGTTTAACTTCATAAATCTGTAGGTATCTGTAATGAAATGTGATGCATACATACAGCCATGGTAAAACAAAATCCCACCCTCTTTCAATTGTAATTTTTTTTTACGTATTAGGGCAGAAAATATATTATATATAAATATTTATTGGCATTATGTCATTATCTATATATTTTTTTAAAAAGGAATGCAGAATTAGACTGCCAAAAACTAAGTCCGCTTGAGTACCGGTAGGTTGTAGAACCACCTTCAACATCTTGAAGTAATCATTTATATCAACACGAGAGACTTTATCAGTCTCTCGTGTTGATGTGGAGGAATTTTGGCCCACTCTTCTTTACAGTGTTGCTTCATTTCATTGAGGCTTGCAGGCATTCAGTTATGCACAGCTCTCTTAAGATCCTGCCACAGTACTTAAGTAGTGTTGAGGTCTGCACTTCTTTTGGTTTTCAGCCATTCTGTTGGAATGAGAATCAATGTTTTAGCTGACAGATTCACATTAGACTCTGAAATACTTTGGTATACAGAGGAGTTCATGGTCTTGTGGTTTCTCCATCTCCATTTTTGTTTCTTTTTCATACAACATCTGCAGCAAAATTGGCTCTTTCTGCTGCTCAGCAGTCAAGTTTCTTTGTGAAACCAATGATGACATTACTAATGGCTGGCCAGCTTCCTCTTTCCCAGCCACAGATACTCCCAGATTTTATGTTTTCTTTGCAAAATTTCTCACAAATACCACTCAAATCAAGTTCTTACATGTCTGCAACTCTTACAAGCTCATCTAACGTACAGTGATCCAGAAAACCTTCATGTGGTGCTGCAACAAATTCCTGCATCCCTTCCATGATTTAGCTTAAGGCCCACATAAACCCTAATAAAGACAAAAGTCAGTGTTGCTCCGGGTCAGTTCAGGTCAATGCAACATGTCTCTTAAGTAAAGTGGAAGCACCCCTGTGTTAACCTACTCCAATAACCCTGGTCTTCTTGCAGATTAGCTTTGGGCTATTTAAACACTCAACCAGTACACAGTACCTAGCTTGTTGGAGGCTTGACTGGTTTACAGTCAAGCCTCCAACAAGCTAGGTACTCACAACTAGCTGGTGCGGCAGTGGAGCCACACCAGCGCTCCACTGCTGGCAGATGAGACCAGCCACACACACAGCGCAGAGCGAGTGGTCAAAGCTTAGAAATGAAAGAGTGTTTTCTGTTATGAATGTTTGTGTTTCTATTGGTTACTAAAGTTTTACTCCCAAATTTGTTTTTAACTATCAGGCTGCGTACAATTTCTTCAACTTTTACTGCATTCAAGTGTTATATCCATACAGTAAATGACAGAGCGCTTCTCCTCCTTCTGCAGGGAGGTTCAGTCAGCTGTGAACACAATCTAGTCAACCCTCTGAAGATCGGTGAGAACGCTCAGACTGTGTCCTTCTCTGCGGAGAGCTTCAGAGGAATGGAGAAGCTGGTCAGTGAAATATTTACAAAACTGTTGCTTGTAGCAGGAAGTTATGCACAATTCTAAATCTGCACATGTGCACATAATGCACAGAAATCTTTTGACGCATAATATGGTAAGAAAATAGTTTGTATGCAAAAAATGATTGTTTTGATGCACTACTTCTATAGTTTTGTATTTCCTACATGAATAATAAAGCTATTCATTTTTTCTTTTTTTACATATAACCTTACAGTATATGCACCTTAAATAATATCACATTGCTTTTCTTTTTTTTACTAATACTGAGTGTTGTTTCCTGATGTTTTTTTAAACTAACAGGACTGCAAGAGTGCAAACTGTGAATCTATAAAGTGCATCCTCAAAGACACTAAAGTTAAGAGCACCTACTTTGTGAACGTTAAAACGAGGATCTGGAACAGCACTTTTATTTCGGTAAATATCTTCATATCGATTTTAGAAAGTTGGTCTGCTTTTATTATCGTTACGTTTCTTAAGTTATTAATTGTGGAATTAATCAGTTACATTAACATAATTCGTGTAATTTTTTTTTATGTTAGGCCACCTATCAGACCGTTGAGCTGACCTCCAGTTTGGAAGTGAAGACCGACAAACCTGATCTGCTCATTATCAAAAACAAACAGCTGACTGTAAGATTATATTTCAGTTTGTTACTTTACTGCTTAAATCTGACTAACATGATGCTGTTTGCTTAAAAGAGCAGCACAGTTACTTCAGCTGATGAGCATACTCAATTGTCCTGATCATTTTCACAATTTTGTATGCAAAGAGCAGTGTAAAGCACATGAGTGCTCTTATGTAAGAATGTTTTATTCATTTATTTTTGCTTATATTGTTAATCATGCAATTTCTGGTTTTATTTTAAACTATTACGCCTGGATTTGATGGAGACAGACAAGGCAATGATGTCTCCTGTTCTCTTGCTCTCCAGCTTGGGTTGAGAGTCAGCAAACCCGGAGAGACGGCTGATGTTCCAGTTGGCGTCATAGTTGGCAGCGTCATAGCTGGACTGTTGCTGTTGGCTCTGGCTGTTGCGCTGCTGTGGAAGGTATGTTTTTGTTTGTTTGTTTGCTTTTGTTAAGATGTAGAGGAACAACAGTAGGATATGTAAAACTTAGGATGATGTACATTTGTAAAATGAGCATTTGATCTTTGCCGCCCCCTCCCGCCATGAACAGATACGGATGATTTCAAAGAAATCTGCAGCTTTCAGTTTAGTGATTCCAAGAATTCCTCACCAATATGCTACATAGCACAGGGATATAAGAAAGAAAACAGTTAAAACTGGTAACTGGTCTTGTAAAAGTCTGTGGAAGTATTCTTGGTTCACTTTTTCTGTCACACTTTTCTTTCTAGTTTGGATTTTTCAAAAGAAAGTATCAGCAGCTTCAGACGGAAGATGCACAGCACAACCCGCAGGGCGATGAGGTGCTGTGAAGAGAAAACCCACAGCTTTCTCTTTCTTCTGGTACTTCTCATTAGTTCTTGTAAAGTGTGAATAGACTGCAGCTCCGCCACTGGAAGCTGGCATTTTACTGGAAACTGGAGCGTCAGTGTTACTGGGATTCAATGCTTTGCACACTTTACAGAGAATTATTATCAGTCTTTACTCTTTGTGGAGTATTTGCACTGACTTTGAAATGTATAGGTTCAAAACTGTATTTTTTGCTAACACTGGCACCCTTTTGTACTGCAGTGATTTTGAAGCCTTTGCTAAAATCTTTGAATTGTTGCCCTCTTGAGTTTTACACTGTAAAAGCATCACTTTTATGCATTACTGTTTGTTTTGATGAATTTCAGTCATCACTCTTTCAATTAGAATACTTGTGAATGTAGCACATTTGTCAAAACATTGAACTTTTTAAAGAAGGCAGTAACTCTGTAGTACAAATTAGCTTGAGATCTACTGTCATCTCTGCCACTCAGGACTGTTTTTTGTAATAGGACTAGTGATATCAGGAGCTTATATGCAAAACAGATACAATACTTATAATGCAAAGTGAGTGAAATTTGTAATTACTGTGTTAGTACTGTATATACTTTAGAATCAAATCATGGGGTTCCATATTTGTGTTTATATATGGAAATGTTGTTGACAACATGGGTCAATGGGATATATATTTGTGTATTTGTATTGTTATTGATGATATTTGTAAAATCCCAGTAATATCACAGTTATTCAGGTATGACGAGTTTGGTAGAAAATTGCTTAAGGCTGACAATTTATACATAAATGTGTCTATTTATTTTGTCTGTGAATCAAAGAATGGTTTCCATATTTAATTTCAGATAACAAATGTATAGCCAGACCATAGATGGTGATGTCAAAAACTGGATGTCCTTTTTCTGCCAGCACACAGCATCAAAATCCCCAAAAATTAACAACAAAAAGCAAAGAAGGCAGAATATTTCACACGCAGCCAACACCCATGTTACAGAAAAGATTGAATGAGGAGCCAAACATGTACTGGCACTACTTTACCACAAGATGGCAGCATGTTACAAATGACGTGTTGGCAATGTTCTAGTCTGGTTTGTTTGTTTTTTCATTACTCAGTTGATGATTTGGATGCCCCACATTCTTATTGAATTGTATATCACAATTAAGGAGTTATAGCTATAGCTATTTTGTTTTCCATCACCCCGCTCCTCTCCTCTTCTCTCCTCTGCTCTCCCCTCCTCTGACCCTGCTGGGAACCCTACTTGGACCGCTCCAGTACAACTGAGTTTCCCCTCAAACTCAATTAATTCCCTCTCACATTTTTGACTGTCAGGTTCTCCCACCGTTAGGTTAGTCTCTCCCTTGACTGTTTAGGAATGTGTTTCTGAATGTTTTCCTTTGCAGCAAGCCAACGCCAGTACCCAGCAGAGTCTTTAATGTACATTTTGTTGGATCTGGCTCAATGGAATATGCTATTTCTCTCTAATAAGCAGCATATTTTTTGTGAGTTTAGGCTCGAGTCTTCTTGTTGGAGAGAATATATAGAATTTGATAAATGACTCAACTACTCTGTTTCACGATTACTCATGGGCTGCGGTGTTGTGAAACAGCCTGTGGATTCTGTCTATATGTGTACAGGGAGCAATGTGGAAAGAGTTGATGAAATGAGATACAGTGAAAGTGTTTGTATACCTTTTGTAAATTAATTTCTCTAGTGTCTCCTGCAGGTGATTGGCGGTTCCAGCCAAATAAATGAGTTATATCATAAAGGAATGATTACTCACAGATTCCTGCAGCATTCTTGTATATCAGCAAGTCGTAGCAAATGATTTAATAACTGTTGGTCTTTTTTGCACTTTGTGAAACTCTTGAGCGCTACCTGCATTTCAACTATAAACTCTGCATTGTGAAACCAAGCTGCTGGTTGTTTTGGTTTTTTCCATTTCTATCTTTAAACAATAGAAAACTTCATCTTTTCTGCACAAATGCTCAAGGTAGATTATAGATGTTTTTGTAGATACAGATGCATGCGGTATTGGAGCCTAATCTTTTGGGATTTTATCACAAATATGCTTGTTCAAATGAAAATGGATGCCCTCCATGATATCAGAAGTTCATGGAGCTAATCAGGATTTTATTATACTCAAGTATATTTATTATACTTTATTATACTGGCAAAGAGTGGCAAAACATTCCAGTCAGTACTAATCATTTGCTTCATGGGCCTGTTTGAACCAAATTCAGCTCAGAGCCTGAGCCCTGCTTGTCCCTTTGCTTATGCCATTAATGGCTTCAGGACCAGAGCCAGCACTTTAAAGTTGATACAGCAGGACAGAAGAGGGCTTGCATGTTGGGAAGTGTTTTGGAAACTTCAGCTCTTCAAAGACACTGATCTCACAAATCATTCACACCAGACACTGAATGATTTGTTGAACATAACTTAAGATCAAATGAATGTTTTCTTGATTTGTTGAAATGAAGAATTGTCTCAAATATCAATTAAAAGTTCCCAAACAAGTAATATATAATCTATAAATAACCTTTATTTGGCACATTTGTTCATTTTGCTATCAAAAGTCAGTTTCCTGATCACCCACACAAGATTTTATAACCAGATACTTTAGTCTCTTGATAAAATCATAAATCATCTGTGGCATTTACACATGATGCAGAAAAGTGTCCTTCAAACAGATTATACATATTTGATTATAGGGACCTTAATTACTTAACGATGTTTCTAAAAAAGCTTGGCTTAAATGTTCAGTCTTTATCCAAATATGCAAAACTGCATAAAGCTTCGGTGATTGCTCTGATAACAGTTAACACAAGCTATAAATCATTCTGATAACAATTTTCTGCAGAAGGGTTAAAATGAGATTAAAAATATACAAATATTTGCCACCAGAGGATCAAATTAGCTGATAAGGACTGCAGAAAATGGTCAAAATATTTGTTCTGGTCTCATATTTGCTGTATCAGAACCATTTTTGTTGATTGAAGGAAATTAAGACGATTGCAAGGTCTTTTATGGGGGGTTTGTGTTAAAAACTTGTTTTGCACTGAAAATCAAGCAGTCAGAAAAAGCATGTTGTCTCACACATTAGGACTGTGTGTTCATTCGTTTTTTATGAGTCCTGTGTATGCTATCGTGGAAACCCCCTTTTGAGCTACCTTTTATTACTTCTAATCCTAAAAAAAATGTAATAACATTAATATTGTTCATTGCTTATAACAGTAATGATCTGTCTGTAATAGGAGTGATCACATAGGTAACGGTTGACGTCTTTTTTAAGAGAAAAGCCCCCCCCCCCCACACCCCCCTCTCCCACACACACACACACACACACACACACACACAACACACACACACATCCTGGTCTATATTAAAATCTTACATAAATATAGATTTGATACCAGATATTAGTATCATGGAGATAAACTGTACAGTGAGTGGTATTTAACTGGATACAGACAAAGAGATCACAGTGTCTTCTACCTGACCGTCAGTTAATTAATTTCCTGGTGTCTGGTTCGCACAGCAGACACTTTGCTCTGGAGAGCTGTAACCAGAATTCCGCTGAAGAGGTCGCGCAAGGACTTCTGAAGGAGTTCAGCGTCTGTGAGCGGAGAGCAGTGTGTGTGTGTGTGTGTGTGTGTGTGTGTGTGTGTGTGTGTGTGTGTTTCATTCAATGAAACGCAACACCCTGCTTCTCTGTCTGAAGCCTCTTCGGAAACAGGTTTGATTATATTTAAAAGCTTGACCCGGGAGAGAAACCCAAACAACTGTCTGTTCTAACATTAGCAGTGCGGCTGCGGACTACTACGAATTCTATTATTGTCTGGGCTCGGATGTGTTCCAAAAGGCAACTCACATCAAAAAGATTTGCTCTTTTGTCTGCAGTTGGTGGAAAAAAAAAAAAAATCAGTTACCACCAAATAGTAATCTTAATTTGAAGCACTGATGGTATGCCTGGAAAGGCATGCTGGCAGTGGGCCTGTCTGTTCATCATCATCATCATCATCATCATTATTATTATTATTATTATTATTATTATTATTATTATCATTATTATTATTATTATTAAAGAGCACATATCCACGCCATGTGTATAGAGGATGCAAAGCCCATGAGTGCTCATTCTTCCACGCGAGTCACGTGAAAGTGATAAATGATGTGATAGAAGTATCAAACGGGTTGAAATTAAACTTCGGGAACAGTGTTGATTTCAAAACAACAACAAATTTTCATATCAGCTGATACTTTTTTCCATCTTGCGCTTTCTTTCTCTGCAGAGCTGCCTGAGCTCCAAGTATGGTGTTTTCTTTCAAGTATTTTCATATCCTTTAATTATTGCGGCAAAGAGAAAGTTGCTAGTAACGATGTCACCTGATTGGGATTGAAAGAAGTTTGGTAAGGAAGGAAAAAAAATTTCCCCACCCCCATAGAAGAGGAGACCGCCCACCAGAGACAGTCAACCCGAGACCCCTTATAGATTTAAAGAGAGGCTGCATTCTCAGACTGACACTTATTCAACACTGCCACCTTAAGCAGATTACTTTTGCGCTGCCTGTGTCAAATACGTGGTTCACTTTGCCTCTCCATCATGTTTGGGATGCTGAAACACCACCTTCACCCGGGCATTTTTCTCTTGTTCTTATGGCTTTGTCACCTCATGGAACATCAAAAAGTTCAAGGTAAGCTCTCCTTATCAATTTCCTTTTATTCTCTTTCGCTTTTTTTTCTTTTTTTAAAACGTGCACTGCTGTCAGTCACAGAACCCGCGGGGTGTCTTCCACTTGCTGCCACCGAGAAACTTTTCAAAGTTTCTTGATAAAAGTCTTTCTACATCAGGCAGTGCTTGCGTAAAGCGTATAGAAAACAGGTGCCCTGTGGGACACTTCAAAGTGATATTATATGGCAAGTTTTGCAGTCGTCACCAGGCGCGCACACTACAGCCGCCACGCCGTGTTGGGGACAGTCTTTCACAATACCTGAACATATTTTTGCAACTGTGTGAGCGTTTAGCATTCCGCGATGTTGTTGTCAATGCTCCAACAAACTTCAGAATATCCACTGTGAGCGCGTTATTTATACATCCCGCAAGTAGCTTTTCTGTATTGTGTGCAAAAACAGTTGCAGTTTTATACCTATGCAGGTTTTTGACTATGCAGGCTTTTGCACCCATCATTCATGGTTTCGGGGGGACATATTTCAATTCAGCATAAGAAACACACTATCTCATGAAGATTAAAAAAATGTATTTGTGTCTTTGTCGGTTTAAACATGCTGTTACTGTCTGGAGGAAGTAATATTTTTTGGCATGGAACTGGAAAAACTGTTCTGTTTTACATTTTAATATCTCTGAAATAAACTTTACATTGCTTTGTTAATAAGTAAGTCATTGTCTGGTTGCTGTCTGGGATAACATAGTGAGTGAGGCGTTGGAGACGGTGGTGTGTGTAGCCTTGTTACCTAAAGACCGTGGTTTTCTAAAGGAGAAAGATTGGCTGCTATTTAACGCTGTCTAGACGCTCCCGTTTCTGTCCAGTGATAGCAAGCAGACACTGGGAATAAAAGACAACCCCCCTCCGAAGATTCTTCTTACTTTTTTGGTTATGGCTGCATTGTAAGGGCTGTCAGTCACAGTTGGGATAGGCAAGTGTTAACAGTCTCGCAAAAAAAATCAGACAAAATACTGTCGGGAGGGCGAAAAGGGAGGGAGGGAGCGTCTCGGATAATACGGCTGCGTGTGTATATTGAGTCTGGGTCAGCGGGTTTTTAGACGTCCAACATGCGGCATTCGAGCTTTTTTGTTTTTCGTCTACAGCTGGGAACTGTTGGTTGCAGCAGGGGAAAAACGGGAGGTGCCAGGTGCTCTACATGCCCGGGATGAGCAGGGAGGAGTGCTGTCGGAGTGGAAGACTGGGGACGTCCTGGACCGAGGAGGACGTCCCCAACAGCACGCTCTTTAGGTGGATGATCTTCAATGGCGGAGCTCCCAATTGCATACCTTGCAAAGGTGGAGGTGCACTCATTTCCCTTCGTTTTCTCACATTACATGTAATCACTCATTTTGGTTAATGAATTAAACTGGTGTTCTGGTTTGCGTAATTGTCCCATTACTTTACGCGCCAGAATACACACCAGGGGGAAAAATCCTCATTAGCATCACATAACACAGTGCTTTTGTTTTAGAAACCTGCGACAATGTTGACTGTGGGCCCGGAAAGAGGTGCAAGTTGAACCGAAGAAGCAAGCCGCGCTGCGTGTGCGCACCAGACTGCTCCAACATCACCTGGAAAGGACCTGTCTGCGGCTCCGATGGAAAGACCTACAAAGACGAATGCGCACTGCTGAAAGCTAAATGCAAAGGTCACCCCGATCTGGACGTACAGTACCAGGGCAAATGCAAGAGTAAGTAAATGTAACTGTCACCACATTTCTGAAAGCCGAGCGAGCCCGAAAGAATCCGTCGCTTTCTTGTATTTCTTGCATTTCGTGTCATTTTCACACAACTCTCCCAATGTCTTTGTCTCGCCAGAAACGTGCCGTGACGTCTTGTGCCCCGGCAGCTCCACATGCGTCGTAGACCAGACCAACAACGCGTATTGTGTGACGTGTAATCGGATTTGCCCCGAGGTGACGTCGCCCGAGCAATACCTGTGTGGAAACGATGGGATCATCTATGCCAGCGCGTGTCACCTGAGAAGAGCTACCTGTCTCCTCGGCAGGTCTATTGGAGTGGCATATGAGGGAAAATGCATCAGTAAGTCTGCAGCTACACGCATGAAAGCGTGAGACTTTACTCCCCGAGAGAGAGAGAGAGAGAGAGAGAGAGAGAGAGAGAGAGAGAGAGGTGCAGCAGTCACCGACTCTGAAAACTGTTTGAGTGCATTTTCTTTCTGGCCAGCTCTGCAGTAATTCACTGCTCATTTTTGCCAACATTCCAGTGAGGAGGGGGTCTTAGAGAGAATGTGTGTTTGGTAGTTGCTTGTGTTTGCTCAAGAAATGATAGACATCTTATTATTTCCTGATGTTGGCAGCACTTTCCCATTTGGGAAAGAGGGAATGAGAGGGGGAGGGAGATGGAGGAAAACAGGGGAGTGCTGGGGGCCATGAAGACATGCTTCAAGTTTTGAGTCAGATTGATTCTTACACAGATAGTAGTCAATTTCAGTCTTGTAGTCTTTAAAAGGCTAATTAAAAACAAAGATTTCTGTTCCACACCACGAGGCCTTATCCTGTAAAGCAGGATTTAGTTTTTATTCTCTCTAATTCTCTAAAAAACTAGGTAGTCATCTGATCCTGCTTGAAAAACATTCATGATAATTCATCTAATCAAAGATTTCCTCTCTCCTTATTTCCTTTTCTCTTCTTCCAGAGGCCAAGTCATGTGAGGATATCCAGTGCAGCGCGGGGAAGAAGTGTCTGTGGGATGCTCGGATGGGCCGAGGCCGTTGCTCATTGTGCGATGAGTCCTGTCCGGAGAGTAGGACAGATGAGGCGGTGTGTGCCAGCGACAACACCACATATCCCAGTGAATGTGCCATGAAGCAAGCTGCTTGCTCAATGGGGGTGCTGCTTGAAGTCAAACACTTAGGATCTTGCAACTGTAAGTAAATTACAAAAGCAAAATATAAAAAGAAAAGAAAGAAACAAAATCGTCCCCTCCTTCTCTGAGCAAAAGACAATATTCTATGTTGCTTTCCCAACAAAAACCTCCCGTGAAATTGCCCCCCACCTACCACCTACCCTGATTTTCCCTGAGCTCCCATCCCGGCCACATCACCAACCACATCTTAAGCAAGCAGAAAAGACTTGGGGAATGGAAGAACTTGCATGACATTGTCCTCGTCGCTGGCTTTTGTTCTCGTGTTGTTTTTTTGTTTAATTTTCGTTTTGTTTTCACGTTTTCCCAATTCTGCAAATCCTGCTAACAGAAAGATGCGCGAAAAACTTATATCAGCAAACTGTTTGCAGTGGATCTATACTTTCTGAAAAAATAGGTGTGTCTATGGTCGTGCTAGTGACCTGCGGGAGCAGGTTGCCTTAAATCCCATGCAGTATTTTTTCAATCATTAATGGTTTAATGTCCACATCTTTACAGCTTGTAAATTCCATGGTCACATTGTTAATTTCCTGGAAATGGTCTATTTTTTTTTTTTAAATTTTTGGCTATAATCAATTGATTCAAAATGCACTGCCTCTTGTGACATAAACCACACCGCCAACACGTCGGTAAAAAAGAAAGAATATGTATGACGTGCATAAGGTGATTGTAACATTGGTACCATTGATAACAATGATGGATTTGTACACTGAGATTCATGTAAACTGCCTGTCATAGACCAGTGTGAGCCATTTATAAACCCACAAATCTTCAGACAAAATACTAAATTTAACAACAGCTTTGAGGTAGTTTCAAATTGACATTCCAAATTTCTATTTAGAAGATTGTTTGTTTGTTTTTCCTAACTGGCTTAATATAATATGATTAAGGTTTGCAATGAAGTCCAAGGGACCAACTTTATGATCACCTCATGGGCTAAAAGTCATAATTTACAGTGTGCAGATTGAGCATAAGCTTGTAGATCCACGCTCCCTTAATTCCCATCCCATCATCAGAAAAACGTTTATTAGCTAACTCATTCATGCCGCTTCCAGTGATTGTGTTGTGTATCAAAAATCCTTTTGGATTAATGAGGGACTACCTGTGTTTTCATGTATCGTTGCCCTTGTGCTTGCTTGTGTGCTTTTTTATGTGTCCAATGTAAATCTCTTGTGTAAAAAGAAAAAGAATATACCTCAGAACTGTGCTAATGATCTCTGACCTGCTTGCTAAGGTCAGGCTGTGACACAGAGTCCTCCCTCCCTGTTCGTTTGAGCCAGAAGCTAAAATATTAGTAATCGGAGAAAAGAAACTATAGCGAGTCCAAGAACACAAGAGCACTTTTCTGTGTTATGTGTGTCTGCTTTCAGAAATCTGCTCAAAAGAGACCTGAGCCACTGGAACCATCAGCCCCAGTGCCCCTAAACCCGCTTCCCATCCTCCCCCTAACCCACCTTGTGACCTTCCCCTAACCTCCAACTTGCCGATCCTTTCCATTGTCGCTCCTTTTTCTCATGTTGCAGCCCTGACTTGCTCGATTATGTAAATGGACATTGTATAATTAATTGGGGATGCCACAGCAACTGCTGCTGCCAAGTCACACAGACTCTTGCTCACACAAACATAATCATATACACAAAAGAAAGAAACAGAAAGGAGGCTGTGTGCCAGTGGCTTAATTGTGAGATTTATTTTTTTGACAGTGATATTCTGCGCTGTTGTGGTCCATATTCATACAACAGCTACCATATATTCTCCCATATAGCCATTACAGAAGACCAGGAGGAGGATGAGGAAGATGAGGACTCAGACTACATGGCCTATGTCCATTTATCTTCTATACTGGATGGATAGGCTCACATCACTAGGGGAACAGTCCTAGGGCAAGGAATCATGTCCATACTGTACATTATGTGTATGCTTATTTATTTTTTAAAGAAAAAGGAAGTATACATATAGTTCAGTCTGCTAGATGTTTATTTATACTTTTTGTGTTTTATAAATTATACATTTACATTGTCAGGCTATCACCTACCATGATATATTGTGTTACCACTCATTTCCCTTTTTTGTTGTTGTCCCTTTTGCTTTCTTTTTTTATCATGAAGAAATATATTTGTCCAAAGAAAAGCAGTGTTATTTATTTTTCATGGTACCGTGTAAGTATAAGTCCTCTTCAAGCTGTAAATTGCATTCCCTGAGCTGTAAAAAATCCGCTTGTTTCTGTCAAATCTCTATCACAGATGTTTATGTCACACATACATAAATGCATGTTTAGGCTGTGTGTTTATTTATTGGGAAATATATCAATCATTTTATGTACAGAAGTGTGTCTGGTTTGTTTACAACTATAATAACTGACCAAAGGGATTCTCTCAATGGTTTTGCAAAAGAGCACTGTAAATGGTGCAACACAGCAGCGATGGAATAGAAAAGAAAAAAAGAGCCATTTAGTTTTTTCTTTTCTTAGTTTTAAGTTTCTTTCAGTTTTAGCCCTTTAGGTTTGTTTCCACATGGAGACTGTAGACATAATTAAATATAGCTTTTATTTTGTCTCACTACATTAGAGGTAAGTTTTGGGCGATACTTGATTACTTTGGAAACAATGTGCCATTAACATTTGTGAGCTGTCTTCTTGCCAATGTACTCCGTACTGCTCTCACAGAGCTACACTAGGACTAACATACTGCAATTCTCTACACTATATCAGACTTCTTCACTTTGTTTCTTTTTATTTGTTTTTTTTTTCTCCTCAGAATGCATTTTTTTTTTATTTTCAAACATCACAAGAGAAATACAAAATTCTGTTATGAATATATAGTTTTGTATTTTTTATGTAAATGTCATATGTACATACAAAGTTTGATGGTATTTGTACAGATATGAAGAGTGAATCAATAAAAGTTTTTTTTCCTTATACTTTTATCTGACTCTGGTGGATTATTTATTAGTGAAAAACATATGTCTAAATCTATCATAGTTTCAATGCAAGCATTTACTTTAAAGGAATAAAAGACCGGACATCAATCAGATCAAATTAAACCATACGGTTTATAGGCTTAGTCTATTTTGATGGCCATCACTTCACATCATTGTCATGAGATATTTTATTCATTTGGACTGGCTAAAAACTTGAGCTATAAACAATTTCTAAACTTAAAAATGATTTGCTAAAAATGTATATTCATACATATCAGTAAAACTACATATACCTTTACCCAGGGGGTTTTATCAGCATTTCCTGTCACTGAATGTTCCAAAAACGACGTTGTGAATATACAAATGACTGGTGGTGGTGTACTACACAATATTGATATTGTGCAATACACCCCATGTAAAGTATATACATGTATTAAACATATGTTTTAAGAAACAAATCGCTCCGTTTTTTAAGCTGTCATCAGACAAAGCATAAGAAAACGGGCAGAAAAAAGACAAACATAAATTTCAGTGAGTAGACATGAAGCACAAGCAAATTGAAATTCTTCTCAGCGTGCGGGGTTTCCTTCTATTTACACCAAAATAATTGTTCTTTGTTATATAAGAGAGGACTGGCGTAAGTAGATGTCTGGGCGTCCCTTGGTGTGCTATGTGACACATCCAAAAATTCGGTTGGCAAAGTCCTTCATGTACCAGCTGTCTCCGCCACCCGCGCGTACTGTTTGTTCCTTTGCGGTTACCGTACGTCATCGTTGACAACAATCATGGCGTCCTCAATGTCACTTCTCGGATTGGGACGTTTGTCTGCTTTCAATGCAGCTTCTAAAATGTTCTTGAATCCTATCAGGTAATTTTAAATTAATTGTTTATCAGGTTTCTGTTCGCACTTGATACTCTGAGCTGAGTTTGTTTGAATTATTTAACTCCCAAGTCGACTAGAGCACAGAGGCCGTGTGTCTGTTAGCTTGTCAGCGGCAGAGCACTTTAATGAAGATTTTTCTTTTTCTCTTTTCAAAATAGAGGTTTCTCACCTAATGTGGAAGACTTTATACACTAAACAACGTCAGGGCCTGCACGTTTTTATCTCGTAATACACTGGGCTTGTAGATAGCGTCAGTGTCCTTACAGCACCCGCTTGCCCAGCTAATTGGCTAATGCTAGGACGAGCTAGAAATCAGTTTAAAAGCTAACACAATTAAATGGTGCTCACTGGTCTGCACAGTACGTGCTACATACCAGACCGAGACAACTTTATTAAATAAGAGACTCAGCTGACAGCTAACCTTACAATCAGCTGTAGGGAACCTGGAAGCTAACAATTAGCATCAAAGTAATTCACTGCTATTGATAGAATACAGTGCTTCTCTCGCAGTAACAAATCTGTCAGTTGTAGTTTGAGGTATTCATTAAGTATACGCAAAGTGCACATTATATTTGCTTATTTGTAGCCACCAGACCCCAACGATACTAACACAAAGAAAAGTTACCTGTGTTTGTGGAAGGATTTTAAACAGACTGACCCCCGTGCTGCTCCACTATGTGTTCTAAAGTCTTATATTTTCTAATCCTCCAAACACTTTTTGCCACAGTTATTTGCCACAGTTAGTGGGTTTTGTGACACTTTAAAAGTGTACCTCCATATCTTAAAGTGATACTTAAATACAACAATATTTTCCCCATTCAAATTTCCGGCCAGTAAGGGCTATTAAATGCAATGGTCGCTAATTGATGGCTTGCCTGGCAGTCATCAGCATTTGTTTTTAACCATTTCCTACAAGTCTTCCTTTAAAATCTTGAACGAGAAAGAAAGGAGACTGAGCTGGAAGTGGCAGTTGAAGATGCTGACGATCTTTAAATTAAATCTCCCTTTAAGAAAGCAGCTGAAAGAAGAAGAAATATAGTCTTTCAGCTGTTCCTCACATTTTTTTTTAACATTTAGTCAGAGCAGAATTGATGTTGCACAACTGATAAAAATTAATCATTGTCACTGATAAATGCCATTGGATTTTTCCATCATCAGAAATGATTCTGTAAGCTGTTACAACACTTGACAGTTGTATTGACAGTTACTGTCTCCTTTGGGAGTTTTTAAAGAGAAAAATAATAGGATGCATGCCTTTACAACTTTTATTATTCACACACTGGCATTATGTGCAGTGCATTAGCTGAGGTCATTAATAGATACCAGATTAGAATATATAGTGTTACCATGTTGAAAATGAAATAAGAAATTTGTTTTGTGTTAGAGTCTGGAAAGACGGAAATGATAAGAAATCATTGACTTGCACAGTATTTTTCCTCAGCCATGTTGATGAGGAAGTGTCCTATTGCCCCAAGAAACTGACAGGGATAACAGTTAAATGAAAGCCAAAGGGCAAAAAAGAAAAAGCAAATGTATACCCAGTCATCTATGCTGTGTTTTGCAGTCATTGATGGGTTTTGCTACTTTTGTCTCCCCTGCCCTCAGCTTCACCATGATTGTGTGTGTGTTTTTGTTTGTTTCTTTGTTTGTTTCTTTGTTTAAGTGTGTGATTTCTGTGTGTGGGAAGGGAAATGGTTTTACACACGGAGCAGAGCACACAGTTAAACAGATTCAGAGGTAAAGTGGGTGGATGAGGTAAAAAAAAAAAAAGGGAAAAAAACTGCCTTTTACCATGCATGAAAAGTGTTAAATATTTAAAATCCTAAATCTAAAACAACGGGAGAACTACTCTGTTTCATTCTTAAACCAGTTTTGGGTTTCATTTACAGAAGCACAATATACATTTTTATTTAAATGGTCAGAAATCAAAGGAAAGTTCACAGATTTTGGTTAAATAAGGTATAAGAATTATTGCTCTACCTGTATGTTGTGATCGCGAATACACCCCAAAGCTCCTTCAATGCCAGGAAAAACGTGGAGTAGGACTTTATTCATGTGATTAAGCTGTGCAATGATTACACCTGAAACTATGTTTTGTGTCCTTTTTTTTTTTTTTTTTTTACAGTTTTTATTGAAAAAAATCAGACCTGAGACTGTAGTGAAATCTTAACATTCATTTGCAATAAATACAAAATTATGAATATATGGAACGTGCCATTCTGTGATGGCACATTGCCGTTTTGTGATGGGGCACGGCTGCACTTTGACAAAGAGCTTCACAGTCCTCGCCTGACAGTTGACCACAGCCAACATTAAGCACGTCCTGTCATTAGGATGAGAGCGAGAGTCTGCCAGAGATTCACCAGACAGAACTAATAAGTGGCGGGGGGGATTCCCTCCTTGTCGCTTCCTTTTCACTGTACCCCCATCCCACCGCCTCCTCCAAGATCGTCAGCATTTCCAGAGCTTAACTTGTTTGTGTAATTTCTTTGTCACTTGTGTACTTTTGGTGCTTTGTGCTTAGCTTGTAATCACAATGTAATTTTTTTTCCCAGGTCTACAAGCACATCAACACTGAGACTGGCAGAGAAACCGGGACAAGACAGGCAGCTTATTACAGTTGATGAGAAATTGGTAAGAATTCATCCCTGCTCAATCTGAGTTGTACATTGGTGTTTGTCTGATCTTCTGTCTTCCAATTACTCTGCTGGAAAAAAAACTGTTAAAAAACTTTGTCATCTGCTGCCAAAGTGAACTTGTCCCAGACAGTAGGCTTTTGTAACAATATGACAGTGATGACGAATATCATCATTTGTAGTTCTGTTCACAGCTCTGATTATTCCTATCCTCACAGTCCTCCTAGGTTTAAATTGCCAGTTCATGAAAGAAGTGACTACAACTATTTGAATGGCTGAGGAAATTGAATTTTTTTTTAACAGGAGAAGTGGAGTAAAATTCATGCACTTTAATGCAGTTATCTTCACTCAGTCCATTTACAATGTATAGTTTTTTTTTTTACATTATGAATACCCCAATGATATAAATGTGGATACAGTAAATCATAAAAACACCTCACAGAATAGTGCAAAATTATTTTATTAACGTTAACAAAAACTATAGTCTCTGTTGCTTTTAAATACTCAGTCAAAAGATGGAGGGCACTATAGTAAAGTATTGCGATACCATGTGCAGTATGTGTTGTATGTCAGCTTCCCTGCCAGTACCTCCCTGCTTGAACATTTGCCTGGGTCAGTAGTGACTGAATACTGTGATCATTAGCAGTAACACATGATTTCTTTTGCTCTTTCTGAAGTTTCACAGGTTCGTCACTTGTTTGAGGGCTCTTTGTTTGGCATCAACAATTATCAGCTGCTTTGGATGATTGTTTTATTGCCTCTCTTGACAGAACTATTTCATAATGCTTGGTTTGTGCTACTCTTTCAATGTAAAATTAGAACAGACAGGCCCGAGTCAGCCTGTTCTGTTGGTAGCATATGCCCAACAAAATGATTTTGTCTAGACTTGTCGACTTCATCTACGCTGCCTTCATACATTCAGTAAAGTACCCAGCTGCATTAGGAGCTATCCTAATGCAGCTGGGTGATAACAGAATTTTCTAAATCGATGCAGCAGAACGGTAAATGTTGTTTTCTGTGTCATACATTGACTTGCAAAGTAGGCAGTGTTATGTGCCCAATGCTGGTTTGGGACATTTGCTGAAGTCACTGCAAACAGTTTATCAGGACTTTTCACAGCGCTTTCTGTAACCACGGAAAGCTTCATGGAGTGGTATTATCCAAATTAGAATTTGATGTTTACTCATGCACACACGAAACCAGGTTACGGGGGAGATAAGTAATGTGTTTAAAGCTGTGCTAGAAACAGTTTAGCAGGACATCTGTGGTGCAACCTCTTTGAATCTGGATTGTTAGTCAGGCAAATTAAGAAAATTCATCAGGGTTAGCTTGGGCAAATGGTGAAGTCTGTTTTTGTTTTTTGTTTGTTTGGGGGTTTTGTAGTTTTTAAGAGCGATGAAAATGGATTTCTAGTTACACATATATACAAGGGCAAGAAAATGTCTTCTGACATTTAGGATTTCTCAAATCTCTTATCATTTCTGTCTACAGTTTCTGGCCTAGTTTCTGACTTGCGTAATCCCTATGAAAGCAATTTCAGAAAGCCAACTTTCAATGTGATTACTTAAAGATGCTGAAAGATTAAATCCCTATGAAGCCCTGTTCTTCGCTTTTCTTCTTTTACATAGTGTCTATGACTGGTCTGTTTTGGGCACACACTGTTGCTCCAAAAGAACTGTTCCGTTTAAATCAAGCCCCAGTCAGAGAGAAGCTAGTTAACCAGGCAATGGTTACTTTACTGAATTACTTTTTCTAGGATGTAGTATAGCTCTGTTTCACTTTAGTCTCTTTTTTTTTTAGCATTAAGTGCTAAACTATAGTCTAAACAGTGATAACCAAGCATTTGAAGTGGTTAACAACGTACCAACTGTACAAAACAAAGACTGATCTTTGACATTACTGCTTTGTCATAGAAAGTTGAATTAGAAGGTTACGGAGAAAGAGGGAGTTTGGGGAGAATGTGGGAGTCTGTTGTGGACTTGTTTTGGGGCGGGGGAGCAGTATGGGCAGCGTCAGTGTGCTTTTGTCCCAGACCAAAGCTGGCCATACTGGCAGACAAACCTTTGGCTGGGCGGAGTGTCTGTCTCTGTCCTCTCAGTAGGGGCCACAGAGAGGCACAGCAGAGGAGAGGAAAAAAAGGGCCTCTAAAAAATGTGTGTGTGTGTTGGGGGGGTGAAAGAAAAGAAACTAGCATGGAAAAAAGTTTGTGAGACACCCTGAGACTCACGAAAAAGACAGTGGCCACTTCAGTGTTGTCGGCCACAGAGGTTCCTTTGTAGCATGCTGTTACTGGCGACGAGGGGAAGTACTCTAATGTTCACCCAGACAGGCCGAAAAGAGAGGCCCTCAGCTGTTTACAGTACAGTGGCCTCCGTCTCACGTGGTAGAAGGCATTGAGAGCGCTCTCCCTTTTGGGCATTCAGCGTATGTCAGCACGCTAGTCATTCATCAGGCTGTCAATAAGTGTGAATTGCTTTCTGGTTTGACCAATCAAAGAAAGATCTCGATCCACTGAGAGGTTATTCAGGGTTTGCATGCCGTCTCTCTCGACCAGCCTGAGGAGAAAGTGGAGTGCTGCTCGTCGCGTAGTGAACATTTCTGAATAAACTCGTTCAGATGATGTTGCATTTTGGCCTGGGCAAATGATATTTTGAATTCACTCCAAAAACTCTGCATGAACATTTGTCTGATACTCATTATCTTGTCCTTAGTTCTCGTGTGTCCAGAAAATGCAGACTTTACAAGAACATAGATCTCTACATTGTGTTTGGCCATCTCCATTACAGACGAATTTAGAATCTCCTGCTGGGTCAAAAATCAGGGAAAAGGACATTTAAAGTGATTTGGACTGCAGACAGAAAAAAGTTTTAAGTAATGATTAGTCACAGAAAGTTTTTATACTGACAGGGATAAGTCCAACTGCCTTTCTGAAACTGTCTTTCTAAGTGTCATTCACTAAAATTGCGTGGTTTTTTTGTTTTTTTCAAGTTAAGAGTAATTGTAAAAAAAAAAAGTATGACGATCTGCTTCTGTTGTTCATCTTATATGACAATAAGTAAAGTAGCTGTGGGTTTTAAACTGCTGACCAAGCAAAACAAACAATCCTTCCTTCCTGGCTGTAATTGGGCCTTTGGCATACATGCAGGTAAGCATGGTCAGTGCGTATATAGTTAGGGCTACTTGATTTTGGCAAAAATCCCACCTATTACGGTCATTCACATTTTAGACTTTAGAAAAAACAAAATCAAAAGATTTATTGAGTATAAAAGAGTGCATGTTTTTACACTAGATGTATGGAAAAAAGAATCAAGCAAGAGCATCATCTTGAAACGGTATTTGCTTTTTCTTTTTCTTTTTTTGCTTAAATAGTAATTGAAAGCTAAATTTGTAATTGAAATAGCATTTTGATAAGTTACAGAGCCTTACTTACAGTAAAGTCGTTGCAGAGGAGATGATTTTGATTTTAGGGTTGACTAAGAACGTCTTTAGGAGGTGCCAAAAATTGGTAGGTTTTGTAGGATTTGAGTGTTTTCATCTCTTTCCCCACATTTAAAGCTTTAAATTTGACTTTTATGAGCAAAGTTTCTGGGCCATTGGCTGATTTTCAGAAATTATGCCAAAGAAAAGGACGTGCGTGATGGTCCACCAGTGCCCGTAGCTGTTCCCCGGCGTGCCCATGCCGACCTGCTTTTGTTTGTAATTACTGTTTGATTAAGCATGCTGGGCAGCTCCCAGTGTCCGACTGGCTGGCCAGTGATACACAGCTTTACACGGAATGTCTACGACCGCAGTCAATTAGAGTCAGGCCTTTTTGCTTTACTCTCTGGCCCTTTGCAGAAACAACTGTGGTTATAACCATAACAGCTGCTTCAATATGCAATACAATATCTCTCACTAACGCTTGAGTCTTGCGAACAGAACGTCTACTTCTCCTTCAGCCGTGGCCAAACGCGCTCTCTCTGTCCACATAAAGGCAACACCATAATCTTAAAGCGCTTGTGAAGCCTTGTTATAGAGTTCTCTAAAGGCACTAGGGTTTTATGAGCCAGAGAAGGACGGTTATTAGACCGTGGGGAATTGAGTAAAAGGAGGAACGACAACAGCAAGAGGAGAGTGTAGGTATGTTCACTCGATGCTTGGCATGTTTACGTTTGCTAAGTTTTTGATTTCTTTATTTATTTATATAATTTAGAGAACAGCATTTCCTTGGCGAGATGTGACATCACATCTGGCTAAAAGATGTGGGGTTCCATTGCGGTAAGGTAGTTGAGTCTAAAAGCCTGTTGTCGGTTGTTTTTAAAGACAGAAATTGAAATCAGATTGAACGATCTTGTGGTTGAAACGTTAGGATTTATTTTCGCTGTCAGACTCCCTGATACAAAATAATTGTTTTGCAAGTGTCAAAATCCTTTCAATCACCACCACAGTCCCCCCCACACTTGGGAAATGGGTGGGGAAAAAACAAAAACCTAAAACCCACAAAAACTGCTGTTCTAGCTATGAGGACATTGAGCACCACCACTTTAAGTCTGCAGTACAGGCGTGAATATCCTCTGTCGAGCCTCAGAGACAGAGTGACCTACAGTGGAGCAGACCACATTCACCACCCCATCAACCCGCTTTTCACTCCCTTCCCTCCTCTTCCAGCCTTCCTCCTTCCTTTGCACATAGACAATTTAAGTATCTGTTTTGTCTGGTTGCCCTCTTATACGGCGCACTTGTGCAAAAAAAAATCTCTGCTGAAGTTTGAAGTAGTGGCTGAGAGGATGTTGGTCTTTGATGAATGGCAGACAAGAGGTTTTATTATGTATCATCAACTAAATAGTATTTCATTCATTAGCACTCTCTTCCATAGACTAACTCTCTGAAGAGGACTCCTCAGCTGGGGAGTTTTAGGAAGTGTCCAACTGCTAAGTGTTGTGTTTGCAGATTGGATGAAAAAGGATTGCTACTTCTGTTTGACAACACTTCAATTTATTCATTAGTTGTAAGCTACCAGCTCTTTTTGTAATTTTGCAAGCTGCTTTTGGTATTCATAAAATCCCCCCCCCCAGAGTCAGAGCCTTAACATGCACTAGGAAATAATGCTTAAATAGTGTTGCTCTGTCTTATAGCTTTAAGTTATTGTTTTTTCCTCACAAACTTGTACTCAACTAAGATTTCGAAACTTAAAAAGCTATTCACAATTCACAGTAACATTAAATTGAAATGGGGCAAGTCTTTGCTTGACGCATTCTCATAGTTTGGGCTTATTTATAAATTGTTTTATTATAAAATGACATTTGAGATGCTCAGACAAACAAGTGTGTTGCATCCAAAATATTCATAAATGACCCCTCCTCTCGCCTCTCTTTACCAGTATGTGTAATGTGAAATACAAGATGACTTTCATATACCAGCTGCTTCTTGTTCTCCAATGTTGAACCACTCCCACACATGAGCAAGCAGCATAATATTTGTTTCTATTAGAGATGCCCCCAGTGTCCAGTCAGTAATTGGCACACTTTTTCCACTTCAAAGACGTCTGAAGGTGGGAACCGGCCGAGGCTGATGAGTGAGGCTCTTGGTCTGGGTGTGGGCTGGACAGTGGGGGGTTAGGGGCGATGTGTTTGGGCTTTCGGCACATGCTGACTCAACATGATTCAGCTTTGGTGACCTTTTGACCCCTCTGGGTGCCAAATTATAGATTTGGCATACAGGTATACATCCTATGATGAGCTTATTTGTGTGGTGGCAGCCCTGGTGTCTATAAAAATGTGACGGTGACGCTAGAAATGTTCTGCCAGAGCTAGTCATCCTTTGTTTGCTTGTTTGTCTGTTTGCTTGGTTACTGTACTAACGGGAAAATACACTGTGTACTTCAGCTGAGAATTGGAAACCTTAACAAGTCTAAAAAACATGACGCCAGTAATAATGTTTAGGTAATGTGAGCAGGGCTGTTTAGGGGAACAGACATTAACCAGTTAACCACAACATTAAGACCAGGACAGGTGAAGTGAATAACAGCGATTATCTCATTGCACTGCAATGTTCTGCTGGGGAAACTTTGGTTCTGGCATTCTTGTGGTGCCATCCTAGCTGCATTAAACATTACAAATAGCCCAAAGTGCTGACCTGTCCTCCAAACTTGGCAGTACGGTTGAGGAGCCACAGGGAAGTGACCAGAGAGCACGGAGTGTAAAAGCACAACACCATCAGACTTGATCATTTGATACCAGCAGCTCCATCGTTATTGTTGGCAGTTAGGAATTTGGAAACGCTGAGTATGTTGAATGCTCATTTATGGATGATTCATAGGTCAGTGTCCAATGTTAACAAAGACCTGACTGAAATTGATTGAAAAAGGAACCAATGTCTAAAGGAAAACTTTAAAAGACCTTCAGAAAGCCTGGACAACTTTTGCTCAAGATCACTTTGAAAAATTACTCCTTGGAAGATAAATAGAAAGAAGAGTACTGTATATGCCAGCAGAAGAGTGCCGAATAATGTTTATATATGAGCTGAACAGGTAAAAAAGTATCATGGCTTATGCCCGGCTCTTTAAGCCCTTAGGAAAAAGAAGGGGGAAAAAAACAACCCAGCTACAACTGCAGCCCTGTGGGGGTCACATAAGGCCATATATGCTACTGGCCTTATTGTACTCTGGCTGAAACAATCAAATCAATAATCGTCCTCTGTATCCATCCTGTACTCCATGTTTTCTCACCTATCTGGTTTATTGGACACCTGATCATTCTCATAACTGATAACCGAGACGTCCCGGATCATTGTAAGAACAGATGTGGCATTCCTTTATTTTATGTTTAAATAAATATTTTGTTTTAGTAACCTGTGGGAGTATGCAGTGATTAAGTGAAAAGACAGGGGCAATTAGTTCACGGAGTGATTAAACAGAAGGTCTTTATATGCACCTGTTTTTAATTCTTTGCCAAACCTGGGTACTCTGCAGCATAAAGAGCTGTTCTGTGTTCCAAGCAGTAGATATTTTCATCAAAATGGAATTAGATGAATAAAATAAATCATAAAATTTATGATTTATATTGCTTTACTTGGACATTTTCTCAAACATTTTTCACAAACTGATTTCAATATTCTTTCTTTTCTTTTTTTTAAATCTTTTTGGCAAACCACTTTTTAGGGTAAAATACATTTGATCTCTTTCATTACCTTTTCAGGAATGCAATGTATACCACAAAAATCCTTAAACCTTTATTGTGTTTGGATTAGATCTGCAGATAATATCAGGAATAATATGAAAAACACATTTTATGTCACAGAGCAGGCAAAGGTGGGTTTAATATCCCTTTGTATAAACTGTGGGAAATGAACTGCAGGAAATGTAGACATTCACCTGCAAATCATCTGAAGCTGACAAGATCGGTTAAACAATATGGGAAGAGTGGAGGCTGGAAGAACACTTAGAGAAACAGACATCCACACCCGGCATCTTGACTTCTTCAGCAATTAAAATAGGCCATAGTCTTTGTCTTCATTGGCGACTGGTTTCTATATTTGGAAAAATAAGTGAGCCGGATTGAAGATGGCTTTGAGAATAGAGCTGTCATCTCAGCATGCCAGGTTTAAAGACTTTGATGCAGTTATACCAGTCGTTGCAAGTCAGTTTACGGGAAGAAACCTCTTCAACTGGTGTACAAGCTTCTTGAATATAGATATTTAGTGCATAAACACACATCCCTTGTATATTAGTTTTGAAGGTGAACTCTGTGTTTCTTGAAGCTAAAATAAAAGAACTAACACCATAATAATTCTCCAAAGTTTTTATGTACCGCTTCTATAAATTATGCACTACTATGCAGGCTGCTGATATATGATAAACCTTCACACTCAAGTATCTGTTGTCCAAACTGGACTTCCAGGTGCACATTTGGTTCTGGTTCATCTCCTTCAAACATGAACTGATCATCAATGACCAAAGAAGGAAATGAAAATAAATGGAAATTAGACCAGTAGATTCCTATGTCAGGAAGATAGACATTGCAACTCTTTGTATTAAAATATTCAGTTTTATTGATCACAAGCGACACTGTAGGTTATTTACAACAAGCAAGCCACTTTTGTATTATGACAGTTGAAAGAAATAAGATCCCACTGATATATTTTCAGAAATCTGTCTGGTCTGTTAATCACCCGTCTAGACAACAGTTTATCTAAACCGTGCCAGTCTTGATTGGACCCGAATGAGTATAAAATCAAGTTTGAGGTTGTTTGAAGGAGTGCTTTTCATATTTTGGGTCAAAGTTGTTCTGTTATCTGCATTTCCTTCTGAGCGACCGCTGTCTGCTGCCCGCAGTGTGTGAGTGTGTGGAGCCACAAATACAAAAGTCTGTTCATCTATATTTGTATATTTTGATTGATAGTTATTCATTCCCAAGTCTCGCACATCTTAATTTCAACCATCACAACTAATGGCCAAACCTGTACCCTAACCTAAACCTATTTGTGACTTTAACCCGAAAGCCAAGTCTTCACCCTCAAACAGGCCTTTAAAAGGAGGTGGGCCAGCCAGAAATGTTGTCACTTTGATCTAAAACTCAAACTGATTTCCACAAAGGCAGATGGACATTATTTATGTGTTATGTTTGGTTTCCTGTGATATATGACTTCATTCTCTCATGTTGTTTGGATGAGCAGTTCCCGAGACTGAACAGACAGGCACGCATGCATTTAGCGAATGTATCCTTAAAGGTGGCCTCGTTTCAAGAGATGAATGATTGCCTGCATGTGTTCGAGTGGACATCAGTAAAGTGTAGCTACATAAATAATCTGGGTTATACTTTCTTTGAATGGATATTGCACTAATCAATAAAATGTAGATAAATGTTTAATTTGGAGGTATTTGGGCATCCAGCTTCCCTCTATAAAACTATTCTTTATCATTTTCTTTCTTTGGAACTCACCATTTCCTACAGTTTATCCACCAGACCTAGGCAGACTGAGATTTCTGTCTTGTTTACACCAAAAATTTCCATCCCAGTTCTCTGTTGGAGAATTAGGGGTACTAGCTTTCAGCATTCTGGTGGGCCCAGTGGCCCCACAGCGACAAGCCCCTGTGCTCTTTATTTGGCACATAGCCTGGAGGTGTCAGAAATATCGACACGCTTTCACGTGACGGAGATTTTGCCAGCCATTACCCCCCCTCTTTGTTAAGCCCTGCATTCTGTCTGCCCAGCCAGGTATTGTAGGGTCCCGTTAAGGCCCTGTGAATAGTGTCAAACTTGATAGTTCTCATTTCGCTTCCTGTACATGGCAGAAGAAAAAGTGCCCACCGTGTGGGTTTTCCTTTTGTGACGGTCCTCTCTAGTCTTCCTGGGAACACACCGCATTCCAGCCACAATCGTTCCTTTTGTGAATCTGGGTATTGTGGGTGAGCTTGTTATGCCGATAACCCTCCAAGCTTTCAGGGTAATGCATGCAAATATCAGAAGTCTAGACTTGTATTTTTGCAAACAATGCCAAATAAGCAAGCAGAGGGTTTTCAGTGATTTGGAAGAGCATTTGTTTTGACACATTCTCCTTTTTTGTGCTCATCCACACCCAACCTTAGGTTGTGCTACATCTGGAGAAATTATTGCAACAGGTTACGATATATGTCACGTATTTTTCACAATAATAGTTACATGTAACTACAGTGTGGCCTGCTGATCCCAACAGTGTCATTTCTAATGTGTCTCATAGAGGGACGTAACGGGTTCAATCACCTAGAAAAGACCACAAATTCCACGTTTTATAAAACTCTGCAGGTTTTTCTTAATGCTCTCTTTTAGAATAGAGAAACCTTTGGAGCATAGCCTTTTGGAAATAAAACGTTACAACTTGCAGACATTTTAAAGCATTTTTGTTCACCTGCTGGAAAAAAAAGGAAAAACCCTTCATCTTATTTTCTTGCTGTTTAACACTGTCTTGTGTGTTATTGTGTCATGAACCATTACCCCCTCTGGGTGAAGAGAACATGTTTTCTTCCTCTTTGTGACAAGAAGGAATTGTTCGGGTTAAGTAGATAGGGCAGCCGGAAATAATTACCAAGCGCTTGTGACGGTTTTTTTCCTCCCCCCCTTTTGTTCGTCTTTTCCCTTTCATTTTAACGATCTTTTCAGTGTTCAGATCTTGTTTATGATTGCATGGCAAAAGATGTTTCACTGAAACAAGCAGTAGTTTAGCAGTTGGACCTGTAATTTCCTAGGCTTAAATACCGTTGGAAGCTCCTTTGCCAAGGGGAAGATGGGCTTTTGTGTGGAGTTCATGCAAAATGACCCCTTTCTACAAATCAACTGGCAGATGACAGACAATGATGAAAATTTGATTCTTTGAAGTTGTAATGGCCATTGAAATGTGTAAAATTCTTGTATTGAAAGGAAAGCTCCCTGGAAAGCCCTCAGTCTTGGGTGGCTGCTGCCTGCGTGCTGGGAGGTTCGTCTGTGTTTTGTCGCCGACTTCCCATTGCTTGTTTGCTAATTCCCTGAAGAATTGGACCAGATCTTTGATAGGAGCTCCAAGGGGCTCCAGTTGCTCAGGAATATGCATTCAGTGCACCCACAGACCCTTCCTCATCCAATTGTCGTGCTTTGTAGGAATTAATTTCATTTATGGCCATTATATTTCTTGTTTTATATTTTACATTTTTTTGTTCTCTAACTTCACGATTAACCTTTTCACAAAGTGTACGTACGCCCGATAACCAGTACCACTGCAGACAAAGTCCAGACCTACACAGCTACAAGTACATTCATGCACTTTTTTGTACTTTCTTGGCAATGTATTCATGAAAAAATCAAGCCAAGAGAGATTTGCTATATATACAAGTAATGGTGACTAATGGTGTAATCTTTTTGTTAATGTCAACATGTGCAAAAATGTTATTTAAAGAACAAGAAATAAATAGAGAAAACAGAACTACCACAAAAAACAAAAACATGGGAAAAAATAGAATAAAACCCCATCCTACCATAGTTTTAGGAATACACCTTGATTTGTATTATTCTCAGTAATTAAAAAGACAATTTGAACTATTTAAGGCTCTAATATATACTCTTTACACACATTAAACAACTGTTTGTTGTGGTATTGGTGTAAAAGAGAACGATAGTAAAGGTAATAAAGGCAAATTAATTAGTTATCAATAAAAAACATTAAATAGTTATTTTGTTTCTATTTTTTTTCACATGTGAAATACTTGTTTTTAAATCTCTTTTCAAATTAACAATATATGATGTAATCACAAATTTTGTTACTAATTAACACTAAAATGGTACACATCTATATTTGACTTAGTAACATCTCCAAACCAGTGCAGACAAAGTTAAAGCTGAGGAAAGATTCAGGGATAGTTGTTCACACTTGTGCTGCCAGTAACAACCTAACCTTTAGCTTGTTTTATGGCACCTATAAAACAAAGTTTAAAAAAAAAAAAGTATTCAATTCTCAGACTTTTTTGTATTTTATTGTTCTTTGACATCAAAGATGTACTGAACCCCCTTTTTCCACCTTAATATTTTACAGTGGGAATAAATCTAAGAGATTGATGTGCAGTACAAAAATATAAAACATGAAACAGTTGATTACATAAGTAACTTTTATGGCTATTAAACATTTTCCTGACCTCTGTTCTCCTGACATTTAGCTCTGAAAACATGTTGCTAAAGTCGTATTTTTTATACCTGCAGGCTGACATCAAGTGTTTTCTTTAAGAAAAGCTTACATTCCACATGAACTCCTAATGTTCGTTCGCAAGGAGAGAAGAAGTCATGAATAATCTAATCAAAGTAGAATACTTCATATGGACTGCTGGCAACCAAAAACGTGGTGGTGTTCGGTTTTTGGGTTTTTTTTAATAAATGGAAATTATTTATTAATTTCTTGTAAATCTGTAATTGCCAGAGTTTTCAGCCTTAGTCACACAGGCCTAGAGCTCAGTTGGCGACTGCTGGGCAGCAACTGGTAAATAGAGAAAAATGTGTATTCCCCAACTGGTTATGAGTCACTGTGAAATCAATTGTTAAAGCCAAAGTCATGAAGGCCTAGAGGCTGGCCAGTGACCGAGTGGGATCCACGAGGGAAAAGACTGTCTGTGGGAGTTTGCTTGCTGTTGTTGGTGAAATTGTTTGTGAAGCGGTACATGTGATGCACAGATATCTTCCCATTTGCTAAGGTGAAGATTGTGAAGATTGCAACCCCTTCAAAGTAAAAGTTTCACCCTTTAAAACATGGCAGCTGTCCATCTCTCTGTACCTTTTCCTTTACTCTGCTGGAAGCTTCACAGTCTGTCACCTTCTTAAAAATCAGGCTCTGGTTGTTAAAGGGCACAACTTTTAATGTGAAGATGAACGTTTTGCATTTCCAGTTTGGAAAGTTGCAAGTCAGCATCTGGAATATGCAGAACACCATCAGTAACCAGTGTGACTAGTACTACTGTGTAGTTATAGTAATTGTAATTAATTGAATACCAAAATAAAGTATCTCATTGCATAGCTTAAACTGTCACACAGTTGCCAGTTAACAGTGAAACATCACAGCTGACAATCGGTAGGAAAACCTGTCTAACCAACAGGATTTGCAGCACATTTGTGTTCAGTCATCTCACATCTCCACCAACCAAAACTTGTAAACCACGCTTCTGTTTTTAAGTCAGGGAGTTGTTACACAAGCATGCATGAAAAGGAGCATTTGAGGGGTTGTTTTCACATTGTTTATTACAAATGACTTGCAGAACACAAGAAGTAATGGGGACATTACATTGGTTGTGATGCTGGATAGTTACATGAGGTCAAACTTTAGACATTAGAAGCACTCTGCTGGTTTAGATTTTTATCCTGGTGTTTTGTTAGTTTATTTAGTTTGTTACCTAAAGTTTATTCTGTTTAATTTCTGTGTCCTTTAGGACATCACCACTCTGACAGGAGTTCCAGAGGAGCACATCAAAACTCGTAAGGTTCACATCTTTGTGCCAGCCAGGACAGCCATGCAGTCCGGAGTGAACAGTACCAAAAAGTGGAAGATGGATTTTGATACTAGAGAGCGCTGGGAGAACCCACTGATGGGCTGGTCCTCAACGTGAGAACCTGCCACCTCCACCTCCTGATTCCTACAGCACATAAACTGACATTATAGAACCTCTGCACACAGTTGTTGAATTTTGGACTCTAATACCTTATATTTCTATTTTAGAGCTGATCCCTTGTCCAACATGGTGCTGTCATTCTCCTCCAAGGAAGATGCCATTGCTTTTGCAGAGAAAAATGGTAAAGAATTTTTCAGCCTTTAGTTAAACAATATATCTGTTTCATCATTTTAAAAGTGACAAAACACTGTAACAAAGAAGTCAAGAAATAAGTCTCACCACTCAGTAGTCCTCTACAAACAGGCACATAGATTTTATGATACATAAAAGCTCCATGTATCGACTCATCAGCAACTTAAATAGTTTTTATGTGGATTCTCTTCGACCATTAACTCTCAGCAGTGAAATGAGCAGACTGTTGGACAGGCAGTAGTTCACTTTTACATACTGCTGGTGGTGTTTAGAGTTGTGTTGTCAGTAGTTTTGTGGCATTTACCCCATGTATGATGTAGCTGGACTTAAAATGGATCAGTGTACACTTTGGTCATGAACAGTTTTAGGGCTTTGTCCATCTACAGCTCATTTCCTCTGGTCTGAATCAGTTGAGTTTGTACGCTTTTAGCCTTTTCTTGTGATTTTTAGGGTTCTTTTCACATAAAAAACACAAAATTAGCCAAAATGCAAACCATGCGAGTGGAAACTTAACAGAGACTTAACATTGATTTTATGGTTAGTTGCTACAGTTTTGTAATCTGAATGTTTGTGGTATTTCTGACCCAGAAAGCAAAGCATACCTGGGCTATGGGAAGGCTGTTTGGGTTGGATCCAGGGTTGATCACGTTCTCACCATAAATGAACCACTCTGGAGTTTGTTTGGAACTCCGAAGGGTCTCGGTGCAGTTTACTGCACCTGAGTGCGTTTACTGTGTTTACATCTGCACAAACGAATCGCACGGAAACGAACCAGAGTTTGATTAAACTGTGCAGGTGTCAAAACAACCTCAGCTACTGCATCTAACACAACTGACCATCCAGAGCGGTAACATCAGTATTTCCACGGTCATGTTTGCATATTTTAACATATAAATCATTTACAGTATATAGTTATTTATATATCAGGGGATATATAAACTGTGAGGAGAGATGCACCTGTGACCAGATTCTTTTAGGTAACTTTTTTTTTTTTTTTTAAGCACAGATTTGGTGTTCCCAGTTGACCTTTTTAACCAAAAATGGTGATGGTGGTGATCCAAGCACCTGTCATATACCAGATAACAAGGTGTGGGCGTCATGACAACTAATAAAACATCAAAGGAATGCTTTTAATGGGCCAACCAGCTCATTAGACAATCGACTACAGCCCTGTTTTAGTAAAACAAAATGAGGTGGTTTTCTGTGGAGCTCTAATCAAGTTCATTTTTGACTCAGAATTGAACCATCTGGGAAAGTTTGTTGAAACCAAGCAAAGGAAACGGGCTTACTCTGTTTATTGCACCGAAGAGATTAGAGCTGGTCTGACTACACACAGCTCGTTGATGTCTACAAAACACCTCATTGTGGTTGGAGCTCGTCCAAAAGGAACATACGTGACGTTATCAGCCCCATCACTTACTCTGATGTTTTCTTTCAGGTTGGAGCTACGACGTAACAGACAAGAGGACCTCAAAGCCACGGGTGAAATCCTACGGAGCAAACTTCTCCTGGGACAAGAGGACCCGGCGGTCCGCCAAGTAAACTGAAGACACCCACCTGTTGGGTGGCCTGACCTGCAGCAGACCTGTATCATTCTTGTCAATAAATGCATAATTATATATGAGTAAACCAAACATTTGTGCCATAATCGCTTTTCTTCAAACATTCACCTCATTACCGACTACCTAATGTAGTCCATCCAATTAATGAAGTGTTTCCTCTCCAAGTCGAGCTGTGCAACAGCAAAACAAAGGGGAGGGTATTATTACAATCTGAACCTGTTTAAAAACAGGGATAAATACGTCTGTAGGCCAAAAGCAGTGACATTTTTCCTGTGTGAGTGTTTGTTTCCATCCAGTTACCCTGATTGTTTCGATGTTTGGAAAGCTGCACAACTGGAATTTAAATAGGACCTTGCAACATCTGTGCAGCAAAGTCACGTCTTTTACAATCCAAATCCAAAAAAATGTTAACTATCTTCACCTTTTTAATGAGGCGTGCAACACTAACTTGGATTTTGATTTCACAAGGATTGGAACAATAATCCACATGAAATTAGAGCTGGAAAATATTCCTGAGTCATAGTTTAGGTTTGTAAAATATCAAAAAAATTTTGCCTAATTTCTCTGAATTTAAAAAAAACAAAACAAACAAACAGGATATTAGAACCTTGCCAAATATTCATTTAACCAATGGCAAATAAAAAGCTACAAATCCTGATGAGTTGAAATCAAAGAAAATAAGACTTAGATTTAGATTAGATCTGTTTTTAATGTGAACGTGTTTTACATGAATCACACAAACTCTTCTAGTTTTAATGGCCTTTAAATCCCATTTGCCTGAAAGCCAAATAACACAACAAGCCAATAAAAGTATGCTGGTCTCACTGTGGAGGTCAATTTCAGAACTTTAGTCATAAATTCCCTAAAATTCCAGCTATTTACACTTGGCAGCGCGCTTGTTGCCAGCGCTTGTATTTGCTCTTTGTGTTCAGTAAACAGTGGTGTTACTTTGCGCCGAGTCCCCCAACCTGCGTGACTGCACTGATATTCACACACCAATCATGGGCGCCTAATTGGTATAGACCTTCGTTAATTACCGCACTGCATTGCAAATCTTTCACAGCCTTGTGCTCGCTATTTATTTTGTTCTGTCACTCGGCACATCAAGAGTGCCGATCTGATATGAGCGTAATGGTCCATCTGAAGAGCAGGGCATGAATGACAGCATGTGTTGCTTTTCCCCTTTGAAATCCCCTCAGAGACGCAGCGGGGGAAAACGTTCTTGGCACAACTTTGTACCATAAAAGTTGAAAGCATTCCTGCAGTCTTGGCCTATAAGCACAAAAAATTATGTGAAATGAGAATGGCAGCACAGTGGCATTGTTCGAGACCATCGCTCCAACGCAAACATCAGCGATGCAACGACTCTCATCAGTCTGTCCGTAAACGTGAGCTTTCAGTCCTTAGGAGACACAAAATGACGTTACTCCTTGCAACCTTGTTTGCAAAAATACTACATTTAAAACATTTGTGCACTCCTTCTTGTTAAGAAGACTTGCCTAGTTTCTAATTACGCATTAATCTTGCTCTGCTGTCACCCTGGTGAATAAAGATGGAAGTCATTATGTTTGTGGTGCTCACAGCATTAAAAATCAGACACAGACTTTGTATGAAAGATGGTCTAATTCCCCATGAAGTCACCTTTAAAGCCTCAGTTTTAGCCTCAAGGCCATAACCATCGTAGGTTTTTTGGAGCCAGAGCTGACCATATTTGGCCAGGAGGGTGGCATGATTGGGAAGCAGCTAATAGCAAACATCTTAAAAAGCTTTTAGTGCAACTTGTTTTTCAAATAAAGAGCATGAATTTCACTCAACAAAACTGGAGCACAGACTTCAACCACAAAGCAAGCCATTGTAAAACTCTTGGACACAACAGATTTACAGCAGTCTGAGCTTTTAGGCTCACAGCGACAGTATATACACTCAATGCAGCATCGTGAGTACATCCCTTAGCTGCTCATTAACCCTCATCAGCCAATCAGATTGCAGAAACTCCTATCCGAGGAGAATGGCCAGATTGCTTTGAGCAGATAAGAAGGCAACAAGTTAACCATGAATAACAACCAAAGTATGCAGAAGAGCATCTCTGAATGTATGAAACCTTGAAGCAGATGGGCTACAGCAGCAGAAGACCACACCAGGAGACAAGAAACTGAAGCTACAATTGACACAGGCTCGCCGAAATTGGAAGAACATTATCTCCTCTGCAACATTCATTCCTTGTAGCGAAACAGTTCAGGCTGCTGCTCCTGGTGTAATTGTATGGGGGATAATTACTTGGCACACCTTGGATCTCTTAGTACCAACTGAGCATCGTTTAATCCCCACATCCTACCTGGTACTGTTGTTGACCATTTCCATTCCTTTCTGCTGGTGTATGCAGCTCACTGTTGAGTTCACTGTACTCAAATTAGTGTATTTACACTACAACACACACACAGCATATCTGGCTCGTAGAGCTGGATGTGCATCAGGGAAGCACCTGCTCATTATTAGCGTTTTATATTGTTTTCAGTCTCTAACAGTGCCATAATGTTTTATTGTATTATGGGTTAAGTAATAATTGGCCTCACCAGCTGGAACGTACACGGAGCGGATGATGCAGTCTGAGACACACTTCAATCATGCATTCAAATTTAATTGCACTGACAGCGAAATGTGGCCCCCAGACACAAATCATTCTTGCAAAAGCTCTTTTCATGTTGAACCATAAAGTCCAAAGAGTTCTGACACTTCTGTAGAAGTTATGGTTCTACAAATGGTGTTTAATCTATGAAATCTTAATTGAATTGTTTTATTTACTGTTTGAGGAGACTACAGGCTGTTATCATAAAACTAAAAGAAATAAATGAATCCATCCGCACCGTTGGAAAGCATAAAGATCAGCATTGAGCCCAAGCATCCTGCTTCTACTCAGCAGCTGGACGTGAAAGTTGTAGTTTGAACGTTTGCCAAAATGTTATTTGCCGAGCTTCTCTAAATGATACAAACACACACACACACGCTGCTTTCTGGCCCTCAGTGACCTGATGATCACTCCTGTCTGTGGTCGCCCTCTGCTGTGAACTCCCCAACCAAGGCAGTGAGGCACGCAAGCCGCCTCGTCCGCAGCCAAAGACCAGCTTCCTCGTGTGTGTGTGTCTTTGTTGTGTGTTTTCATCACAAACACTGTGTGGACCCGAGCTTGTTTTGAAAGGCACAGATTGATGATGACTTTTGGTTATCCAAACAAGAGCTCACAGCAAGTAACAGTGAAACAGAACCTAAAGTGTGCTGTTTGTTATTCTTACATCATTGCGTATACTACAGACTCGTGCACTAATTATCTTATTACATGCTAAGACAATAAAAACAGCTTGGCCAGCTTGTCTTTTAATAGGTTTATGTAAGAGGCTCTGTTTATTTTCTTTCATGGATTGATTCCTATGAAAGAAAATAAACGGAGCTTTCTGACTTTGTGTCAGTTCACCTAAATCACACTTTAAAGGCTCAAATTTATGAGGACTGATACTGCAACATAATTGCACATAAGCACGGCACTTTTTCCAACTACCCATCTCGTCTTATCTCTGCGTGTGAGTTCTTTATGGGCAACAATAAAGAACAATGAGTGGGGCTGATTTATAGCTTTCTGTTTTTTTGTGATTTCTTTCGTTTCATAGGTATTTCATTTTGTTTTGATTGGCCAGAAACGCACATTCCCGTCTGGTTATTTCAGCTAAGAAAAAGTTCCTAATAGAGTTTCCAGAAACTGTACTATGTCATCATTTACAATACTATCCAAACGTTTTAGATATTTAGGTTGTCATCAGTCAAGCAAAAATATCAAGGAGGTTCCCAAATTAATTGTGTTCCGTGACAACAAGCCCAATTACAGAGTCATAAAAACTTATCTTCAGTGACAAGGAGAACAGTGAGTCCTGCAGCAGATGGTCTGGCGCCGACAACAGCACTGATCTCAAAAATCATGCGCTCAGCTTGAGATTATATGAAGAGACAGAAGACATGAAGACAACTGGAAAACTCTCCAAAACGCTTGAAGTGATCTGCCTGCCAAGAACCTTGAAAAACTGAACAAGTACAGAGTGAGCGCGGTCTTAAAAGCAAAAGCTGGAAACACCCTGACAGAATATTCATCATCCTTACTTTACTGTATGTTGATACTGTGATATAGTTTTCCCTTCAAACCTGTGTGCCATCTACACCCACCACCAACTTTATAGGGTTAGCGCAAACATCTAATCAGCCAATCACATGGCAGCAACTGTATTTAGGTATGTAAACATGGTTAAGATGACCTCCTGAAGTTCAAACTGAGCATCAGAATGAGGGGGGAAAAAAGGTGATTTAAGTGACTTTAAATGTGGCGTGGTTGTTGGCTTCAGACAGGCTGGTCTGAGTATTTCAGAAACTGCTGATCTACACACACCCACTCTACGGTTTACAGAGAATGGTCTGAAAAAGAGAAAATATCCAGTCTGGATGAAAATGACTTCTTGAGGGGTCATAGGGGATTGGAAGGCACTAGAAACTCAAATAACCACCCACTGCAACCACAGTATACAGAAGTGCATCTCTGAACTCAAAACACAGATGAGGCAGATGGGCTACAGCAGCAGAAGACCACAGTGGAATGGATCCATCCCACCTTGCGTCAACGGTTCAGGCTGGTGGTGTTGGTGCCCTAATACCAACTGAGACTACCCGAGTTGTTGCTGACCATGTTCATCCCTTTATAAATCTCCTAATGATGCAGGATTAATCCACCATGTCACAAAGTTTAAATGATCTCTGACTGGTTTCTTGAATATAACAATGAGTTCACTGTCCTCAAATAGCCTCGCCGGTCACCAGATTGCAATCTAATAGAGCACCTCTGGGATGTGGTGGAACAGGAGATTTGCATCATGGATGTTCAGCTGACAAATCTGCAGCAACTGTGTGATGTTATCATATCAATATGGACCAAAATGTCTGAGTAATGTTTCCAGGAGCTTGTTGTATCTGTGCCACAAAGAGTTGAGGCCATTCTGAAGGCAAAAGGGGGTCCAAACCCAGAACTAGCAAACATACCTCACAAAGTGTCCAGCGAGTGTATGTTTTGTCTGCCAATCCAGTACAATAAATCTGAATAGAGTTTCTTTAAGGTATTGGAAAGATTTAAAATTGAAATCAATATTTATTTATTTTAACCAGAAGCAGTGAGCTGACTGGGCCCGGTTGAAAATGGTTTTCTTCAAGTCTGGGAATTATCCTGAAAAAGATTTTCACAAAAAATCTGCACTCCGCTTAAATTTGAAGGAGTTATTTGATAGTTTTAGCCCTCTAAACAGAGGCTCCTCTAACATCTACTGTGCTGGAGTGACAGTAGAGATTTCCTACCTCATTTACATCTAATATGAACATGCAGTCTGTATCTGGATAACTTATCAGCCGGACCACATGTGGAGGTGGTGCTGTGATCTCATTTCAACCAGGTGTAAAAGTAATCTGTACAGTGAGAACACATTTAAAAACAAGAGAGAGAGGAAAAAAAGCAAAACAGAAAACCAATCTCAAAAGTTGAAAGGTCACCTGACTCCACCTCATCTTGCCAACTAAAACAAGGCTGACTAAGACCACAGGAAGAAGCAGCAACTATCAGAGATGTAAGGGGGGAAAGAAAAAGCTGTATTGTTTCCACTTACCTGAAACTCACCATGTGTGGTCAGTCAGTCACACCTACATAATTTGCAGCTTGATATCAGAACAAATTGTAGGAAGGAAGTAGATAAGGAGAAACATTTTAAAACCAGGTGGAAATGCAAAGACTCGCGGATTAGATAGAATTCTCCAGATAATTGTATCCAAATCTGGACTGCATTTTAAAATGAGGTTGGCTGATCTGAAATCCTGGATAAATAAACCTTAGACATGAACACACTTAGGATAAGACGAGAGGCATTAATTAATTTTAAATGAATTTTCTGCTTTGACATGTTGATATTGTCACCGGCCAATCCTACAGTGTGTTAGTGCATATCTTAAAGCCAATGCCTTTATTCTGATTGTGTTACTCGGCTTCAAGTGCAATGGTTTCTACTGAAGGCAAATCTTTTTTAAAAATAAGAGCGGGTCACCGAGATAAGGAAGGCTGTATAGTTCCCCAGTGCTTCTGGGCTCCGTGGCTTCAGCAAACCTTACACAAACAGGAGTAAACAGTCCCATTGTTTGACACTATTTTCAGATGTGCATTGATACAGGGTTTATTCCTTAGAGCAGAGGTATCGAACATAAAGCCCAGGGCCAGAATCAGCCCGGAAAACTCTTGGACGGTTTTGGAAAAGCTGAAGGAGTGCACAGATTTTGAACTTTTAATTATATTTTCACAAGTTTTACAGCTTTTATCTTCACTTAAAAATATCCTTTTGTTCATATTACACCAAAGTAATTAAGTAATAGATAAACAGAAAAAATAAATGACTGAAAGTTCCTGTTTTTCTACTACCTACTATATAAATTTATGCTTTTCATGGTAACTTCACAGAAAAAAGGACGTTTTCTTTTCTTTTATTTCATTTACGAGACAGTCTGGCTGATGAACTACCAGAACTTACACATTTATCATGTAGTTTCACTGATCCAGCCCACATCAGGTAAAAGTGGCTTGTATGTGGCCCACAACGTAAAATTAGTTTAAAATTCCCAATTTAGAGAATGGATTCCTGTGGCACTGAAGCAAAAGAATGGCAGTGATAGTGTGTTTCACTGATGTGTTTTTGGACATCAGTGGTACTCTGTGTAGAAGAACATTGTATGTGCGACAGTGGCGCACACACTACATGATAATCAGATCAATTCATTGGTGGTTTTGGTCTTTTTATGGCAAACGTTGACAACGAGAACAGTATAAAGCTCACTAGCCTGGATCCTTAGGTGCACAGCCATGTGTTGAGTGTTAATGAAAGGTAGCAGGAAATATTTGAGGCATGCTGCTTGATTTCAGTGTTGCTGTCTTCAAAGCAACACTGTTAGATGGCGCGACATCCCGCCCCCTCCTCCTTCGCTTCTCAAGTCTCCGGCAGAAGAAAGGCCGGGGTTAGGAAGGCCCTCTCCTGGGACTGAAGGCATCCACACCATAACACACTCATGTTCCGCTATTTATCAGTTGCTGTATTCATCTTTTCTGTTTTCCTATTCACACCACTATCAGGTTGGACGTGACACCACCCCCACAGAAGGTCAGGATAACACCCCGCACCACTACCACCACCACACACATACAAACACACTATAGAGTTATCCTCCTTGAAAGAGATCAAAGATGCTATTGATTGGTAAAGAAGACAAAAGGTAGCTGAGGTGGTTAAAGTAGGCCAGTTAGCATGCCGATGCCTCTGCGTCTGTTCTAATGGGGCTCTGACGTTCAAGATAAATTCCACTGGTGAATGTTTAACATCCCATTAATGGGTAGAAGAGACCATAGAAATGTCTCTACAGCCCTCAACAGACAATTTAAGAACAGCTTTCTCGGGTATAAATCACTTTACAGCATGTTTTTGGTGTAAGTTTTGTGTCACATGTCTTTGCGCAGGCCTTTAGGTGACTAATAAATTGAACCCACGTCCACACTAATCTCCTCGTTGCCAAATTAAGTGCAACTTTTAAAAATGTCTGGAAAAGCAATTCATATTGCCTCTGTTTGAAGTCGTCTGGCACATGCTGGGTGACGATGAATTGTCCCCCAAAGAGTTAATTGATGGAGAGGAGAAAACCTTCAGGGAGGGAAAAGTTCAGTTTTCTGCCTCCCCGTCCTGTTTGAAGGAGATGTGAGTTGGCAGTGCAGGAGAGGCTTGAAGATTAATGTTGCAAAAGGGGGCTCTGACAGCCTTTCCGCTGGTTGTGGTTCTCTTGGGTGGCCCGATTGGTCTTGGATGTCACTTTTGCTACTTAATCTTGTGTATGTGAACCAGGCTGATTCAGAGGGCTGGGGGTTGGAGGGTGTGCCTGTCCGCTGGGCAGCAACAGAAGAGACAGAAGAGAAAACAAGAGTGTCACTCTCCTAATTTTGAGCAGATTAACTTTTTTTTCTTTTCTAAATTGGATTTTGTGCAAGTGAACGCAACAGAAATAAAATTCAGATTTGTTGTTGACATGTTATTACTGTTTTATAAAGCTTTAATCAGCTGATCAAATCACCTTCAACATTTTATAAAATTAAACCAAATGCATTTCATTGGTTTGTAGTCTTTAAATATGACGTTCTGTACACTTAAGATAGTGTAGGAAACAGTCCTATAATTAAATAATGCAATAATACCATGCTGTTGAAACAGATAATATAGAAGGCCAGGCTGTAAATTATTACAGTGTTTTTAAAATGAAAAAAAGCCACCTCCGAGTTCTGTATAATTCTATTATAGATTATTGGATTACTACTGCTGATGCACATTAATGTGAACAGTAATTATTTTTACCTACTTTAACAAGTATTCTACAAAAGTGAATCATTTTTATGCTCATCAATATTCATTTCTTTTCCCCGCATCAGGCTAAATCTGGAAAAATTATGAACCGGCTGTTAAAACCATTATTTAAATGTATGATGCAGCCATTAGAGAGAGAGAGAGAGAGAGAGAGAGGGAGAGAGAGAGAGAGAGTTAAATTTGAGTATTTCAATTAGGTTGATGGGTAGACTGGATCTGCTGCAGGGATTGTGACTGGTTATTACATTGTAAGCTCTATTCAATAAAAAAAAACAAAAAAAAAACACTAAACATGACTAATCGGACACAGAAACAGTCTTTTACCGTAAGCTTCCTGTTTAATTGCAGAAATTTATAAATAGAAACACAGACAATTTTATATACTTACAGGGAGTTTGCCTCACTAAAATAATTACTTTTTTTTTTTTTTTTTTTTTTAAATAAAAGCATCTATCTGTTGTTGCACTTTAGTTGGAACATTACAAATTTGGGTTGTTGTTGGTCTAATGGCTTAGTCATATTAGAGTAAAAAAAAAAAATAGGACATCAACTTTGTTACAGTTTGGAAAAACAATCGTTAAACTTGCCACATCACAAACTATTGCCAGTAGTTGCTGGTGGTCCAGAGGTTGAGCAAGGACGCCTGACTCCAAACTGACTGTAATCACTGTCAGACAGGTTGGTAAAGGTTTGCAAATAACTGATGTCTAAATCATAAATGCAGACAGATTGGCAACACGTTGCAACCAGTCTGCGTCACTCTACGCTGATGAGCACAACTTGTCTTCGACGCCTCTCTTTGCAGTAGGGGAAGTGACTCAACTGGTTGCCAACTGGTTGTCTTCTGATTTAAATCCTATGTAAAATGTTGCTCAGCACTTGTATCATTTTGCAGCTAAATCGCCTGCAAAATGTATCATCCTGCAACACCTACGTCACAAATTTTAAGTCTGTGAGGTTCTGGCTGGACAGCTCATGTGAATCTGTGTTAGTAGACAGCAACATACCTGTGAGTTGCTGCTGATTTACCGCTGTTGATTGCCGTAATATCACAAACAGATTGCGTGAAATTGCCAGCCCGACCCCATTAAATCCCAAACTGATGCTGACTGATAGCAGACCGACTCCACCTTATTGCCGTTTTTTCCCCGTCTTGAAGCCCCAAAGTTGCTTTTAAGATGGCAACTTACTGGGCGAACACTTCTGCGAACACACCTGGTCCTCGTCTTCAAAGCAAAGACAACAAGATTGCAAGTTCATCGGACACAGTCACAATAATTTTGGGGCAGTGGTATGGTCTCCAGTCTAATGTGACTGAATGCACAAATAACCACTGTGATAGCCCCACTTTAAGCTCTGAGACTGATTTGTTACAAAGTATCCCCTTTTAGGTGAGTTCACAGACCTGAAAATATCTGTGCTTTTAATCGGGGGAGTAAAATCACTTATTTATTAGCAGTAAAGCAGTTAGAAAAAAAAAATCTCCATAACTGACCCAATTAGCAGTCAGACAACCTTTTTAATTCAAACAATCCCAGGAAATACAATTTAACTAAAACTTAATCTGTGTAGGATCAGATCATCTAAGAGTGATTGTTCTGACCAAAAAAAGAGGAAAAAATAAGTTATTTTACAGCTTGAAAAGAAGGAGAACTATAAACTTGTTATGACTACACAGATGTTAAACACTGAAGGGCCATCTGGTAGGTAAAGAGAGCAGTTTTTCTTTCTTCTTCTGAGGTCCTCGAATTGGCTTATCCTATTAGAGGATGTTTAGGCTCAGTCCTCAGAAAAACAGTAAACAGAGATGGGATACTGCAATGTGACACCAAAGAAACAGACTGGAGGCATTTAATAATTCCCAAATTGACCAAAAAACATTTAAAAACTGACAACAAAGTGAAGCCTGTTCATTACTAAACATATGAATTTAAACCTGGGCTTTGTTTAGTCCTGTGCTTAATCAGTCATTAAATGTTAAATAAACCCAGAAACTGAACTTTTCTCGAGGTTTCATGAGTCTTTATTTGGGAATGAACTTAGTGGAAAAAAGAGGCTGTAGCTAGGTAAGTACACAGATATGTGTTAACTACACACATGCTCAGAACTCTAGCTGACAGCTGACCAATCATCCAGCGAGCTCCTTCCAGCTAACATCTCTAAGCCAGGCTACACTGGTCTCTTACTTGACCTTACTGACATTTAACCCTAATCCTCAACACCTTAAACGCTATTTCTGGCCTCAGCTCTAATCTTATTCCCACCATGTAACTTTGTATCTACAGCTTGCTACTCCAGCAAAGCTGAATCATCTCAGCGCTTTCTCCAGTTTCTATTGTTCCCTCGGATTTTATCAGTGACCGACTTTGCAGTTTCCTGCATGAGTCAGGGTGCGTTTCGTCATTGCTGTAACGGCACCGTGAAATTTGCCCGAAACCAAATATGGCTCCGGCAGTGATCAAACTGCTCCGTGCCAAAAGTTTGGCAAAACACAGGTGTTCCCTCTCTACGCAGCAACCATGTTTACTAGATTGTCCCTGTGAAAGACTCACTTTTTCTCCTTTTTTGCTTTCGCATGAAAGGTTTGTGTTTTGAGAGCTGCAAGCTGCCCACATAGTGTCGTCACTGGAGCTGCTTTCCCCATAAACTGTTTGGATTCAATGAGCTAATCCACCTACAGCGCTTGGCTCCGTGCCACGCAGCACACCAAACACACCATAATGTCTAAAAGGCTAAAATTTATAGGCAACTGTTAAATATTTACTACATATTAGCGACTGATTAATCACCTGTTGCCTGCACACTCACTGCATCGGCTTGTTAGGCCAAGGCTCGTAAAAACTACAATCCAACAAGGCGAATGGAGTAAATGTCACATTGTTGTGTTAGTTACAATAACTCCACTGGGGGGTAAATCTATTATTTAATTTCACCTGTCTCACAAAACACAACTTCACCCTGATCCATCCTTCCTGATGTTCATGCTATGTATTGAAAGTAATTTAAAGCTGGCATCTGCACTACATGAAAGCCACATTACCTTCTGAGAGTGCAGCCAAACCACAGCTGTACTCTGCACATGTTCATCTGGTCTCCTGCAGAGAGAGGCAGTGCATGTCAGAGCCCTTTCTTTTTGTTATTTCTTGTTCTTCTCCACCTCTGATAGTAAATTCTCTACAAGGTCCGCGAAAAAGGACAGTCGGAGCATCATGTCTGTCAGTCTTCAAAGAGTTATGACAAGAGAGAGTCACTAGTAAAAAGCAGAAAGTCTGATAGCCATCAGTGGGATGAGGACTCTAGTAAACGGAGCGCTCAGTCTAGACCACTTGAGACGAACATGTTAAGGTCATACTCATAAAAGTACCCTAGACACTTCACTCCTTACAGGCCTGGAGGGGAAGAGACGGAGGGGGAATCACCTGCACAGATGAGTCAGGAGATGCTGAACTGCAAGCTGCTACTGGGTCCCCGTTACAGAGAAATAGCTCGCATGTGCAGCGCATTATGAATGACGCTCACAGCAGCCTACACTGGCTGCGTGTGTGGCAGGTATGTAGGAAGGGAAGGGCAGTGGACTGAAACGTGACAAAGGTGTCATCACATAAAGAAAACGGGGGGAAAAAAGGCAAATGAATTTAGAACTTTTAGACATCCAGTCCACTGAAGAACTAAACAGATCCTTCAGTGGCCACCACTAATTGACCTTTAGAAGGAATGCAACACCTTCTCCTTGACTGACATTTGCTTTTAGCAGCTCCTGTGGTATGGGGCAGTGGGCTGGTGGAAGGCGATAGTGAGGGAGGGGTGAAGGGAGATCCTCTGGAGATAAACCGCCATGCCCCCTGTCCCTCAGACAACAAAGAAAGTGAGTGATGTTTGTCTGAAAACCAAGAGCCGCAATCCCTCGTTTTGATGTGTGGGCCACCTGGGATGCGGGTCTCCGTCAGCACTCGGGCCGAGGAGAGAGGAAGAGAAACAGGACTCACACAGATCTCGTCCTTAGGACAAACAATCTCAGTGACAAGCCGGCCGCAATCCCACGGAAGTCACCCAACAGATGAGGCATTCAAACACACAGAAAAAACAAGGGACGCTTAGGTGGCTACAAAAGGGCCGGAGCAGCACAGCATGGTTTCCTCCAAAGTTTGAGGATTAAAGTTTGATCCCTGCAAGAAACAAATGAATTTAATTTCATCTAAAACTCACAAATGGTAAAAAATAACATCATGAAGGTAGTCCTAACAAATATTTTCTTAAGCGCTTTCTTAAGTTTAACTTTGAAGGATTTTACACAAACTTCCACACTCCTGAGGTAAATATTGTACTACCTTATGTTTCCTTTACAAAACCTCAAATTTGGTTTCAAAATACTCAATGCATGCATAATACAAAACAGGGGGTTTTCTCCTGCCTAACAAACTTTGGATACTTCTATTGGAGATCATTTTGTATTGAGGCACATACCCAAATTTACCTCAATATTCCTGAAAAGGTTTAAAAGTAAGACGGTAAGCAGTATTTTGTCAGTACTCTAATGCAGGACCATAAAGGAACAAATTTAAACAAAAACTGCAGTTTTGCAAGTTTATCGTCCTGTTTGAAACTGTGTGAATTCACTCACACTGACCTGAGCTTTAGTTTTTAGGATTTATAGGACCACAATCTGTGAAGATCTTGTGGTCTTGAGACTCGGGAAGCTTCACAAATCTGCTCCTGCAACAGACAAATTTATGAGACTTTCTCTTTTTTTGCATTTCCACATTGCAGAAAAACAAAAATAAAGAGATAATGAGGAAGTCTGACTGCCAGTCATCCTAAACTAATGTGAATAAAGACTTCCTTGTTCCAATAGGATTAACTGGAAAGAAATGACTGTGGCAGCTGTCTGGTTTGGTTCCCAAGGGCCTCAATTTCCACTTGATTAACTGACATGATCAAATTACATGTAGACATTTAGACTAATTTAATATTCTCTAATGTTCATGTTTTTTTTTGTTTTTTAAAAAAAAAATATAAGACCGTCAAATTAAAGTTAAAGTAAAAAAAGCAAACACTCGAGTGACTCATAAGGCATACCATAACGATCCCGGCATGTCGCTGCAAAGCGCGAGTGCGCTCACTCACTGCTTGGCAGGGGTGTAACTCGTTAAGATTCTATCAGGTTTGAGCTGTTCATTAGTCTTATGGCTCGACCACAAACCCTTCAGGATCAACGTGCGCGACAGGAGGGATTTCTCTGCAGTCACATTCTGACCAGCTCTGAGAAATCTGGAAAAACACAAATCTGGCTGACTAAAAATGAGTGAATTACTAAGAAACTGCTGAATTTTTCATTAAAAGCAATTCTGGGCAAGACTCCCATATTCTCTAACAAAAGACTCTAGGATTTTTATTTTTTTTTCGTATTGTCTTTTAACCTAAAAGCAATTTAAAAGAGAAAGGCTTAATTAATATGTATTATTCGTCAAATGACCCACCTATTTTGACGATGTGGAAACTCTAAACAACATGATTTTGAAATTTGCACCATAACTGTGGTTCATCTGCAACCGCTTTTCCGTTAATCATCAGGTTAAATTAAACATATGAGACTGACACCTTCAGGGTAAACAAATCCATCGCTTTTGGTGCCGTGACACCAGTGAAAATGTCACGGTGCTGCAAATTTCTGGACTCGCCTCAATCATGTCACAGATCTGGAAACCATTATTTAGTCCAGGGTACAGTTCGTCACCAGCTTACATCATTTCGATGCGTTTCCGTCATTTGTGTTTGTTGTTCAAAGGGGTGTGAGAGTGTTGAAGGCAGGAGAGTGCTGAAACAAAGAGGAAACACCCCGAACAGACCCAAAGGTCCTGCTTGATTACAGACTGGTATCTTTCTCGGATAAAACGTGATCGAAAGTGATTTCTACGCTCGGTGGAGAGCTTTTTTCTTTCCCCCTCACTACGAGGGGCCGAGAATGGTGAGCGGCCTGCACAGAGCATCGGCTGTGGGAGGCAGAGTCGGGGTACAGGGCCCAGATGGATGTCAGGGCAACATCTGTTCCACCTCCTGGCTGGATCTTATCAGGAGAAACGCTGCCACACACACTGGACGGGAGAAGCCGGAGAGAAAGAGGCATTCTTTTCAGAGTTTAAAAAAACATGCCAGCTTTTGTTTGTCCTGTAAACGAAAGTTAGGTTCCCGGTCGGGTCACACATTTGCATTTCACAAAGCTCACAGGGTTCATTTTGTGGTGTGTGATAGCATTTGTTTATACTTGTGCTGTATGACATGAATTTCTATCCTTATACATTAAGCAGTATTTGCCAAAATATGAACATAATCCAGTTAATATTCTTATAAAATTATGTTTTTTAGTAGAATATTCAATAACTAAACCGTTTAAATTATAATCATTTTAACCAGTCGGCAAAAATGCTGCAGCTGTTGAACGCTGACATGTTAAATGAATGCTGTCATTTAACATGTGAGTCAGCTGCACGTGTATTTTTGTTGATATCTATTGTTTCTGACACCCATTTCAGGACTTATGAGCACAGTGTGCTATTCTACTCCTTACTTTTATGCAACAGAAGTAAAATGAAGTACAAACAGCATATATTCCATAATGTTTTTTTTTTTTTTAAACAAACTCTTTGACCTGTTTTTAATTACCGTGGGAGAGAAAGTGTGAGAGAAAACACACCCAGGCAGCTTCGTCTTCACTTCACATCACAGTTTTGCTAAAAAAGATGAAATGCTGCAAACATGACATTGTTTTATAAACCCACATAGCTTCTGCTTCCAACAATATGAAATATCCTGGAGCACCCTAAAACGTTCAAATGAACACCGGCCGTGTTTGAACTGCACCTGATGGAAGATTTCCTGTTAACTAAAGTGTGTGTGTGTGTGTGTGTGTGTGTGTGTGTGTGTGTGTGTGTGTGTGTGTGTGTGTGTATACACACAACAAACTGTAACCAAGTTGTAAATGTGAGAAGAAAAAAAAAAAAGCCCAGATAATGACGTGAATGCAGCACTCTTGATGTCAGAAAATCAAAACCAAAAAGACAAATGATAAACTATGATGAAGGCTGCAGCCTCGCATGGCGGATAATTGCTCGTGGTTGGCAGCTTTGAACTGTGTTGCGTAAGTTCAGCGTGCTTCTGTGCAGCGTCAGCCGCAGTCGTTCTGTAGAGGGCAATTTTCCTTGTTTTATCCTTTTGTTACAAATCACACCTTCACTTTATATTGCTGCCAACAATTAGGCTTGCCATAGATTTGTAGATCTCTTTGCATCTTCCTCCCTTCCTGTCTGCCATTAATCAAGATTCATTTTAGGAAATTATAAATTGTGCCTGCAGAGACTTGAATGTACTGTCTCCATCACAGTAAACATCCAGTTTCGGTTATTGTTGCTAGGTAATGTACTGTGAACGAAAACCGACTAGAAAAGTCTTGACAGATGACGATAGTTTAACTTTGCAGCTTCATACTGAGGGTCTGCTGCCAACAAGGACGAGACACTCCCCGAGCCAGACACCAGGCATTAAATGAGCAGAGCAGGTGAAGGTTTAGCGAGGAGAAGACCGTCTGCGTCTTCTTCAGGGGAATTAAATCACCTTTACAGACATGGAGACAGAGTGGGGAGAAGTGGAAGCGTGAGAGGTCCCTCGCCTCTCTTCTTTCTCCCGGGAGGGCTGCTCCTCTGAGGTCCTGGCCTCTTCCCTTCCCCTGGGCACTCGGCATGCCCACGCTGAGGGAGGGCTACTTTGGTGTGACCAAAGGGAAGCAGAGCGATCAAGAGTGAGACAGAGAGATGGAAAAAATCTGAGCAAAGAAAAGAAAAAAAAAAGAAAGAAAAAAGATAAGGAGAGGGAGAAAGAAGGACTTAAAATAGAAAGTGAGAGCGACAGGAAGAAAAAAGGGGGAGCGAGACAAGCGCAGCAGCCCATGGTTTGTCTCAGGGCTGCAGGAGCTTCCAGAGCTGGTGTGCAGCAGACTGAAGAGAAGCACGTCTGCCCCAGAGGCAGAGACTGGAAAACAGGATCAAAGAGTCGCCAGGGCAACCTGCATGACACACATTGTATTAAAGCCACACGGTTAATTTGAAAGAGAGGGAAGAAGGGCAAAAGGAGAAGAAAGGGGGAGGCAGAGGTAGCACAGAGTAGAGTATATTTATCAGGAACTCCTGTCTCACTCTGTTAACTTTCCACTCAGAACTTTCTTCAGCTGCTCCACTTTGACTCTCTCTTACTCACTCTCTCTCTTTCTCTCTCTCTTTTTTTTAAACCTCTGGCTCAAACTCCTCTGGGTCATCTGCATTTTCCTGATTATCTTCCAGCAGCTCAGGTTTCCACGGGTCGCCCTAAATCACAAACCAGAGGTACTGTGAAGAAAACATGCAAACTTTCAATTCTTTAAATATTTTGTGCTAAAACATGAAATGCAAATAATCCATCAAATATTTTCCCATTCATACCAATTTTGACCAAATTTATGCTTGCACAAAATTCCTTTAGCTCCACAGTTCTGCAATTATTCTGTGAATAACTGCATTATGCCCCCTCGATAGCATTCAGAGGAAGTAAAAGGGCAAATGTATCAGATATTTTACTTCCACAGTTTAAGAAGCAAAAGTGATCAAAATGCCAACAAGAACTATGACGGTGATTTTGCTTTTAAAAAAAATGAATCGCCTTTTTTGAGACAAGTGCAAGATGAGATAATAACAACAACAACACTGTAAATACTGCATTTTTAAAGGTCTGGGTAATGAAATGACATGAAAAGGCCAACACTGGTATCATTCCTAGTCAACAGATTTATTTTGCTTTCAAGCGAACAAATGCATCATTCTCACATCAGGTAAAAAAGTGGTTAAATCTCTACAAACCTGACAAAAATACTGATCAAAATAACAACAAACAATACAGAGTACGCAGAGAAGAGGAGGTGTGAACATTATTCATAAGCACATCTTCGGGACAACCACACACCTGTGGCACAATGAACATGACTCATTTTAAGAGGTGTGGAGTCCACCTGAGGGCAGCTGCACTGAACTGGCTCGTCTAGGCCAAAGAAGCCCCATCGAGCAGTAATGGAAACAGGGAGCGGAGCTGGAGTGGAGGGGTAGTGTTGGTTTGGATGAAGTGGGGCAGAGGTACGTGATAAACAGCAGACGGGGAGGGGTCTTCAGACAGTTGGAAGGCATTAGTGTGTCGGACAGCGACTTGTCAGATGCAGCTGTTGCTGTGGCTGATTGATAGTTTGCATTTCACCCCGATGGGAGTCTGCAGTCACAAGCCAATGCTGAAAGGGATTATATCAAAATCAAAAGAAAATAAAAATACATACTGTAAAAAAACAAAAACATAATCAAAAGTGACAATTTTAGTGTTAAGCAACAAAGTCCATTACATTTCTCTACTTTGTGGAGAAATCCAGCCTGGTCAATCATCGTTTTTTTCTTCTTTTTTTCTTCTTTGATTTGAAAAAATTCCTAAGTGTGACTCGTGTGTGTATGACATATAAAAAAATCTGAATGCAGCTCTAAGAGGTTAAGATACAGAGCTAGAAAATATATCCTAAGTTGCACATTTACAAAAGCATTCAAACTCATTTCCACATTCTCTGAAAGACTAATGTCTCCATAAACTCACCTAACACTAGTCACATGATTAGTAGTACTTGTGTATGGCTGCACAGGAGGGTACACAGCAATATACTTGTCTGCATGTACATACGATACTCCATGAGATACTCAGACTACACTATTCAGATTAGATATTCAGACACGGTGTGACACACCGATATGTAACTACCGTTCATAACACAAGGCTTTGGACTATGCACTCCAATCACACGATGGCATTCGCTGTTACCGAGTCAAAAGGAGCAGCACACTTGACAGCCATACAGTACTTCTCAGTGGAAAGAACTTCAACCATGCCCACCCAAACATCCTGCAAAGTAATTAGTGGAGATGTTAAACATATCTACAGACAACCTGGGCTCCACTCTGTGTGTGTGTGTGCCTGTGTGTGTTAGTGCTCAATAATGACCAAAGGAATGCCATACCTTCCAAATGCCATTGATTTAATCACAATGGCACAAACAGCAGTAAACAAGATTTCTGTTGCCGGCAAAGTTCAGTGATTTCTTTTGACAAACTGCTTTACGCTGGGTGGGTTTAACAGTCGCGCTCCTCTGTCAGGCTGTAGTAGTTGACTGTCGCTTGTGCACACTCTTCCAATTTGAAAAATGAGACCGCAGTGAAGGGAGGATAACATACAATACACATCTCACAGAGAGAAACCAACTGCTGTATTTTCTTGTATGTGTCCGAGTGTGTGTGTGTGTGTGTGTGTGTGTGTGCGTGCGTGCGTGCGTGTGCGTGCGTGTGTGTGCGTGCGCGTGTGCGCGCGCATGTACATGGGCACCAGCAGGATCTGGTGGTATTTAACCGCTAATGTCTCCTAGCATTAGCAGCTTTAGCATCATATCCTTGCCGGCTCTGTGTCTTTGTCCTCCAACAGGCTAATGAACTGACCGAAGCTCTCCTTCACCGCCTCCATGTTGTCAGTGGTGCTGCCCTCCAGGATCCAGCGCTTTCCTCGGGCCAGCGGTTCCAGCTCAAAGTACTTCTTGATCTGCAGCCAAACACACAATGCAATCAGCTAAAATAATCATTTAAAAAAAGTAAAATCTTGTATTTAGCATCTAACAACAGCTCCTGTTTTTAATACAAAGAAAAAAATATTAATCAACATTTTAATTTTCCCCCAGAACATCTTTGACGAAATTCAAAGTATAAAAAGTTCAAATAAAGCAAAAACAAAATCGTCAAACTACATGTAAAGGCATGTAAGCTGGCACATTTTCATCTCATATCCTCACCACACTAGGTCAGTTCACATATTACGTCACCCTCAAACATGTGGGAGAAAGTAACTTTAAAACGTTGTGCTTTAGTAACACATAAGACTGAAGACATGGTATGTTTTTTTAGACCGGTATCCATTAATTTCTGCTGTTCGATCTCACAAACGCGCACACACACACACACACACACACACACACACACACACAGCTAAATGAAACACAACAGCCTCTTCATCTGAGGAATAAAAGGGTTGGCACTGCTCTTTGTAACAGTTATTATAAAGTTCATATGTTGGCTTTTGGCTGCTCTTGACAGTGGGGGTGCTGTGAGGTTCGGGGGAGAACCAGAACCAGCTGTTACGTAAAAACAAATCTCAGCAGAGGGAAACAATGTCTTAGACCTCCACTGAAGGTACTGCAGGTTGTTAGGGTTTCTGACATTTTCAAGCTGAGAGATATGGAAACAATTTTTTTGCCCGATGTGAACCCAGTTCAGCCATCTCCTCCCGTTTGTCTTATAGCCAGTGAAGAATGCACAAAACCAAATGTGTACTGTCAGCAGCTCTGGGAGAAAACTGCAAAGCTTCAAATGTAACAGATGCAATAAAAACAAAATTTTCCCCCCTTATTAACTAATTTAGTCAGTTTCATGCTCAGTTTGACAATGGTGTATAGGCTTGCAGAAATGTACACAATGTGTACAAACGCTGGGTTGAAATATATGAATATAGGCATCTCTATTTCACACTCATCTTTATCAGAATATTAAACTACAAGCTAAACGACTGTGTTTTTTCGAATGCAATATTCACATTGAGTATTGACAGGCTGGAAAGAGGACAGCACATTAAAAAGCTATGCTCTGAAGCTATTTAAAACATTACATTAGCTATTATCAATTTAATTGATTTCTTTAGTGCTCATTTCTACACATTTCTGCAAATATCAAACCAAGAGTAATGACTGCAGACAACCTCAGTATTCTGAATTATACAAGAAAACAAGGAGCTATGTGCAGCGAATAAACACCACAAAGTCCACAAGGATCGTCACACAGTCAAATTACTTTTCAACTTCAAGTGAAATTGCTTTTGTCTAGACCGTGCTGGGCTGTCTAGCTGTGCCATGGTGTGTGGCATGAAGAGGACTGAGAGGAGGAGGAGGGGGTGCGCACTCTTTGTGTCTGCTCAAACCCAGCCAGCCATGCCAGCGAGTGGGAGAGTGAGTGCCGTCTCTGCCCCCCTGAGCCGAGTCTCTGTCCGGGTGTAATGTGAGTTTAATGACAGATTAAGTCACCTCAGCCGCGTTTGGCTCAGAGGCCTGGCTAGAAAGCCGAGTGGACCCAAACAGTGTTAACAAATCTGTCTGGGTAACTTGAGCTGCCCTAGCCCAGGCTCTAGCCCCAGACCTAGACTGTAGACGATGTGGCTGGCTGCCTGTCTGGCTGGCTGGCTGGCTTACTTGTCAGCCTGTAGCCAAGGCCCTCTTCTGGAAGACTTTGGCCCCTGCACTGGCAGACAGTCAAAAGTCCACAAGTGACCTCTGTGCAAGTGCAGACAGGCTCGAGCTTCTCTCACTTCCCCTCACGGGCCAACAGAACACACCCAGGGGCATCTCATAGTGTGGCAAATACCTTCTTTAGCGCTGTGCGACAGATGAGCGGTCTTACCAACGACGGCAGATGACTTCTAAAGTTTTCAGTGCAGCTTTACACTTACGTGCGCACGATAAAGCCACTAATCTGTGATCTCAAACTATCCCCTTTTTACTTAATAGCCAGCTGATATGAACACCTTCTTGCGAGCTACATCTCATCGACACTGCATATCAAATCCAGAGACTTCAATCACACAATTCAGCTATTATATGCTGCTAAAAACACTGCCTCAGTATTACATTACTGAAAGAACCCCATGACCCAACAGGGGGTGCATCCGTACTGGCAATCAACAGTGTGGCCCAAACCAGTTTCTCTGAGATTAAATCCTCCTAAGCACACTTATGCTTGCTTAAGGAATTGCGTGAGGCAGTGGTATGGGTAAGCCACACAAGACGTGGATTGCCAGATGGCTCCAAGGATGACCACTGGGTCATCCAGTCTAGCTTCTTCTAGGTCATACAGACCAGAGCGTCTTGCCTTGTGCATGTTAGAAAGCAGCTTATACATGCATAAGGGTGTCAAAAATTCTTTAATCGCTTGTGTCTGTGTCAGCCGAGTTCCTGCTGCTCGAGCCTAGTCATGTTAGCCAACAGTCTGCGCTCTCAGGAGGACAGACATAAAACCCAGCAAAGGTGAACTCTTTGGTAACAGCCCTGAATAGTTAGTAACTTCTGAGACTGTGAAAAGTCTAGAGACTGGGAATGTGTAAGGAATCTAACATACCCAAGGGGCAGAGGACAGATATATAAAATAATGTTAAAGCATGATTTCTTTTTGGGATATGAGCCTCGACTTAAGTAAATGAATTATAGATGTATTTTTTTAGGTTGTATAATTTGTGACCCAGTGTCCGCAGGGAGTGGCTGTATAATATAGTCAGCTAAGCTTAAGCTCCAACCCTGGCAAGCCTCTTTTGGGCTATTTAAGACACCCAATGGGCATGTATGGCACGTGCATCCAGCTGCTCCCTGACCTGTGCCAGATTACTGCATGTATGGTCACTTTCGGCATCATGCCATGTCAAGAGGATCTCCTGGCAGAATAAAAGAGCTTTAATGAGCTCTGCTCTGGCCTCTTGACCAACTAAACAAACCATAGAGCCACCTAAAGGGGCAGGGCAGCTATGGAGATACCTGATATTACTGTCTGATACTACATGTGAAGAAAAAAAAACCCCTTAACAAATTTATATCCTCTCCTCTGCAGTTGTCTTCACCTTCTAAAAAAGCATAAAGTACAGCAGGTGGCAGTGGGCTCAGATGTCTAGATTTTAAATTATAAAGCAGAGAAAAAACAAAAACAACAAAAATTGTCAGAAGTTTTTTCTCATTATGCTTCTTTAGCATATATTTTAGGTACACCGGTACAGTTTCAGCTTCTCCCAGCATGCACTGGATAACAGGTTTCCAAACCCACACAGAGGGAAAAAAAAAAAGAGAAAAAAGCAGCTTATATCTACATTGATGCACCCACTCAATCCAGACAGATACTAAGCTTCTCTGTCAAGCTGGCCAGACATTCAGGTACTGAAAGTAGACGATGCGGGAATTTACTGATTGTTACCTGTTGATTCTTGCACCACAACTATCAAGGAAACCAAAAAACACAGCTCCTACCATAAAAAAACCCTTCCGAAATGTATTAAAGCATCACACTGTTGAGGCAAAACCGACACTGTGCAAACAGCATCACAGACAGAGTACACAGAGAGCTGATACATAACTAAGTGATATGTAACCTAATGTGACTCACTTTTGTTGTAGTGTTTCCACAGCAGTAATTATCTTCAAAAAGTCAATTTCATGGATCATTTTCATCATTTTATTGGTACGCAGTGTTCCTTCTAGTTATTTCTGCTGTTGAATTTGTGCTGAGTAATTTGTGGTTAAGCACCTTTTCAACAGTGCGATGGCAGAAGTCCAAGTTAACACGGTGACATTACCATGTTCAGGATCTTTCTGATAAAGCTTACTACGGTTCAGCGGGTTGTTGCTATGAGGGCGTATTTAAGAAATCTCAAGTCGTTTTTAAGATATTTGCAGAGGTTTACAACAAAGCCAGATGAAAGAGATTTAGATTTGTTGGATACAGTCCTACAACAGATTAGGACCGAAAGAAAGTTAAATGATCTGTGCTGTAAGCTTTCCATTTCTCATGTAAGGTTGACACTTCCCTCGGGTTATAGAAGCCTGAAAAAACAATTAAATTAAATAGAGTATTATCAGATAATACTAATAACATCTACTGTTTAAGTAATAATATCATAAACAGAAGAACACTGAATGTTAATCTGAGAAGACATTGGTTCTTTTTAAACAAACAAAACAAAGTCAAAACCTAAAGAGAAGCCGTTAAAAATAGACACGTTATGATTTCCTCCATACAATATCAAAACTATTTTTTGAAACAAGGAGCGCTCATTGGTCAACCAACAGTTTCGGCCTAGAGCTTTTAATTAGGCTAAGCTTCCGCAGAGACCCTTTTTAAACAAAAAGAGCATCACTTCTGCTCACAGAATGTGAGCAAAACACATCTTTTTATTATGTGTATGCGAATAAATGAATAACATGGCCTTCGATGCCCTTCGCCTAATATTTAACATGACAACATATCTATGAAGCGTCACTGTCACATGTCAAAACCTCACCACACGAGCACAAAACTGGAGAGGGAAGCAATAGGGGGTCTCTTAACCAGGGAAAGTGGCAGACTCAAATATCCAAGACAATCAATTACACCATCCCTTGACATGTTGGCCCCTGTGAAGATATCAGTCACTTGGAAAATGGCCCACACTGGCGACTGCATTGAAACGGGAGGGTAATGTGAGATCCACTCACCATATAAGAGATATGCCTTTGTTTGCTTTTCTGCCTTACCTAAAGAGCCTTAAAGACATGAGAAAGCCTGGAGGTCCCCAAGAGAGGAACACTTGGGAAGCCTGTGAATAAACAAACACTGTGCTTCAAATTGAGGGAGGTGTGAAACGAAACAGCCCACTGGCCAGTAAACAAAACTCCAAAGCCTATGTAAGCACCTATTTAAAGCTATAACACTTTCAGTAATGGACTGAAGATTTTGGATCAAAGGTGGGCAAGTCAAGGTAGATCATGACCTGATCACTTGTTTGATTAATGTATTAGCAGTAAGTAGGGCATGAAGTGAGCACTGCAGAATCCCTCTTTGAATATAGTTGGGACAGCCAGCAGCTGGCACAGCACAGCGAGAATACAATAATAGAGCTCAACAGGATCTCCATACCAAACCCTTTCCTATTGTGTGTGCACAGCAATATATATACAAGGGCTTCCCCCAACCAAAGACTTTCCCAGCCATTAGTCGTGTAGTCATTGCATGTTGATGATATTAATTAAAACATTTAACTATATTTTGGGGATTCTTTTAAAAATGGTTTGAGTTCCTGAGCCCAGAAGAGATACTACAAAGGGTAACACTGTTGATGCTTTGCTATACTACAGAGAAACCTGTCATATTCTTCGGGTGATGCCTCTCCAAAAGATCCAAAACTTTAAATTGCCTGCAAATCATATATATATACTCATCTAATAACAGCAGACACCAGTCTTGTATATGTTAAAGCTCCCACATCACAAAAGGTTTAAGGTTTTGTTGTGCATTTGTATGTGTCCAGTCAAGTCCCATGTAAACGCTATGGACTACGAATCTCATCATCGACCAAGCTTGGATCCATTTTTAGGGAGCAGTGATATGATTCACATGCTCGCACTGTTGTACAGCAGAATAATAGCTTTGCTTTTAGATGCATTTTGTTCAACTTTGTGTACATAAACTGACTAACGTGGCCCAGTGGACCAATCGATACTCTGACTCCTGGCCAGCGGACGTTTGTTACCTTACCCTACGCTCTACACTGACTGACAGATAGAGGTGAAATGCCAAATACACAAAAACACATTAGCTGTCTGGTAGCAATTATATTTTTGAGGGATACAGAAATGGAAGCAATCAGCTTTTGTATACTAAAGACCAGAGCAATCATCAATAAGAAGCAGTGCACAGCTGAAGACCTTGATGTTTCAAGCTGCAGTAGATTTAGGGCGCACTCAGGAATGCAAAGATCCATGAAGAAACCTACAGCTGTACTTTGAAGCAAATAAAGAAAAATGGATGTAGGGGGTTTAAGAACACACCAATGGTGTCAAAAAGACATACTGCAAAGACTATAAGCCTGAATTCTGAGCATGACAGGAGTGAGTGGGACAAACAAAGATGTGGACTTTGAGTTAAATCCTTTCATTTGCTGTGGAAACAATCCAGGTCTAGCTAGCATGTAAAAGCGCTGAGGCCACCCTGGAACCAGACCAGAGTTGTAGAACTGTTGGAGCAGGCAAAAATGTCTAAAGTCCCAATGTCACAATGTAAAACCTGAGCAGCCTTTAGATTTACTGTCGTGTTCCACTCAGGTGAGACCACAGGGCTTCCCTTGGGCTCAGCTTAGCGCGGGTTCAAAGTGATTCACTTGCAGTACACTTTTCTTCAAAGCCAACTGACCACTGCCAGATCAGAGTTATCCTCAGAGGCTCTGTAAATCAAGGATGCACAGGGGACATTCTTACAGACTCCTTCACTGTGCTCCTTGGAACAATGTTATTGCTTTTAAGAGGTTACACAGTGATAATGTTCTTTCCATATAAGCATTTTGAAAATTTATCTAGAAGATGTGCATGAGAAAATTCCCATTTGGACAATGAACAGGTAGATCTTTTTTTTTTTTTGCTTTGTTTTTACAAGCACAGAGGTATTTGCTTTTATTTTTCTTGCAGCAAGTCATATGACTTCCAAAAACGCCTGGCTTCCTCATGGGTAAATGATGCATGTTTCAAATTTGGTAGTGACAACATCAGATGCAGTGTGTTTCTGCAGAACACGTCCTTACAAATCTACATAGGACAAAAGGGAAAAAAAAACGTGGCATGGTATGTGGCATAGTGAGACAAGGGTCTAGAGGACAGGCTAAAAATATCTAAAGCAATCAGACCAACAGAAAAATAAGTAATGACTCAAAAACACCAGAGGAAAAAAAAACCTTTGGTGTCCCAGTGAACGCACTGAATTTTTTTTTTTATATTTAGCAGCTGATTGCAAGAAAACCTGTTTCCAAACAATCGCAGTCCAACTTGGATTAATGGCAGTCACTGAGTCAGACTGGCAAAGGTTTGCAAATTAATTTCTAATTTCTATTCTCCTCTTGGAGTGGAACAACTAAGGAAGATGTCATTAAGATTTTTTTATTGCTTCAAAGTTAAAATGAAAAAGTTATTCTCTGAATTTAATAAGCTGATGTAAGGAAATGGGTAATTAGAGGCCTTAAAGCTGTGGCTGATTAGTTTATATGCTGACATTGGTACAAAGATGTCCAGAAGATCACTCGAGAAAGGAAAAGATAACATGCTAAAATCATACCTGAAAAACAGGGCGCACTTAATTTCATAAGCTTCTGATGCTATATATATTTAGATCACAACATCTAAGAAGAGACCTCTTTGGTTGTGGTCGCTGGCATATATCGTTAAGTGAAGCTTAGAGATGAGGTGATGTTACAGGCCAGAAGCATGAATGGCATTTTCTATAGAGTGCGGGCTGGGTGCAAAGGGGAAGGAAAACATCCGCCCTCTTGTGCAGGCTGGAGAATAATTGGCAGGTTCAGTACATGGAACAAGGCCCCTTCACCAGGGTTTGACCTGCAGGACACTAAGAAAAGTCTGCGAGGGTAGAATATCTGGGAAGTGTGTGTAGTGGGGGGGTGGGGTGTGCATGTTTGCCTTGCCTTATTAAAGATTTACAGTATCTCAATTTATGAAAGGCCAAGAGCTCCCTGACAAGGAACATCTGGTCTATGGGACTTAAACGGGTGAGCTGGCGTCCTGCCCATGCTCCCTGCTGCAGGGGCCAATGTGCCAGCACCTTCCTTTAAGCCCGCCCTTTCTCTCTTCTTCTTGTGAAGGGGGCTGCCTTGCTGTAGCAGCCCACACAGAGGGCTCTCAAAGCCCAGGAGGTCTGTCCCAAGCCACCCCTCCTTCTCCAGGACCCCCCTAGTGGGACTGTCCACCCCTTTCACTCTGAGGCCCCCCTTTCACACTCCAGTTCTGACAGTTAACCAGCTTGAAAGCTGCAGCAGGCCCCTGCTTCAGCACACAGCACGCGGCATTAGAATCAAAGTGCTCCACTCCTGCAAAAGATTTAAACCATGCATCAAGTTGGAGTCTGTACACACACCCTCACATAGCAACTTCTCTTTGCAACGCTTACTCTCACAGACACAGACGTGCAAATCAAAGGCTATCAAATTTTGTTCATTCAAGATTGCAGCGCTTTCATACTTCTTTTTTTTTTTTTGCTTTGGATACCTTCTCATATTTATAATCGTAACCACATAATCAAAGGATTCAAAAGCATACATGGACATGTTTGCGTGTAATGTGTAAACTAATCACAACAAAGCTTTTTTTCCCCCTAAAAACAACCAACTGGCAGGCAAAAAGACCAATCAGAAAACAAAAGCTATGATGAAACCAAGGCTTGTTTGTTCAAAACACACATTTCCCAACATGTGTTCCAGCTGCTTCAAGCAAATTTCACTAATTAAAGTGCACGTCACTCTATGAAACCAATTTTCGGGAAATTTACACATCGGTGGCGTCTGTGGATATGCATGGTCGCAGGGCTCATCATCAAACATGAGGTTTGATGTAGTTTGAGAAATGTGTTTGTTTTTGATGCATGGTTCAATTCCCTTAGTTAGAGAACTGCTTCTGTCTGGTTTTAATCTCTTCCATAATAAGAAATCAGTAGTGTATACCCAAAGCTGTGGATCAGTACAAACAAAAGCAGCCATAGCCACACACGATCATTTTCATACCACAACAGGCAAGGATGAAAGCCAACCCTGTTCTTTTTATCGGATCAATTAATTATCAATAAAGCCAATAATGGCCTTTAACACTAAAGCAGTTAAGAAGTTAAGAACAAACCTCTGTGAAGCCTGGATATAAATCTACCAGGAGCCCCACATTTGTGAAACAGTGCTATACCCATCAAACTTTTAGAAAACTTGTGAAAAAGGGTACATTTCAATGGATGAAAAACTCAATGGAAGGGAACCCCCCCTCCGAGATTCCCAGCGTTTGATCCATGTGAGTCAGCAAGGGAACTTTGGGGTCAAATCGCATACTGAATAGGCTTTTCGGAAGTCTTGTCCTGGCTTGTGGTGGCCGGTCGTCCGACCCTGCTTGACCGAAAACAAAGGGAGGGCCACTGACCACAATTGGGAAAGACGGGATTCTTTTCTCCTACAGAGGAAAGTACGGTGCTGAATAGGGTCTGGCTGTCTGAATTGCGCTCCAAACGGATTCTGAGAGTGAGGACCCACTAGGGTCAGGGTTCAGCGGCATTTGACGTGGGCTATGGGAAAATGCGTGCACAGTGCCCACACAACCTGCCAACTGCCCTCTCACCCACAGTGCCCCTTAACCTCCCAGAGGGACAGACCACCTGCCCAGGGATGACAGGACGAGAAAGGCGGCATGGGTGGGAAAAGGAAAGAAAGCAGAAATGAAGGTGGGTGGGAAGGCTGCGCTAGTGGGTTAGACAAAGATGTAAGCGAGATAAAACATCAAAGAAACATGCAGTTTCTAAGTAACTTCACATACTGGTCTTCCAAGGTCTAGCACACATTCTCCGGAGGGTAATCAATATGTGCTGCTTGACTGATTTTCCAACTTTTGCATCCCAAGGTGGGCTGGATGAAGCCCCGGTTACATGTCTGTAAGATCTCTCTTGAGATTTGCAGTGCTTTTTTTGTAATCACTCACAGACTACAACACATGGAAACAGAGGATAATAGCAACATGGAAATGTATGTTACAGTACCCCTAAAAGTGGCTCATCATTTATCAAAGACTCAGGTATATCTATCAGCTAAAACATCTGGAGTCAACTTTTCCCTTCCCGGGAGTACAGTTTCACATGGGACCACCAAGAAAGACAGAGTTTATCAACCCAGTCTGCTCTGAATCCTCTATGTTTTTTTGTAAGCACTTTCTGGTCATCACTACCAGGAGTGACAACATCCAGCTATGTCTTTTCCACCATCTGTAAGAGGATATGACCAAGCAAGAGTCAGGAGCAGTGTACCACATGCAAAATGCAAAGGGGACGGTCACTCCGGTGCTATCATCAAGGATAAATTCCTCTGTCCTGTTGTAAAGAAACAAAAGTGTTTTCACAAGCCCAGCTTATCACGGTCACCAAGAAATATTGATGGAAAAAAAAATACTACTGAAATGCAGTGTGAGTTTAGGGGAAATCAAAAGTATCAAATCAAAGTGTAAAAAAGAAAAAAACCTGACGGGACTTGTTGAGTTCTAACACCTTGAAACATCTCTGCATTAAATTTCAATACTACCTGAGTGAATTGGAAAAATGAGAGCACAGACTGATTAATTGTAATAGAAGACGTAAAGGCAGACACTGACATTTAAAGACAGCTTAATTGCAAGAGTCTGTTGGAAAATCAAGCTGTCAACACCGTGTTTTACCAGAGAAGATAGAGTCATCTAAGTGCACATGGTGGGGCCACTGGCTGGAGACACCTCTTAAAAAAATATCACGCGCTGCTTTACATGGAATGTCACACTTGGGAGTGCCATGCGGTTCACCTAATCAACTGACGGGAGGGAACTGAACTCAGAAACTACACCGGACCGTGTGAAGTGTTAGCAAGCATATCTGTGTGAGATAAAATCCTCCATTAAGTGCATGTTGTAGACTTTCATCATCGCTATTCAGTTACAGTTACATACTATTCTAGTGTTTCAGTGCTACCGGAACACAAAGGAATGCAGGACCGTAATCTCATTCCTACTGTACGTTCCCCCAACCAAATGATATTTGTGTGCTCTGTACAACAGCATGGACCTCGATTATGACGAGCAAATATGAAGTGAATAAATTTGATGCTAGTGGCATCTGCAAGAAGTAGTTAAATATTACTCACAAAACTGAAAGTCAAACAAATAACAGCCAGCAGAGTGGAAGAGTGCATTTTATAAACCCATAGAAAAGTGTACTCTTATATAAAAAAAACACCTTTAAGAAAAAATGGACACTGGATGAACTTACTCTAATAAGCAACAGATCACCAACATATCGTTTAATGAAATGGGCTGAAAATAATAATTTTTTAACATCTGTACATATTTCACAGATAACTGCTGTTAAAATGCTGTCAACGTGTCCGGGAGGCTAACTCAAGCTCGGCTTTCCTGATATTGCTACATTGTGGTCAATATGTTTATAAAATGTGACCACAGAGTCATTTGCACTTGGCAAGAATTAAGGAACAGAGCTCAGCAAGGGCACCTGCTCCTCATCCATTTTTCTCCTGTAGCCAGCAACACAAGTCTGGGGTTGGAGAGAGGGAGGTGGGGGTGGAGAGCACTGGTTGCTGACCGGCTTCAGTCTAGACGGCTCAATACGCAGTTGACTTTTTAAACCCGCTTGTCTGGAAAAGAGCAGACGTGAGGTAAGAGGGGGGTGAGCTGCAGCAGAGAGGTGGTGGTGCATTTTGGCTGCCATAGCCAGCGGGCTAGACTCACTAGACGCAAGCAGAGGGAGAGAGAGTAAGAGAGGGAGAGAGGGAGAGAAGAGGGGGGTTGAAAGAAAAAAGGAAAGAGAGGAAAAGAGAGCGAAAGAGAAACAGATAGAGGGGCAGAGAGAGCGAGCAAGAGACACTATCAGAGAGAGCCATCAGAGTCAGTGGCTGGGGCTCCATTGTCAAGGTCAGTGAGCGGCAGAGTAAAAAGTCACACCACCTGACCCCCCCCCCCGCCGCCTGTCTGCTTTCCTGCTGTTCATCCCCTGTCCTCCTGCTCAGTACCGCCATCAGTCTTCTCTGCTCACTCAGCACACAGCAAGGAAATCTGATCTAAGTGACTGCAAAAAAATATTCTATAGTGAAGCTGTCATTATACGGGAGGTATTTTACAATTCCTCTATTTACTTAGTTTGATAAGGGGAATACACCCCAGGCAAAAACAGCTGTATATGATTTCGGTTAACATCTGAATACATTCCTTTTTCGCATGAAATAGACCGTCGATTCCCCAGATCTGTGAACACTATGGTGGTCTCCCTGCTGATGCCGTTTTTAACTCTGCACCAGAAATTTTTATGCAACAGCTGGACCTTTTAAGTTTGGAGCCCATTCATCTTCATTTGGCATCGTGGAGAAAGGTTTTATTGGGAAATTAGTAGAATTCAAAAAGAATGTCTGTTAGAAATGCTGACTGCACTTGAGCTGCAGTTTTCATTAGTCCCAATCTTTGGCAGTCAAGCTGATAAAAATTATTTGACATTGCACAATGATCTCATCTTTACAAGACTGGCAACGAGCCCGTTTGGAATTTGTCTTAATTATTATTCTGCAGAGAGCAGGAGAAAGATGAAATTGGCTCACTTTTACTTTTGCAACATTACTTAACTCTCTTAAGGCGAAAGCAAACCACTGAAGAATACCGACATCTGCTGAATCATTTGACGAGGCTGCAGCACTCCTTTACCAACGTACGTGATTAAATCTAGATGAAAAGACTAAGACAGGTCATAGCTCACAGACTGCCCTTGTGGTGATTAAGCACTGACCGCAGCTTTTTCTGCCCATGAGGTATGTGAAAAAACAAAGGGCAAGCCACGCAACACATACATGCTGTGCAGCGTTAAGCATAGCATCACTTTTGTCGTGAGCATCAGTGTTTACAGACCAGCTGAGTTGAGCAAACACTCCTTTCGATATCACCGGCCCTTCCTTTTCCATCAAAGGCAAACTGAGAAAGGACATCCATTAGGACCTCTCATAGATTAAAGTCAGTCAAAGGAGAGACATTTAACATCATCATATAAATAAATAGCACAGAACACTTGTGATTAGATCAAAGTTTCCTTTTCAACGCCTCGTGTCTGTGTAGAGTTTAGACATGTGAGTGTGTGTGAGGACAATAAGAGTTGTCCCCCCCACGCCAAACCTAAATCAGTGAGACCAAATCTCACAGATTTTGCCCTAAACCATGTCTTTTTGAAGTTATGTTCAAAGAAATCAAATTATGATCCTTCACTTCAACTGCAAGACCGTGTTTTAACTAAACATGACTGTATTCTGCAAAGCGATCAAGACTTTAATGCTCTGCTGTCCGAATGACTAATTTAGCATTTTACTGAAGGACATTTTTAAGGTCAGCCTATCACATTTTTTTTTCATTTTTCACTCTTTTGAAGACGTCATTTCATGTGTTTCAATGTGACTGTGTGTCTTTTCTCTCCTGTACTTGGGTCACTCCTGCAAAAAAGCTCTTAACACTGAATTTATTACCTCCCTAAAGGTAGTCGTCCTTTTTGCTTGTGCTAACAACAGATTATTTTCTAGAGGACAAAAAGGAGGAAAAAAGGTTAGTACTGGCAGCCTTTGTAAACTCCTGTTTAATAGACTAATAGAGGGGAGGACTTAAAAATATACTTTGAAAAAATTGTCACTTTTCAGTCTCATTTGTGACGTATGTGGTGCACAACTTTTATCCTGATGATTATTCTAAATGAGCTGGCAATTATTAGACATTTGCACTCAGTAATGACGCAAATGCAAGGTATTGTAAGGGTGATCTTAACAACTTAGTTATGGCCATTTGGCAAAGGAGTTGCTCACGCTGTGTTGTTTCCTTCTTAAGGTTCATTGATTGGCCCTTACCTGTGCCTCATCTTCTAAACAACCAATCAGCAGCCACTGGGGAATTTTGAGCCACCAGCGTCACAGTCCACAATGACACACACACCATGTGCCAGACGTTTGACGAAAGTTTCAGACACTGGGCGCCACATGAGTCACTGAGCACAGCCACCACCCAATGTGTGCCAAGACCTGCAAGTTCACCATGTGCAAAATGTGACAGAGGACAGTGGTTGACTAGCCACTTCCGTCTGGACTATTCCCAACACAGTTTGATCAAAAGTTGTGAGAGGACTTTCTGCAATGTTAAATTACTGTCACGGACACTAGAAAAAAAGAACATAAGAGAGTCAAAAACCTATAGGCTCTGTTTAGGAAATTAGGGGTCTTATGCAGCAGAAATGTTATTCTGAGGACCCCGCTTTTTCCCCCCTCTATAGAAAGCTTAATTTGGTCTGCATTAAATTTCCTTTAAGTCATATCTGCAAACTTAAATAGAATTCTGGTGGTTTTATATTAACTGAATAAATGTTTTTAAACTTCAGGAGTGTCAGTTCCATCATAACCACATCCGGATATATATACTTCCTGGGCCTTGTGTGAGAATTTATGGTGAGTCATCTTCAAAGCCTCAATTTTAACAAATTACCTGTTTTGGTCATAACTGCCAGATCGCATGCCAACACAAATTATTAGGAACCTCTCCACATTTGGATCACATTAATGCACTGTATATTCAATTAGCAAAGAGTAGGCAAGATTCAGCATGTGCAAGAGCGACATAGTTTGTGCAGGGTACAACTTGCAAAAATGTATTACTAACCCGGCAGTGCACCTACGTATGTGCTGCATGCTGAGATAACTTATGAACTAATTAATGGCTAAAAACAAGCGATCAACTGGATGTAACATTCAAGTAGCCATCTGGATGTCTACCACCTGTCGAGGGTGAGTAAGAGCATTATGTGGCTAGGAAGAGATGCGTCATATTTCAAACAACAAGTCAGTTGATTTTACAAACTTTGTCCATTACTACAATTGCTAAAGGGGATTTTTTTTAAATTAACAGATTAATTTATTTATAAATACTTTTACCATTTGATCATGTGTGTCTCTCTAGTTTTAATTGTAATTTCAGTTTTTGCACAAAATGTGATGCATTCAGGTGACTGATTTATTAAATCCAACCTCTATCTTGTGCAACAGGTATAGATAGCAAAAAAGGTTGCATAGTAACGTCATAGTCACTTTTCTAATGGTAAAAGAAATGATCAATATATTTCAGTGAAAGCACACAGTGCTCGTCTTTGTGCTTTTAATGCTCACATAAAGACAAACCCTGTAAAGACAGACAGATGACTAGTGTTTGAGATATCCCACAGAAATAAACAGATAAACCATAAATAAAAACAAAAACAAGGGTTTTAGAATTTCTAGTAAGAACACCAGTGCAGTACATTACTTCAAATTTATGCATCATCACATCACTGGCTTAAAGTAAAGACAGTACAGGACTTTCTCTGACCTTAAGCTAGAACAAAGATATAAAATATGAACTAAACTGAAAAGAAATAATAAAATGAAGACATGACTTTAAAAAATACACAAGGGTACTGTTTTGTTTCATTTACTGTGTGAAATAAACAACATGAAAACATGCCTGGCAGTTATTCTCTGACCAGCAGTGGTAAAACAACACCCGACTGTAATTAACTTTAATTAATTTAGCATGCTTTTCTAAGTTTGGCTCAGAAAAACATACAAATAAGAGTGCGCACAGTGAAGAGAGTCGTCATTATCATAATGATCAATGATGAACAACTACATTGCAAAAAATATAGATTTCAAAAAGTATGATAAAACATCTAAAAGGGTAATTATGACTGCACCTAGGTTTTCATAAGAAACATAAATATCAGACTGTCAAAGCTTTGCAGGGAGGCTTGCAACGCTTCCCTGCAAAAAAAACAACAAAAAGAAACAACCGTCACCAGAACAGAGATTTCTGTTCGGTGTTTTTCCGAAGAGAAAACAAGGATGTAGCAGTGCTGTAGAAAAAAATACTAATAACTGATGCACCTTAAAAATGGTTTCTGTGACATCCACGGAACAAAAGGATGAGAAAAGAATACTTTCCATGCGTTTCACACCTTTACTCGGTTAATTAAATAGAAAATACTGCTATCAAATGACTCTTGTCAGATTAAGTGGGCATTAATGACGATAATGAAATGCCCGCAAGGGCAGAGGTTATTAGTTACTAGAAACTGTATATATATTATTGTGCAACATTAAAGTATCTAATATGCAATTAGAGGTGAGAACCTAGAAAATGAGCTCTTTTCTGAAGAGTTGCAAGCAACTTAACTTTAACTGATTAAGTGAAACCATCACCAGAGGGAATGAACAGTACTTTTCAGATAACTGAAGTAAAAACTTAATCAGAGAAGATGAAGCAGAGCCTGCTGAGTGAGCAACACTTGTGGCACTTGGAACTGCTCCAAAACTTACCAGTAACTTTTTTATTTCCACAAAGTACTCCTCATTTCCATTGTCTGGCTGTCTTTCCAAAGCTTTCATCTTTCTTTACTTAGACGCTTTGGGTCTCTTCAAGCGAGTTGGTCTGCACAGAAGTACTAGAGGGGTATCACCTGCAACTGCCACAAACACTGCAGAAAATAGGCTTGGGAAAGACACTTTGTAAGGAACTGACTTCATCTGAGGTGTCAGCTGTACCGTTTGGTGTGCATGACAGGTAAACAATAACATCCCTTAACACCCACGGATTACTTTAAAACGCATCAATTACGAAAGATTATTTCAACGCATCCGTTAAGCATGCCATTATCCGGATGTATACACATTTCAACAATAATCGTGAGAGTTGGAATCCCATCCTCTCTATTGTCAATGACTGGAAGTTCATTTTCACAGATGATAAACAGATTCCATCTGTCTACAGGCTAGGATTACTACAGAAAAGGGGAACAATATCATACATGTTTAGCAGAAAGCCCGTTCTGCACAACAGATGCTAAAGAAGCCATTTAAAAAGAACAGGAAGAAGCAGAAATCTTTAAATGTGTCCATATTTCAGAAAATAAAAGGTTTTTGGCTTTTTACCAGTTTAACAGCACATGACACACATCCTGTTTGTACTTCCACATGCTCAGAAAGCAGAGCTACCATAGGCTTCATCTGGAGGCTATGACACCCAAAATCATTTGATTCACTTCCAGACAGTTAGTGCCCTAAACTATTCATCAGAAACACGGTGTTCTGAGTGGATGTTGGCACTGAGGACTGGTCATGCCGCAGCCCACGTAGAGTCCTTCTGGTCATATGGTCATTGGAGACCTTTAACATTTCACTATTAGCTCCCATTAGGTCTTAGGGGGCTTAGTCACATCCTTAGACATTCTGTTTATTCTCTCACAATTACTGGTTAAACCTGAGGGGCAGTGACTAGGCTTTATGATTGACATTTCTTGCCACATGCAAGCAGACAGGATGCAGTCATACAGATTCACTGATCTAATGTTTTTTGTAATTTGATTCACAAAGAAAAAAAAAAAAAAAAAAGAAAGAAAGAGAAGAATCGTGGTTAAAAATTAATAAAGTTAACAGTTTTCTGTGCCTGCTTCCAAAACTGCCTCCACTCTGCCAACCAACACCAAAAACGAGCCATGTTACCAGCCCACAATTCCTTCATGGTATAATGCAACATGGCACAGTGATGTTAATGCTTTAATTTTGTGCTCACGTATCAACAATGACTACAAAAAACAAATATGTGGGCTTGCAAATCTGGTACATGCTGATGGTACAGACACAGATTTGAGCAAAGCCCACAGTATAGGAGGCAAATTGAAAACAATTACCACCACCCACTTTGGGACTGGAAATAATACTGTTCTGTGTGGGAAATGAGAAAGATTTCCTTCTATATTTGTACTTAATAACACAAGAAATGGCATCGTGACGCTTTGACTATGATGTACACTACACTGGTCAGCAATACTTTGATAACACCTTAGGTGTGAAAAGCTACCTTAAAATCTTACTTAATACTTCAGACACAAATGCATATGAAACACTGGTAAAACAACTATTCTCAAATGTTTAGCACAGATCAATGTAACATTTCACCAATGCTGCACTAAGAAGGGTTTAATTGGTTTCAAGAATATTTCATAATTTCATTTATGAAATATTCATAAATGGGTGCAAAAGTTGCAAATGACGTAAACAGTCTTTGGGACAAAAAAACTGCGAAGGCAATTCCTGAATACATCAATAAAACACATTCACCAATCTTTACTTGGATCCCATGTGATGCAACATTCTTATTTTTATCACTTGATATTAATTTTGTTTGTTTTTTGGCAAAAATGTGTATTAGTTTATTAGAACATGTGGTGGAGATTATTGCTCTCTGGATCTCGGTGTTCCCCCAGAGGAAGGTGGTGGGAAAAGGGAAGTCTGGACATCCCTGCTCAGACTTCTGTAGTTATGATGAAGACCAGAAGCAGAAAATGGATAGATGTCTATAAGTTTCAAAACTTTTTTTATTATCCATTTTAACAAACACAAACCACAGCCATTTTAGTGTTCTGTTTGTCTGTACCATGTATTATTTTTCTTATTTTGTGTTTTTAATTTTTATACCCTATAAACATTTTGTGGTTAAAGTTCTTACCATCTGTGCATCAGAACTGCAGACTGTCTTAGGGCGACATTTGCAGAAATGTCTCAGGGTCCATGTGTCTCAGCAGTGATCCAATAAGAGCCTCTAAAAACTTTGATTAGACAGAAGCTCAAACGCTCTGCCTCTCAAACGCACCTGTATTAGAATCTTTTTTTCCCCTTTTAGAAGATCACTAAAATCCATTCGTCTACCTGGTTTTGTTTGTAAAGAGATGCTTAATGGTTGGAAAACACACAAAGGATGAGTTAAGTACCATGTATACATGGCATGGTACTGTGTTTGTGGAACATGTAGCTTTATAGTCCTGCACACGCATGTTCCATGTGTCTACTCCCACTTGGTAACAGTGTCAAAAATCTGTGGTAAAACTGTTAATGTGGGCTGATGTTTGTTAACCTTAGCTTTTTGGTGGAAGAGTAAAACCAAGAGTTAAAAACTGCAGCCATTGTCTGTGCTTCTCTCCTGAATGTTTTGATCTTTGAAGTCATTTTTTTCTTCTTCTTCATTTTGTGGTCAACTTTGCCGTGGCCATTCCCTTTCATCCTGAAGCAAACTCTTCAACTAATCAACATACAACAAAAATGGTAAACAAATTGTCACCTTGCTGAATGTACACAAGCATGACTCCATAATCTCTGCGCTGGCTGTGTCCTCATAGCCTGTCCCTCTGCACAGCCAAGACACAAATGTGGGGAAATAAAACTTGCTTTGGATGGAGAAACCATATTAGTCCCAAAACTAACTTATTCGTTCTGACTGAAACATGAAAATGATCAATATATACGAATCTGTGTTGATTTAAGCCAGATTTGCACCTTCACACAAATGTGCCTGTCATGGCAATTCAGACTGAAACAACTGTTACTGTTGCTGTTTTATTTGTTCTGGTTTACAATGGTTCACAGATGGGAATCCACCTGATGGATAGCCATTAAAAAAGATGGAGAACTTTAATCACCTGGAACTACATTAATCAACTTGTGTATTACAGACCACCATCTAAATACAGACAAAATCTTGGTTTATTAGTTAATTATTCTTTTGAGTTATTGCAGTCTTTGAATTTAAAAAGAACAATCAGATAAACAAGGTGGATCACAGGATTTGGTGTGTAGGGGTAAACAAGCAGAAAAGTAAAACGGTCACAACTGGGCTACTTTTTCACAGTTCTTTGTATTTGAGTTAGAAGATGTTTGCATTTCAGAGTTTCACTGAGGTTCAGGTGTAGACCCCGAGGCTTGACTAATCCTACTTGGAGTGCCAGTCCCATTAGACCATGTAATCAGGAATGCACTGCAAAGCAGGTGTGTTAATAATGCTTATTAAACTAACGCCCATTTACTGCTCTCTGCTTTGGATACCTGATGTTTGTGATGTCATGACAGACATGGGATGGGATGGGAGGGAGAGAGGAGGAGGTAAGGTTAGTGAGGAGTATTTTCACAGACTGGCAAGTCCAGACAGAGAGGCAGAGCGAAAATAGCTCAAGGGGCAAACAAGGTAACCTTTTTCAAAAGACGCTTCAGGGGGTGTCTGCCAAGTCCCACACAATACTGTCTGCAGTGAGTGTCTGTGCTGCAGTCGTATTGCACTGCCGAACAAAATACCTTAAAATGTCTGGGTCCATCTTCTTAAGGCAGATCAAATACACTGCAGCAGTCCAAAACTGCTCATCTAAATGCCAAAAGTTCATCACCACCTGCAAATTCCCCCCCGTTAAAACTGCATGCAAACATAAAAAGCAAAGAGTACAATACGAAGCACTGCTCTGGACTTTAATACCACTTTATTACAGGTTGACTAATGCAGAAAATTATTACCGTGCTGGACAAAAAAAAAAAAGCTATTTAGACTAAGAGGGAACAAGGTTTAATCATTCCGCTGAATTGTGGTATTGCATGTCCTTAGAGATTACGAGCGGAAAAGATCAAAGCATCTAATAGATTAAGTTTTAACTCTGTGATTATAGGCCATTTACCACAACATTTATTTCTTACTGTACTTGTGTTTGATCATTACTACTGTTGTCTGCTGTTATCTGTGTTTTTTTCCTGGTCCATGGAAGTTTGGGACATTTGTTTTTTCTAACTGTAATGATAAACATGTTATACATGTTTATCATACTGTTATACTGTGGAATGCAGACCTAGTCTCCCCACTGGTGCCCCGGATTAAGCCAGGCACATAAACATGCTCCACTGAGGTCATGCATATCTCTTGTGTTCATGATATCATGACCACAAAATAAGCCGTGAACACCTAGGATGTAGCTATAATCAGATGTCCTACATGGTAACTGTTGTTAAGAATAAGACCCAGAAAATAACACTGCCTAAATCACTTGAAAGATGAGCATATCCCTTCTAAGACATCTCTGTGATTCACAGGGAGGGACAGAAGGGGGGACGTGTACAACAAGTCTGGACATATCCATGCCAGCCAGGACATCCCCATTAAGGGGCCACTTGCTTCTAAAAGTGGAGAGAGATGGGCCATGTGGATCAGATGGCCAGTTGTTTACAAGGTGGGTTCCCACTAACATAGATAAGAACTGACAAGAAAGCAGGTGATGCTTGACCTTGCTCTGACACTAGAATCAGAGGAAGAAAAAGAAAAGGGGAGCATACAGCCCTGTTTTCACAAGTGTTGGGACATACTATAAGATGTAAATAAAAACAAAACAAAATGTCAACATTGTCAATTCACCTTTTACTGAAGGACAACATATCAAATATAGAGATACGACTGTTATATGTACCATATGCTCAATTTTCACATACAATAACTAAAGTAAACTGCATTTGAATTTAAGATTTACAGAATCAGTGGCCAGAATTATTTTCTCTTTGAGTTCTCCTTATTCTAGGACTGCATCCTCTTTGAGTTTACCGATGTGTTCTGGCCTCATTCACGGGTAATGTACCAGACAGAGCAGACTACTGCCTTTCTTCATTCTCTCTGCTTGGCTGAGGAAGTTCTCCCTGCCCATTTCCTTTTGCCAACTTTCTCTGTTGTCCTCTTAGTCAGGCTGACAGGGACACCAGTAGTAATTCTGGAAAGCCTTACTTTGTTGTTCATAAAGACCAAATAGGTCAATGCAACTCAACCAGTTGCATCAGAAATGGGAAGTAAACAGACTTAGTTTGAATTAAACAGGATAGAAACCATTTCAGTTGCTTATTTGTTCTTGCTCCATGACTTCTGCCCACTGTTTCTTTTGAGTCAACAATTCAGCCACAGGGACTGTTTGAAGTGATGGTTACAACTGGATTTCTGTGACTGAGTGATTGCTATCAGCGACTTGTGTTTTCTTAAGTCCTTCAAGAGCAAACTGAAGAGTTCCACACTGGCTCTGCACTATGAGAAGACCTGGGACCCAATGCAGTGTTTACATACACTCACTCATCCATCTCTCACACAACAGTGACTGAGGAGTGTTGGGCAATGAGGCGTTCAGATCTTGTCCACGGTCTATTTGTCCCCAATGAGCGGTGGCTTTTTAAATGCAAATAGCTGAAAATATAGTCATGTTTTTTGGCTATGCCAAGTAAGGTGTGACACACTAAAAGAAATTAAAATAATAAAACAAATGTCTTGTCTACAATAACTTGTAGAATGGAATGAATAAAACTGCATATTACAAAAGTAGCGATATAGGACAACCCACTAAAGATTGACGAGGCAAAAAGAAAAATGTCATGTATTTTCCCTTAGTGTCTGGAAGTGGTTGTATTCTCATCATGCGTGCCTCAAGAGGAAAGTAGCGCAGGAGTATTTTACAAATATACAGATTCTACTTTGACACGTACCACCCACCCAAACAGTTTTGGCAGCAGTCTCATCCAGCGTGATAATGCGCCATGCCACATAATTTTAAAGTGTCCACAGTGTGCTTGGGAACAGCTCAAGAAACATGAAAAAGAGCTTAAAGCGCAATTTGGCCACCCAACTCCTTGGGCATCCACAGGATATGGCATAACCCATTGGACCCAAGGGATCCAGTGCCAACATCTTGGTGCCAGACACTACGGGACACCTTCAGAGCAATCTGTGTCCATGCCCCGACAGGTCAGGACTGTTTTAGTGACATGAGACTGACCTAAACAACATCAGGCAGTCTGTTTTAATCTTGTAGCTAAGAGTTTTAGATTGACATTTGTTTAATTGATTAAAAACTAATCTACAATTTGCATCTGTCTAGTCTTTCAATTTCGACTTAGGCTAATACAGTACAACAGCCACGTGGACAGTACCTTTTCAGGACCTTTTAACAGTGACTTAAACCCTGCCGGTGTCATGTACTCAGACACAGTGAAAGAAAAGAAGGAGAAAAAGAAGAGCTGGCACAGAAGTAAGGTCCACAGGTTTGGCATTCACTGTGGCTGGCAGAAACATAACTAAAGATGGCTGAGTGCATTCCCAGCCCTGGCAGAACAAATGGAGCTGTTGTTTGGGTTCAGAGAAGCTGGCCATCAGAAAGGACTCTGCAGGAGGGAAGTGGCAGGGTGGGTAAACCAGACAGGGACATACGAGGACACTGGAGCAGGGTGGCAGGGTTGCATCGCTGACACCACCCACTTCAGCTCCAGCAAACAGCATCGAACAGTTCCCGCAGGAGAAAGCTTATGAAGAAAACAAAACAGAGGGTCAAACTCAGTGTAAGCCGCCAAGTGAAATGCAAAAGATTTTGTACTGTATACGAAGAATGTGATTTGCCTGGAATGTACAACAAAAATAAAGGAGTTACAAATAAGATGAGCAAACACGCCGTAACATGCTACTTTCTCTAGGCATTTAAACTGCATAACCAAAGCCTGTTTTGTTTATATTTTCTGAGTGAAAATGACTGATTCACAAAACAGAGCTTCAAAATGTTAAGAGATTATTTAACCTCAAATTATCCGTTAGGATAAAACTGTCAGGATTTTCCTGTCTTCTTTTGCTTTCAAGCACTTTGGGGGGGTAATCCAGATCACAGCGAGCTGAGCAGGACCGTCTCATGTGGCACAGACAGCCCAGGGGATTCATCTGTCATCGGATGTGATTAAGACATACACTGAGCTGGAACAGTAACACTGCCCAATGCAACACACACTACAAACTGCCACAATCTAAAGTAAGACCTTTAGGTTGTGTGTGGAGGAGTTTTAGCTGACGTGAGGTAGAAAGATGCTTCAAAAACCCTTTGGTCCAAACAGTTCAAGTAACTAAAGTTGCTTCACATCAAGAATTATAAAGAACACAATGCTTTTGCTTGTAGTAAAAATTTCAAGACATGCCAAACCAAAACAGTCACAGTTTAATGTTAAGTGACTCTATACTGGAAACTATTACTATTTGAATACTTTTTTTTGTTTAAAGAAATATTTTGAACAGTTGTGAAACTATGCCTAAAGTTTTGTTTTTGGTTGTTGACAACCGCATGCAAATCATATTTAATCCCATAACTGTGTAGGGTCTGTGGATACCGACTAATGAAAAACTAAAACACATGTAACAAGACCACAATAATATTGTTCCTGTCCATAGAAACATTTATAATTATTTCTAATCAGATGTACATGATGCAACCAGCCTGCTCGCTAACTGGAAATGATGTGAGGACTGTAATGGCGTACAGATTCGGTTAAGTACAAAGCAGCCAGTATGGTTCAGTAACCCTTTTAGCATGATACGTTATCTTGTGTGAAGAATGTTTGAGATAATGCTGCAGCTTTAATCATACCCAGGCAGGCTTGTGGTGCTCACAACACCTGGCGTCCAAATCCTGTCCGTCACATCTCCATTTTTGGTAGACATTTTTTAGAGGCATTAACGGTGCCTCGGTGTACGTCTGCAGACAGGGTGGCTATGGCTGTTTACCAGCTTTGGCTACAGCACTAAAACAAAAGAATGCTGCTTTTGACAAAAGACAGGATTTTATTACAACTCATCTTAGAGTCATTTGTTTTTAGGTTTAGGAATTTATAAACAGAGATGGGTTTTTTGCAAAGTCCAGACATGACTGACTACCTTTTTCTATGCTCTTATTTTCTGAAGAAGAGTAAAACCATCATATCATTGGCTTTTAGTAACACTTTAAACATTTCATTCTTCAAACACTGCTCATAGGAAATATTAGCTACTTTACTGGCCTGTTCTTTTTGACAGCACCAATAAACTAAAAACAGTTTAGGAAGGTAAACATGTAATCTGAACCCCAGTGTGTCTGGTCTGAATTGTACTTCAGAGTTCAGATCGTATTTTAAACATATATACGTAGACAAGACTGAGATTACAAAGACTACGAAGAAGACTAGCTTGTTAAAATTCCATGCATCCGACTTCTGATTTCAGGTTATATTATGTCACACTTATCCGCTTAAAGACCCCAGACCTTTTTAATTGTTCATCCATTTGCTTACTATTAGTACCCAACACTTACACATTATGAAGCTTACTCATGTTCATTTGTATAATCACTGGTAGAATCTTAGTGCAATAACATGAACGGTAGTCTCCTGGTAGGGGGGAAAAAAATACATGTCTCATTTTAAGTTTAACAGCTTCAAAAGAAACAAATGATTAAAAAAGAAAATCAGAAATTATACTTTAGGAGGTGATATTTAACAGACAGGTTCTAGGTGACTCTGAAGAGGTCGTGTAGCCCTAATACAAAACATTTTGACAGTTGTGCACAGAACTTTATCAATCCCAAAAATGTACAGGTGTGCAAAGCTTAACCCTCACGCACAAAAGCTTGTTTCCACACCCAACATCACAAATCTGTTCTCTCTTTGACAGGTATGGCCATATACTGTTTACATGAAAGACGATGCTTGCTGATGCAGATGAGCACCTCCCACGCAGCTACCTCACTCCCCACCTCCCTTTTGGCAGAGCATACCAATTTCCACCTGGATGGTCTTCAACTATGTGCCAAGAGGATATCACGGCAGCTCCATATCCTCTGTGTGACAGTGTAATTCCCTCTGCCCTGCAGCCATGTCTGCTAAACTCAGACAGTTTACATGTTCATGTAGCTACATTGCACTGTGCAAGAATGAATTGCCAAGTATTCTGTGCATTCATTTGATTTCTGGCACACACGGTTTAACCCCTCCAACATGAGCTGTCAGAAGCGCAGTCAAAAGGTAAGCGTGTTCAATCTTTCTCTCAGTTCAGAATACAAATAACCCGAACCCGAAACAGTTATTAATGCACATTCTCCTTTGTTATATTTTATTATATAATTGTATTCTGTAATTGAAATGTATTAAAATATCTCAATTTAATGCAAAGCAGCAGAGAAATGAATATAATACATGACTGAGTGGCTCTGCGGTAAAGAGATGTATCAAATTCCACAATAATTAGGTAATATACCATTTCACACTCCATTACAGTACAAAGGAAACCAGTTATATACATTTCAATCACCTAAAGTCAACATTTAATTAAAACTTCCAAAACATGCCAAAAGCTTCAGATAGTTGACAGCTGGAGGGTTTTTTTTTTTTTTTTTTTAAGTGGTGTTGAAATATAACATGATTTCATTTGAATACAGCAAAGTATAAAATCCACACAATTTATTTTAAAGACTGCAAAACCTCTGGCTTAGTTTCAGTAACTTACAGTAACTAAAAGTATAATCCTACCTGCACTGCACAAGTTAAAATGAAGTGTAGTTACAGCTGAATAAATGCACTGGAGAAAACATTCCAGAGTTAAACAGAAGAAATCAGATATTAAATGGGGTCTATTACAGTTTTCATTGTTTCCTTTCATACTGATACAGTTATACTCATAGATGCTTATATTTAACAAGTTATAAGGTCAGCATATCAGCAAGAATTTGCTGTGACTCAGAACCTCAGGCTTTAGGGCTGCTGAAAAAACTCTTTTTTCCCCCACTTGAGTTTCTGTATGATGCCAAATACAGTTGATATCCCTAATATGGCAAGCAGAGGTGGTGGTTCCCACACATACAAGGTTCTGGTGGTAGAACCTAGGCAAAGCCAATTAGAAGAATGTTGCCTTAAAGGGAAGATGAGCTTAAATGGAAGGTAGCTAATAGCTAACCTTGCTACAAAAGGAAGTGTCAAGTATATTATCACCAGAATTATCACCGTGCACTTGTATTCCTCCACCAGCACGTCTGCATGCATGCAGGGTACATTCATGTCTGTCATACAGTAGTTTAGTTTGTTAGGCACCAGAGTATCCATCTCCTTCGAGTGTTTGAAAAATGGCCAAAAATACGTTCTTGTAGAAAATTATGAAGTCACAGTAAAGTTCACCTATGACCTTTTTGGATATGAAATGTCATCACTTCATTACTTTATCTTACTAGACAGTTGCGTAAAATGTTGTCATAATTACTAAATTAATTTTTGAGTTATGGCCAAAAGCGTGTTTTGTGATGTCACACTGTTCTTGACATTTGACCACTGCATTCAGGTTTGGAGCTGATGTAATGAAATACCCTTCAGATGTACCTGAGGTATTGCATTCACAAGAATGGGACCGACATGACGTCGCAGTGACCCTCACCTTTGAACAAAAAAAAAAATAAAATCAGTTCTTCCTCAAGGGTTCAAGAGATGCCGTGTTCACGACAACCGGACAGGCAAAAATAAAACCCAAAAATATAACGCTTCCAGCTACAGCTGTTCTTGGTGTGGAGGCATAAAAGTCTCACCTGATGTCAAGCATGACTTAACAGGCTCTGAATCATAATGCCACTGACCTTTAAATTTATGGCCGGTTTCAGATGCATTATATTCTTAAATGATTCATAGTGAGCAGTGAATGTAGCCTGACCTTTTAAGTAGTACTGTAAACATATCCTGTATTTTGGAATGACTGGATAGTCCCAGTGTAACTACAAACAGACATTGCTGATCACATATAACTTGTATACTTCTAACAAATTAAGATGATCCGGGCCTCTGATTAGGCTTGCCTTAGGTGTTTTCTGGCCCAACTGGGAGGAGACACTGTGGTAGTCTCAGAACCTGAAAGTTTATCTAAGATGGTCTGGGAATGCTTCACGATCTCCAGGAGGAACTGTAAAGTGTTGTTGGGGAGAAGGCTGTCTGGAATACCCTGCTTACTTATCCTGCAGTCTACATCAATAAAGAAGCTAAAATGCTGAACTTCAATTTAAGCTTAAAAAACTAATGTATTTGACAAATTTGAATCTAAAACATTTTTCAAACCAAACTTTCCAATCATGTCTATGTTTCATAACGGCCAACTGGGTGCCTTCTGTCAGACGTGTTTTGGGCTTAAAGACAGACAATGCACCCACAGAATGTGAGAATCCATGACAGGTTCCCAGACAGTATAAAAATTGGCTAAAGGGTTTTTGTAAATAGGATGTTACACTCATTTGAAATAGCTCGAGACAGTAACAAATAGACAAGGGCAAACAGAGGCATATGTTCATCTGTTTTTTAGAACTGATTCTCTATTGTAGACAGCACCCAATATCCCCCCACCCTCTACTTCGAGCTAAGGCTATCAGACAACTAAAGCTGCAAAAGTAAAATGACCTGGTGACTGTTAAAGCCCTTGAGAGAGTTTCTGTCTGGTTTCTGGGCTCATCCATCAATCCTTAGACTAGCTTATATATACACACTGTTCCACAGAGCAAAAGAAAGGACTGACTTCTGCTACACACAGCTCAAAGAATGACATAATTTGATTTTGCAAAAAAAGCTTTCTGGTAAGTGCCGATTGTTGATTTTATGCATTTGAGTAAATGCTACCAAAAATCGTGCCATGAATAAACAGTAGCTGGTGAAAGTACAACCAAATAAACCTGAAAAAGGGTCCACTGCAGCTTTTATGTGTTTAATCGATACATATTTATGTGTTAAGATGTTTTTATTATCTTTACCCTGATGTCTGAGAACACCCGTTGCGTGGGTACTTCAATTCATGTCCTTGTCCACTTCTATCTCCACATACACACAAGCTAGCAACATCACTGTGGGTCCTGCCCTTGTGGCCTTCAGGTCAGTGGACGTGCCGATTACCCGCAAGACCTTGACAGAAGACAAATCTTAGCGCTTTGATCAGTGTCGGTGGGTCACCCCTCAAAGCCTCGTTACAGGATTGGCGCTTGCCAATTAGCACAATTAGCTTCTGGCAAGCTGCCAAGGGTGTCACATGGGACCAGCTTTGCACTGATGATACCTGACAAGCCCACAGAGCTGTCATGGTTGCTGGATGGACAGGAAAACAAAGACAAAACAGACTGTGCCATGTACCTGCATAGGTCAGTGACAGAACAAGCACTTTTTGGGTGAAAGATTAGTTCAATGTGTAGCAGAGAAATCAAACAACTTTTATGTCACATGATCTAAGTTCAGTAAAAAAACAAACAAAAAAAAACACTGCTTTTAGTACGCTCACCATATTACTGCACAGCAAGGTACAATAACAGTCCTGAGCAAGCACTGGTTGTGCAATGGACTTGTTAAGTTTTACTCTTGGTTTTTATAAAACTGGACAGTCATATATCCTTAGCTGTCATTTGCCTTTTAAAACAGGCAGAGATTTTGTTTGTGAGGCCTAGTTCTCTTAATGTTTTATCCAGAATACTCAGCTGAGGGACTCCCATATCTCAAGTCCTCTGTGGAGATGAAAAACATTTGCAAATAAAGTGGCTTTATGGGGGGAATTCCAACCCATGCAAGGCTTCGCTGCTTTTACACACACAAATGGGTACATGGGTACAGTATAGAAAGACATCTGGAGGTGGTTGTGCCATAAAGGAATGTAGATATCAAAACATAAAGGCTTGGAAAGTGCAGCGAATCATATCAATGTGATTAAACCTTCAACAGGAGTATAGCTGTTGGAAAAAAAAAAAAAAGATCAGCTGCCTCAGTCACTTTGTGGTCATAAACTTACACGCCAGTTAGATATACTAAATAAAAATGTAAAAAAATAAAATTAAAAAAAGGTCAATTGGATAACAATCACGAACCAAGAACAAGAAGGCAGGTGCCCGAAAAATCTTGTGATAGAAGAGGGCTAAAAGAAATTCAGCAAAGTAATTTAGTTGCCATCGACTCCTACATCTCTTTTGCCTCATAAGCGACAAAGTTAATGTTTCTGTTAAAATTAGATACATAAATACAAAAGGGTTCCAGCACACCTACAACTTTGTGCTATATAAAAACCACAAGCAAAAACTGTGGGCTGGTTACAATTGGTGTGCTGATTAAAAAAACAAAAAGAAGAAGAAAAAGGAAAAAAAAGCCCCAGACGATGGGCAGAGAGATAAGGAGAAGGGGAGGTCTGGGGCACTGACGTTCTGCCACAGAGCCATTCTCATTTGCAGCTTTGTGTTTCCTTAGTCCTCTCGCTTTTCCTCAGCCCAGTCGGTGTAAACTCTGTGCTTGGCTACACTGAATATCTTAGGTAACACTGCTTGAGATCAGTATCTCCTTTCAAAACAAGAAGCCAGGAAGTGTTCCGTCTGTCTTTATCACAATTCACCCAGCGCTGTGGTTTTCCTCTTCACATCAATTCCACTCTTTATGGTTTCCTTCTTTGTGTGAGTTAGGTTTAAACCTTTCCAGCTGAGGACAGTAAAGGAGAGTGAGACCACAGCGTCTGCGTGTGTGGGTATCTACTTGTGGTTTATTCAGAGTGCAGCTGCATTCCAGAGGCTGAGCAGTGAATTGACCACATAACACCATGGTGTGTGTTTGTGTGTGTGTGGGAAACACAATGAGGAAGGAGATTGCAGTGAAAAGGACTGTTGATGTAAAACTGTTTGATTTCCACCGGTGCACGCTTGCATGCATAAATGAGTACATCCGCACAGCTGCTCAAGGATGGGCGTGTTACAACACACCTTGTCTGACAACACTCAGACGCATCTGGAGGTCTTGAAGAAGAGACAACTTAAAAGAAGGACTTAATTATCTGGCCTGAATACCAAAGACACTCTAATGAAAACATTCCCATCTCTTCTTCGCCTGCTCTTCCTGTCATGTTGCTCCTTCTCTATAAAAGTAGATGTTTGCTATCCACATTAAAGCCTCTAAATAAAGAGCGCCCCAAAACACCTTATCATCAGCTGCTAATTGCACTGGGAAGGAGGCTTTACAAAGAAAGGAAAAACAGTGACCTCAATAAACTGTATTGCAAAACTGTGATTTATGTCAGCGAAACAATAATCAAAGAGAGGAAGCTGAAACTTCAACCTTTTCTCATTATGTCATTATGTCCAAAACTGGTTTCAAAACAACTTTGTGGGATTTATGCACTGTAATCAAATCAAATGGACCACCTGAAATAGTTGCTTCACACCTTGGGTGTTTTTGCAAAAATTATTTGGCATGAGAGACTGTTAATTCATGTCTTTCCCGATAGTTCAGGAGGCTTTACATGAACTAATAAATATATCAGTTCACAAGAAGTCATCTAACTTTTCTACAGAGGGCTGGTGATGATGTTAAACTGGAAACAGACAAACCCTGCTCTTAACAGCTGCTTTAGTAAAATGCACTGTACTACAGCAACAGTCGTATGCTATCCCCCAATAACTAACATTAGCCTAATATAAAGGCAAAAAGTTTAGATTAATGGCATTCATTTTATTCATATTTGAATATTTAGTTACAAAGATAAAGGCATATCCCATTTCTCCCATTACCGTTTTACTTTGAATATCTATCCCATATCAGGTTTACTAGTAAACTAGGTTTATCAGGTTTAGATTGTTTGGTTTACTTTGCATTAAAGCTTATTTAAGCTGACAAAGATGCTGAGACAGCATCACTATACTGTTGTTGACTGCATGGCAAATAAAAAGGCAAAATGTCTTTTTACTCCCAGTGCCTAGAACAAACTGAGGCCAGCCAAATTGTTTTTAAAAAATAAAGCACCATATCCACTACTTTCACAGAATTAGTGCATTCTAGTGTGGTTATAAGCCAGATATGACTGTCTAAATACATCTGTCTTTTTAAGAAGCACACAATATCTGATCATTATTCCTCCCACAGTGTCTGTAAACATATTCACGAGTTCATTTATTCTCTAAAAGTAAATGTACCAAACACACTTGTAATTTTCTGTATCTGTGATTTAAAAAAGCTTAACAATAAATCAATCAATGTATTTTTCACAAACCGTTACAAGTTATTGTGTAAAAATAGTAACATGTATGCACGTCAGCACCTTTTTTCATCCTGATCAGTCAAAAGCAGTTTAAACTGTGGTCTGTTAATGTTGTGTCATCGTGCTTTATGACTTCATTAAATCCATTAAAAAGAATGAGCAATCCCACAGCTATCATCTAGGAATACTCCTGCCTCATTTTCCTCCTGTTTCTACCTGTTTTATCAATAGTCACACCTGATTTATTTGCAGACTAAAGAGATAAACTATTAATAATAAAACTGATAATCGTGATTTCTTTGTGACATCCATGAGCCATCAGAGAGTATAAATGTGACCTGGCCAACAAAAATTTCTGTATATTTAAAATGAATTTGAATAAATTTTACATGGCTTTTATCTGGATGTTGAATAAATGAAATTATTGTAAAAGCATTCACCAACTTGGAAAAAACCTTCCTTTCTCTTAAGTCAAAGAATTGTTGACAAATCGGATAAAAGAAAGTCAGAAAACTATAATAATGCATATGGCTATACAAAAAAACCCTCTGCATTTAAAGGCTTTAGATCGTTCTTAAAATTGAAATGGATAATTATTACTAACTTGTCTAATAAACCAATATCTCTTATAGCCAAGCAAATACCTGAAAATAGGGAAAATAAAAACCATCATGGACGTTTTCCACCAAGATACCACGTATATATGAAAGAGTGCAGCTCTGAAGACCGAGATAACATTGTTCTATTACTGTCAATGAAAGTGGTGGCTTGAAAACTTGGGGCATAAAAAAAAAACTAAAAGAAATTTTGGGGCACATAATTATAATTAAAATGTGACCTTTATAAAAATCTGGATATCACTGACTATGCTGGTAAAAATTTTTCCACTCAAGGGAAAAAGCACCACCCCCCTATTTTCCCTACAGCATCTCCGCTCTCTTGATAGCTCCCAGTCAAGATCCACCCCTGAAACCCTTCCTCAAAAAATCCTTCAGGAGGTCAACAGAGAGATTAAGACCCTTCAAATGGGGTCATGGAGATCAATGATCAAACAGAGAGCCAGGGACAGGCCCCATACCCCCACTCCACCCACTTTATTTCAGAAAGCCTGATAATAGAGACAAAAAGGCTGGCTAACAATTACTTCCCTACACCATGACCCAGGCACCCTCTTAATCTCAGGAGGTGGCCTCACCTATAGCTGTCACTGAAACTTCCACCAATCAGTGATTAGAACATTTCTATTTTGTGTGACTCTCAAATATGAGCTAAAAAATACAAATGAGGGCAAAAAAAAGAAAAAAAGAAAAAAAGATTTGTCTCAAACACTGTTTGAATTGCAAACATTTTAAATAAACTAAAGCAATATAGCAAAATGCAATTCTGGGCTTTTTAAAAGTGAACTTTCCACAAACCTTTTTACATGGGAAGAAAAAATTGTTGGTTGTGGAGTTTCTATCATTGTGTGAGCCACATTCCTGGGGACCACAGGAGAACAGAAACTGGCTGCGTAGAACCCCACTCAGCTGTGGGGTTGCTGAAGATGTTCCCTGCAGAAAACTTGCCTCCCACTGAGTTACAGCTTTTCACATACTGGAGTAAGTTCAACATTTTTGTAGTATACTTGGATTGTAAAAGAAAGGACGCCACAAAGTTTCGAAGGGACTTGCAAATAAATTTTTGGTATAACCATGTATGAATAGACAAGACATTAAAAGTAAAGGAAATGAGCATAAAATAAGAGAGGGGCCAGAGATTTTAAACTTCCTGTCCCTAGTGCTTTTCCAGTGACACTGATAAGATTTAGACACTGTAGATCTCAGAAAAGAGGACAGAAATTGGCGTTAGTTTCTAAAATGTTAAGAAGCTTCACATCATGAAGTCAGATTTATAATGTGAGCGATGAACTGGTAGAGATTCAATTTGATTTTGAGTTTTAGGTTCTTTAATAGCTGGAATCCCTCAACAGACTTGAAAATAAATAAATAAAGGTGAAAATCTGTGCAATGCATATGCAAAGTCTCACTTGACCACTCATCAGATGGCATTTCACGATGTGTAATTTTTTTATTTATTTATTTATAAATGAGCGTGTCTCTCATTTATACATATGCAGTATGTGTTACAACGTAGAATACGAATGCAAAAAACAAAAACAAGTCCAAAATGCCAAATATAAAAGTGGGATTGCCCCTCTTTCCCATTAGCTTAAGCCAAAACAGTAACCACTCTAAAATTATGTAACTCAGATAAAGAATTCACAGAGTCACAAACCAGCATATTTCAAAGAAAGTGCATTTTTTTTTTGGATAAATTTAAGTATGGACAGGAAAGTTTTTGGGGGAGCATACTGGTTAACAGTAGATGCAACCCAGTGAGAGGCTTTTCCCTTGACCACTGCAGAAAAATGAAGGTTTAGATATGTATTGATAGCATATGAGGAGAGGTTGTCAGATTGGCTTGTGATCGTATTGACAGCAGTTAATAGCAGCCCCCCCCAAAAAATGTTCATTTAGTTAAATGTACTCCTGCTAGGATCAGCAGAAGGCAGAAACCATGGCACATATAATGCATTGTCTGCGTCTGTGTGCCCGCTGGTGTCTCTGTGTATGTGTGCGTCTGCCAGCCTGTTTTAGTCAAAACATGGCCAATTGATGATCAATGATTGTTTGCATGTTGTTTGGTGAGGAATCTGTCAATATCGGTGTCCTCTTTCGTGTCTTAATCTTCTAGAAGGAAAGGCAGACTGGGAAATCATTTTTAAAAAACAATTTAATAATTAACAGACCAACAAAAATTGTTTCTCCTCTTTAAATTGCCCTCCAATTGTCCAGTTACGATGCTTGTCTGTGCAGTGTAACTCTGCAAAGGCAACATAAGATTTCACATGGTACACTGAAAACAGATGTGCTGCAATTCATACCAGACTACAAAATGCTCAAAATGAAGTAAAGCATAATGGACTCTTCAGGTCTGGATTCACTTGAGCTTGAGTGTGTGAGTATAAGTGAGGGAGTGAGTAAATGAGGGAATGAGAGTGTGAAAAAGAGAAAGAACGAGAATGGGGAAGAAAATAAAAGACAGTACCGTGTGTGCGTACGTGTGCGTATGCGTGCATGTGCATGGGGTGGGGTGGGCTTTCTCTTTTCAATCATCCGGGGAAGCTGACCCCAATGTTTCAACGCCTCTGTCTTCAATCCTGCAGGGGAGCCTTTCTAATGGCTCCCAAAGTCAGATACTGCAGCCTGTTCCTTCTTCCTCTGTTTACCGTATTTTTTGTGTTAGTCCCCACACCAGGCATCATGACTCAGTCCAGACCTCCACTGGTTTTCCCACTCTTCATATGCTGTATCATCAGTTTTATTCCTACTTCTGTCTTTTCCTTAGACTACAACTAAAAAACACCAACATCCACGACACTGATAGCATTTTCTAAAACAACAGCACCTCATGGATGCATTCCATTACGGCCTGCCATCCAAACAGACCTGCTTTGTTGAGGTGTTATATCAACAGGGTGACCTCCCCTCTACACCTCCCTAGCTTCCTTGGGCCCCCCAATGGCAGGAGATTGATGTCAACAAGGAATTTTATCCCATGTTTCCTTCTACCTCCTCCAGACCCACCCTGCTCCCAAAAACACTTGCTCCAGCACAGAGGGCTTCAGTCAGGCCTTAACAAGCTGGCTAAGCTATATTACCCCATTGCCACCTACTCTCACCCCTTGCTCTTGCAGTGTCAGAAACACCCTAAGTCACTGATGTGACACCATAAACAAGGAGTGCCCCAGAAAACAGCACTAACAAATGCAAGCATGTGTGTGTTAAGGAAATGATCCTTGTTCTGTCAACAGTGTGGTTGCTGTGAGAAGAAGGTCAACAAGGAGACGTCATTTGTGTATAGTGTCATCACCAGAAAAGCTGCCAATAGAATTCAGACCAACTAAATTTGGGACCGTTTCATGGGTGGTGCTTGTCAAACATTCACAAGAAGCAAGAACCTGCAATGCAGCTGCTGTCTTTGGAGGTTTGTAGAGTTCAGATGAAAACCTGCTGGAGGAGTAAGGGGTCTGCAACAGCACATTTACAAGTTCCAGTAAAAGTTTGCAGCATTACTTAATTCTATTCATCTGTGGCCATAATCTAATATTGCAATCTAGATCACAGACCTGCAATGACAGATACATGACACTGCTTTTTCAGCAGGCTTCCAGAAAAGCTGTAAAATTATGACATTTTCACTCAGCGGCCACTTTGATTAGATGTTAATGACTGCCAGTTAAACAGGTGTACCTAACAACACTGACATGGCAGCAGCTCAATGTATTTAAGCAGGAAGATGACCTGCTAACGTTAAACCAGGCCATCAGAATCCAGAAGAAAAGTGATATAAGTGACTTTGAAGATGGTGTGGTTGTTGGTGCCAGACGGACTGAGTACTTCAGAAACTGCTGATCTACTGGGATTTTCCCACGCAACTGCTAGCATTTACAGAGAAAAAAATAATCAGTGAGCAGAAGTTCTTTAAGAGAAAATGCCTTGCTGATGTCAGATGTCAGAAGAAAATGCTCAGATAGCTTCGAGCTGATAGGAAGAGAACAGAAATTCAAATACCTCCACTCAAATAACTCCTTGTTGCAACCAAACTATGCAGAAGAGCATCTCTGAATACACAACAGTTCAAACCTTGAAGCAGATACCTTACCATGTCCATTCCTTTATGACCACAGTCTACTTATCTTCATCACTGCTGCCTCTATATAGCATGTCATAACGCTTTGATCATCTAAAACTAATTTTCTGAACATGACTGAATTCACATGACCTCCACAGTCACCAGATCACAATCCAGTAGTGCACCTTTTGGCTGTGGTGGAATGAAACAGGGGATCTGCATCATGATTATGCAGCTGACAACTGTGTAAAGCCATCATAGCAATATGGATGAAAAATCTCCAAGGAATGTTTCCATGATCTTGTCAAAAATTGGTGCCATGAAGACTTAAGACATTTCTAAAGGCAAAAAGAGGTCCAGCAAGCACTTTACTAAGGTGTACTTCATAAAGTGGCTGGTGTGTGTGTTTATTAATCATCCTTATTATACACATTAATATCTAGACACACTACCTCTTTAAATTGAATATGCGCGGCGTCATGGGCGCCAAAGGCTCGCTGACTGGCACGGGGCACAACAGCTGGCCCATGTGACTTCATTAGACATAAGAGGTGAGACAGCCCAATTTTCTGAAAATCTCAGTGTTGGCTATGACAGGAAGTTGTCAGAACACACATGCATCATCTTGCTGTGTAAGTCTGGGCTGTCCACTGCCTGAGGCACCTGTGACAGACACATAAGCATCAGAACTGGACCATGGTTCATCCTTCAGATTCAATACTTATTTTCCTCTTGCATCAAAATGCTGAATAGATAAACACACATAATTTATATTATGTCTCCAACTAGAACCAATATCATGGGAACCTTGGCAGAAATGGAAACAAACTCCAGGAAGAGACCCCTGTGGATGCTGAACAAATGTTTAGTCAACCTATAGAGAAGTTTTTCCTCTCAGCCGTTCTATTTCCACAACTTTTCCATTACAGTATCAAAGATATTTAGCTCTATATATAACACAGAGACAAAGAAACAAAAGGTTCTTTAACAGTTGGTCTAAAATTTTGTTTTGTCTTATGCAAAGATTATTTATGAGTCACTGAACATTAAGCTCCTTCAGTGACAAGGCATGAGTCAGATATGTGCACACAGGCACGGTAACACTCATAATGACCATAGAAATACAAATATGGACATGAAATATCATTTCTTTGGTATCTAAACTGGATTAACCGCTGAAAAAATCCTGTCAAAGTATATTAATAAACCATAAGAATAATTTAATTAAATAATACCTGTTATCACTCACAGCAGATTCCAGTGCTTTATGTTAATCACTAATTTGTCATATGTGCTAAACAGGATGTATATACAAGAGCATAGAAGGTAAAGTAAATAGAAATTAAAAGAAAATTACAACTGGAGTCTCTTATGATCTGCAATCAATTCATTCCCAGTGACATTCAGCTGATAGTAGACATAGTATCAAAACAACTGCATCAATCCTGAACAACTAGTTTTATGCAAGTCTTTCATGATGAACCGAACTGGGCCTTCCAACGGGGTGCAAAAAAGGCCTTTAGGCAACTTTTATCCAACCCCTCCATCCCCATAAGTCAGTCTCACGTGTCATCAGTGTTTGCAAACAGTTCAGCCAAATCAGAAACTGATGACTGACTGATGAGGACACATCACGCCAAGACCGCTCAGAGAATATGGGCAGGCCACAGGCAGATTAATTAATCTGCTGTGATATGAGGGCCAACAAAGGGACCAGTGTTGTCGAGCTTAAAACAAGCAGTTGCCATTTAAATGATCAATAAGATAAGTGGGTTTCCGTGACTATTGTGGATCATGCTCAAGTGCATCCAATCCATACTAATTAGTTACATTAAATTAAAACTGATTCTGGTGGTGCTGGGCTCCAGAGTGCAATAAAAAAAAAAAAAAAATCTGTACCGAGTCTAAAGCTTTTCATTGGTTGCCTGACATGTAGCACGTCTGTGTGTATAGCTTGTTTTCTGCGTTCCATTGCAGACAGCTAAATGTTTGCTCTGTGTGTTGCTGCAGCTGATTCTTTCATTCATTTCTGCTGCTCAGAATGCGATCAACACCCGCTAGCTGCTCTGTTAAATTGCACTCCTGTTTCATGCACTTTGACTCACAAGTGTGGCTAAAATTGAACCGTTGGCGTTTGGTGTTCAATTCCTGCGTCATGATATCGAGTTCTGATTGTATTTGTGACGTTTGTTCATAGCCCTTTTAAACACTATATCTAATTAGAGACAGGGTATAGTTCCCATTATGTTCTAACATTGTCTATGAACAAAGTGTGATTATATTTGGTAGAGTTAAACCAGTTGCTCCACTAAATATGAATGCAAGTAATATATAATAAACCTACGTCAGAGGTCCTTGCAGCACAACACAAAAGTTATTATTGTGGCACCAAAGACTGGTTTGCTTCTCAAATTAACTGCTCGCACACCTAAATGCAATATTTTGCTGAAGCCCATCAGAGTAACATCTTTGCTTAAATTACAATTACTTTAGGTCACAACAGAATCAGTCTCACAGCTTATCCCTTTTTCGTTTCCCGCAGTGGCCTTCACATCCCTGAAGTAGCAACATTGGTGGTCCAGGGTAGGAAATGCAGATGGTGCTCTCTCTAACTATTCGTCTTTGTTATCATTTAGAAACATCAAATAGGACCCTAAACATGATGTATGTGTGTATATATTTCTGTGTGTGTTTGCGATTTTGAGAGTGAGTTTCCAGGATTTTAAAACGTATATAGTGAGCAGTGCATAAGAAATGCTAGATAAAACATCCTACTCTAAGAGACTCATTCTGTGAGCGAAGGAGAGCAAGAGGAAGACAAAGATACAGAAAAACACCAAGAAGGAGAGAAGGGAGCTGACTTTTTATACCCAACACACGAGCAGTGATCAACGTTGTGAGGGTGTCACTAGGGTTGGCTGATGGATTAAATTAAGATCTTTATATGAGGTGACACATTTAGAATGCCTTGCTATAGGATCATTTCACAGCTACATATATAACCAACACCTTTAATGATCTGAGTTTATCCCTTTGCTGGGGACGAAACTGCCTTCGGAAACAAAACAAAAAAAACAAAAAGTCCATCGACACACAAAAGCCAGAACTCCATTACCATGAAAAACACAGAAATTTCATCCTTAAGTTTCACAATTTTCAATATCTGGCAATATGTTAACATTCCAAAAGTCATTATGTTGTCCACTGTAAACTGTGTGACAGCCCTAATGGGCCTATTGTATACAACAAGTTATTTCAGTGTAAAAAGAAAAGGGTCATCCATGTGTATGTGTATGTGTATATTTATATGAGTGTGTGCAATGAATTATGCAAAATGATGTCTTTAGTAACCCAGATGTGTAAGGGGCAGTGTTTACATCTGCAAGACAAACTGAACTTTGAGAGAAACATCAGATGGAAACATTAGCAGCAGCACTGACAACAAACTAACTTACCTGGTTTGGCGTTCTTGCAGCAGGCTTGTCCTGATGATTTGCAAGGATGAGGAAAGGTAGTGTGCAGAGCTGTGGGTGCTGCAGAGCCGAGTGGAGCTCATTACGTGCCGCCTCCAGGTCCTCATCTGATGATGCGCTATCCAGTACGAAGACTACACCCTGTGATCCTTGGTAGTAACGACTCCAATACTTCTTGATGTTGTCAGCTCCTGTGGACAGATGTGATGCTATTAAATGTAGCCACTGTTAGAGCTCTATATTAGAAAGTATGACACTTGTAATTGTTGCGTTTCTAAATTAACTTTAATGAAAACAAAATATACATTTGCATCAAATGCAACTTAACACTCAAATATATAAATTATGGATTAAGGAATCTGTTTGGTGTAAAACCAAAACAACCAAAGAGAATGCTAACAACACGCGTCAGACATGACCGTCACCTTCCTCTGCTTCCATTACTTGTCCATTCTAATTTACACTCACAACAAGAGTAGCGGTTGTAAAAAAAATATAATAAAAGATTTGCCGAAAAAGAAATTAATAATTAGTTAATAAAAAAAAATAAACAAACACACAAAAAATCTATTATTTTTAGTTTTTAATGCAACCTTAGTGTTTCAACCATAGTATCCTATTACAGTATCATGCTCAGATTCATTGACCTCTTTAGAATGACCCATTCCTCCACAGATCTCTATAAAGGCCAACTGCATGGCTAGGTGCTAGATTTATTACACCTGAGGCAAAGGGATTGAAAACAGACAGGGAGGTGTGGCCCATTACGTTTGTCCATATAGTGCAGAGCATTGTATGGCCCTCAGGTCACATCCGGCTCTTTGACTGTCCCTGACCGGCCCATGTGAGATCAATAGGAAACTAGGATGCAAACATAAATAAGTATACGTCACCCAGTTTGTCCCATTTCAGCCACCAAACACTTTGATAAAATCCTCATCAGTGAATGGCTTAATGATTTTGCTATTTTTTGGAAATCACAACACAGCTTTGTTACTTGGTCCATGCTATTTTTTTTAATTTACATATATTCGTGTGCAAGTGACTGCAGCTTCACTGTAAATGCATTGGATCGGATGTCTTACAGATGTGAGTTATGCTAGCCCTGAAAGACATCGGCTCACATTAAAAAAAAGAAAAATTGATGAAGAACGTAGAGTTTTTCCACAAGACCTGGACTTCTAAATATTTATTTACTGAAGTCTGAGTTAAAGCTGGGTGCCTACTTGGTAGAGGGCAGATTGCTGTATTTAAATATTACAGTTTAAAATGCCATTAGGAGACTAAACACTGAGAAAAATGTAAAAAAAAAAAAAATAAAAAATAAAAAAAAAAAAAAAAAATTATTGATGCAGAACAGGAACTGATATCTGATCCTTTGCTAGCAAAGTTGCAAAAGCAACAAGGAAAAAGCTTGGTCCATCCCTGGAAGTGATTTGTTCACAGAGGTAACTCTGCACCTAGATATTCTGGGGCTCAAAATGGGACAAACTGGCAGGTGTTTCAAGCAATGGCTGTCCAAATCTGACAGTGAAAAATGTTCCAACTTTTAAGATGAACCCACAACTGAAATTCAGATTTTTGCAATGTATCACACCTCAGGAGGTGTTGTGTAAGTCAGTTCTAAAATGAATGTTGTTGATGTAGTGTAGTGGCAATTCCTTTTGTTTGACAAACCAAACATCCTACAATTAAAAAGTCCACAAGCCACTGCTGCACTGAGATAATATTTCGTACACAGGCAAAAGAAGTCCACTGTCCAAACTTGAAAGTTGCGTTTTTATGGTTTATTTATCCAGTTTGGGAAGCAATAACAAGATCCATTTTTTTGTTACTTCCTGCTGCTTCTCCTGCTCTGGTAAAAAAAACCATAGGCCCACCCCAGTGCATGCTGGTCCTATACCAGTCTCTTTATTTATAGAAACAAAATGGCCCTACAGCTCTTACTGACTGAGTTAACAAGGTAAACACCAAACAAACAAAACATTGAAACAAATATTAACCTACAAATAAACTTGTAAATAAACCCAAAAATATAAGTAAACTAACAACAAACTTTAACAAATTTCAAAATAATAAAAATAAAGAACAAATAGCTCCAACATGTAGTATGTAAAACAGTTAACTTCATCAGTGCAAGACAATCACAGACAGTTTGTTCCACTTCTGGAGGATCATGAGACTGAACATAGTGACATAGGCTACCACACAGCTGACAGAGGGTTCAGCCTGGGCAAATTGCTAAAAAGAAATGGGATCCGAGGACGCAATTTTGCGAGCTTTGTGAGAAGGTAAGTAAAGACCTTCCAGAGCTCTCAGATGCAGAATAGAAGGCAGATCTTCAATTTACTAGACACTCAATGTGAATTCAATACACTTGTTCAAGTCCAAAACAGACTAGATTTCTATAACTGAATAAGAAAAATGATCTAAACTAACTAAACTACAAACAAAATAGCAACAGCACTTTGCATAAAGTTAAGTGTGAAATTTAGTAGAAACTGCACAGACTCATTAAACAGCGATAAAATGCTGGTATGTTTATTTTGTCTTTTTCACATTTTCATTGACTAATTCTAATATCTACTGCAATAGTAATTTGTATAATTAAATCAATATTAATAAATTAACACTGAGCAGAACTGAGTTCAGCTTACTGGTGTAACCCTGCACAACAGCCCCAGTTTCCCATTGGGGAAATTAACTTCCCACCCTGGAAATAGTTTCAAGGGCATTTGTCATCTTTGCTTACTTTTAAATGAACATGTTAAATAAATGCTTAATTTTCTTAATTACAGCACTAACTGTTGGACATCCGCTATGAGAAATAACTCCTAATCACTGCCACAAAGTACCATCATCAACATGCTGATCAGTTAGGGAACCATCTTCAATAACAAGAAGGACAAGTGAGTCCTGCAACAGATTGCAAGCCCACTACAGAGTCCTGTTCTCAACATCATTGAGTCATTTATTGGATTATAAGAAGAGACAGTAGCAATTGAGACCGCCTAAATCCACCAAACAACTGTGGCAGGTTCTTCCTGATTCTTGGATCATCTTACCTACACCACTTCTTCAAGGCAAACTTGCACTTTTACCATTAAGAACTGGTGAATTTTAAAAACAAACAGTAGCATATAATTTTTTTTCATCTTTACTGCAAACTGTATAAATGGAAAGTCCAAGTATAGGTGTTATATGATTGTATCTATGGGAGTGTCTTTTTAGACATGTAATATTTATAATAATTTAAATATTCATTTTCAGCTAATAACTTCTGTCTGTTTATTGCCTGGGACTTTTTCTGATGGGCTACTTTAGGGGAAAAAGGTTGGTTTACAATCTTCACTGAACAAACCCCTGCCAAAAATAATCTCAAACAGCAGTGTCCACCACACAAACAAGAATCAACCTGTTATGTATTAAGAGCTGCAGCACAAGTCTGGTCAAATCTCTGAACCTCTCTTTTGCAAGCCCATCTACACTATTTGAATGTACCTTTGTAATTACAGCAAGTCTAATTGGTGTTATTTATGGCAAATCTCACCATGGGTGGGACGGTGTTGCAGTAGTTACCACTATTGCCTCACAGCAAAAAAACATGCATGTTAGGTTAAACTGTGATTCTAAATTGAGCAGGGATGAGAGGCAAATAATGTTCCTAAAGGTAAAGAACAAAGTGTTGTATGAATGTATGGTTACATGTGGCTAGGAATCAAAAGACTAGAAAAGCACTGTATGAATGCCATTCCATGTACATCATTTTTTAAGAAAAGTGTTGTCAGAGTAAAGTCAGTAAGGAGTAACCAATAACTGTGATATCCTGGCAATATTCTCTCATTTCTTGGTCCTTCAGCATTAGGAGTCTTGTCTTATGAAATAAGGATAATTCATTTTAACTCCTTGAATCCAAACTGAGAACAGCTGCTGATCCTCACGAGGAAAGTATGAGGAGGAAAGTACACATTTCCAACCAAATTTTGAAACAAAAAGTTTAGTTTTACAAATTCAAAATACACATAAGGGTTGTTGTTTTTCCTAAACAAATCCCTTTGTTATATGAAATCTATAAAAAACGGAAGTTCCACCAACACTTTACTGCAGATCTCATTACAAAAAGAATAGCTGTTGTCTGGTTTCACACTTTTAAATGTATTCACTCAAATGATTGCTGCCCTTTCCACATGTTTTCTATTAACAGGTGCTAAATGTCTGTTTTACACGCTCAATAAAGTTGTTGTCACTGTGTACGCTATACACGCAAGTATGTTCACTTGCTTGTAGAAGATGTACTTTCTCTGGTTAAAATTATCCCTCTCCATCTGGTGAGGTTACTTCCTTTGCAATCTTGTGAATTGTTATTTTGTTATAGTTGCTCATAGTAAGTTAATTGCCAAGAAGTGACGAACTGTGAGGCTGGCAAATGTTTAAAAATCACGAATTGCTCTCAGTGACATTTACCTCCTTTCTCTCATGCTCTCCCTCTCTTCTTTCCTTCCTTCCTCCCCCACTCTTTCTACTCACACCTCTCACTAGAGTGGAAAGCTATCAGACAAAGTGGCACTTGAGAGATTGACTAGGAAGCTTCTCTCAACTTTGCCTGGAAATGGTGGAATGTCTGTCATGTCTCGTCGGATCTTGTTGGCAGCTTCTGCCACCTATTGGTCTGCGAGCAGGATTTGCAAACATGATGTCATGATTCTTGGAGGAAGTTACTCATATGATTAATTTTTTAAAAGTGCACCATCGGTGCTCCAGACCTCATTTCTTTGCTTGTTTTTCCTCTCCGTTTTTGACAACTTTCATGTGTCACTTTTATTTATATCCTCCAAATAGAACGTAGAATAATAATTTTCAAACACATTTTATAGTTTTAGACGGCAAGCAGACATAACGAGCTGGAAGTTGTATCACGAGAAGTTAAAAATAGCATGTCAGTAACAGTAATGGCTCCTAGTGAACTTGTCAAGTCTTGACTCATGAACTCAACTGCTTGTTGCCTCACTTATTCAATGTGTAAAACTTGGCAAAAGTAACATTAAAATGCCTGCCTCCAATATGACAGATTCCCTGCCTGAACGTGACAAATTACATGGACAAACAATACATTTGAACTGAGTCCTTTTAATCATCTCGTTGAAAGAATCTCACATAGTGCAGCCAAATCTTATGGTATGCTTTGCTGGGTGCTACAGAAGGAGAATTCACAGCTGAATACTATCACTTTTTTTTTTTTTTGATTTTATTTGTGTTCCCTGAATACCTCCCATTTACTTCTAATTTAAGTTACAATTTGCATTTCTATGAATGTTCAACATCCTTTCTACTTGCCCTCACACTTTTATCTGTTGGTTCAGCTCTTATTCATTCAAATGTTCCCTTTCAGGAAGAGCTGATTGCACACTTGCTGATAGCAGTAGAATTACATTTGCAAATGATCCAAGCTGTTGTGCCCAAACATCCGTGTGTGACCAATGTTCATGCAAATAGATATGCAACGCACAGGGGAAAGTGTAATGTTGGCAATTTTCTGTTGTATAATTTACAAATCATAAACGCTAATCACCTGGTAGGCACTCCAATTTACCAGTGTTCCCTGAACACCTCATATGAAGCCAATTGGTTGTTATGAAAGCATAACAGACAGAAACAAGCACATAACATTTAGGTTTTTAAAAGAGAATAGTCATAAGGATGCATTTAGTGAATGGCGTGCATGTAGTTGTGTGTAATAAATGCAAAACACCTGAAGTGGGCCCGGGGACAAAAACAAATGCTAGCCAAGACATTCATTCCTAAATAATGAAATGGAAACTGACCTTGTATTAGTCATTTGCTTTGACAGACAGGAATTGAGTTGCTGGGGAGACCACTGCATTTATTTTTAGTCTGCCCAAATTTGGCTGCAGTTTCACACATGTTGGGAATTTTCTGGTAGTAGTGGGGAGTGCGGCTAAAATTACAGATGTTCCCTAAACACCTCAACCATTCTGATTTCAAAATTTCTAAAACAATAAATAAATGAATAAAATAAATTACACTAGCAAAACAGCTTTATTATGAGTCTGACATCAGAGTCACTTCTCAGAAATTACACTGCTAAATAACACATCTGACTCGTTATATTTTTTGTTTGGTGAGTGCACATTTTTGCAGCACGTGAGGCTAAAGTAAAAAGGAAGGAAAGTACTAACACATTCCATGTACTGCATAAAATAATAAAACATATGAAAGTATGCATGGTTTGAGGTCTGGGACCCATAAATCTTAAATTCATGCCCCAAAGACCTTGAATCTGAATCTTACTTATATTGTATGAACACTTGCTGTGTTTTGCATGCATTTGATGATTCATTGCACATGCACAGCCAACTGCAACGGGACACTTATGTGAAACGCTTATGAAGTTATCATGCATTACTAATGCAGCCAACTCTCCACACCCATAAAACATTTTCACATCCTTACTCCAAAGTTATTGACAGTGAACTTTGATATAGGTCTAGGCTTTTGAATTTATTGAAATTAAAGAACTTTTAGACCTGAAAAGGTCAGCTGTTTACTTAATTAGTTAATCATCAATAAATAAATAACAGTTTTGTTTTGTTTGTTTTTTTAAATCAATCAACTCACTTTCGGTCATATTTCTGCAAACATTTCTCTAGCTTTTCACTAGTGATACTTAATGCTTTGCTTGTGGTGAAAAACAAGGCTATTTTAAGTTGCCAGTTTGGGTTTGAAGATATTCTAAAAAGGCCATTTTGACTAGTTTTGATATTTCAAAGACCAGAGAATTACAGTTAGCTCATCTTTAAGAAGATGTAGATTAGTGGAGGTAAAACTACACATTTGTTCCTTCTGTAGTCATCTCCATCTTCCTTAAATAATAAGCTGACCTTACTTCACAAAATATTGTAAAACCCTAGTTTCAATGTGACAGAAACTAGTTCCCTTTGCAGTTTATTGTGAAGCATTAAGTGATTACACTTTACGGACACCGTCTGAAGCAAAAAAGCAAAAACATATGGCAAAATTAAGATTCTGTTGGAGTTACGATCCCTGTTAGAGGAGAAAGTGGGAAAAGCAGATATTTGCCATTCGTACAAACATGTAACAACATGTTCTGATTTTGTGTTTGACTTTCAGTTAATGAACAAAACTTGGATGCAAACGCCAGCAAACGTCAAGCAGTCAATACGCAGCAAAAATTAAAAGCAGCTTGAATTCAGACTCTTTCTGTTGCATTCAATAGCCTGTGTTTATGAATTCATTCACAAATTCAAACAGCATGTCATGCTCTATATTTCAACAATACATTTCAACAGTTGAACCCCTGCCACCCTATACTTCCTTTGGTGTAAATAAGACTACTGTGAGGGCTTGAACTTTTTGTTTTGGTCTCAGATTTACTGTCAGGTTTAGCAACTTATTAAACAGTTTTGCTACTTGGTTTAAGTTTTCTGGCAGCTTTCACCTTAAACAAAAACTCAGTATTAAGTCTTAAACTTTTGAAAAATAAATCCCGGAAAGCAATCCTCTTTGAAGTTATGCTAGTGCCAGAGACTGAGGAAAACGGCTACAACAGAGTGACGAGCGAGCCTGCTGGGACTGTTGAGCAAAGCTGTTGTAATAAAGTTCGCTTACTTCACTAAGGAATGACCTGGCTGGAACTGGAGTGAGGAGTAAAAAAACACTTCCACTGTCAGTACAACTGTCAGCCTACACATTAATCCCTTTCATTTATGCACACAATTAACAGCAATTGTTTATAGAAATGGAGCTTCACAAAATATCCTAAATGACTGTGTTACTGTATGCAATAATTTGGCAGATGTTACTATAAGCAATCATTTGACTGGTGTTATTATATGTAATATTTTGGCAGAACTTTTCCTTTTTGGGTGTGTAACCCTGGTCTTCGATGGCTGAGCCATTTTCATCATGTGCCACTGTAACTGACACAGCTGTTTACGGTTATGGAAAAGTAATGTGAGTGGTTCAAAGTGTAATAATCAATCACTGAGCCACTGATGTTTATATGACACTACCCACCTTCTTACACAAACAGTTTCCTGCACTAATATGAACAAAAATATTTAGATAAATCTTGCTTGTTTCTGATCTACGGGTTCTGAAATACTGAAAATGTTCAATATTTCAGAAATTTCAACATCAAAAGTTGGCTTTCCCAGAGCACCCTGAGGATACGAATGAGTTCTTTCTGATCCACCATTTAACCACAATGAACATGAAGGAAGGTAATATCCTTGAATAAGGCTTCAAATGCAGATCGGTTACACTCCAGACTTCAGAACTCCAAAACCAGAACAATCTGCGCCTTCCATCATCCGCTTTAAACGCAATGCAAATTACTTCACTGTGGTTGGATTTTTTTCCCCACACAAAGCAAAAGCTTCTTTTCAGGGTAAATTTACACACACGGTGGGGATATTTGATAGGAATGAGAACCGCATATGGTCAGTAGCAACTACTATGTAGTGTTTTTGTTCAGAGATGTGCTTAGTAGCTAAATTTGGCAGTTAAATTTTCTGTCACGTTAATCTGTCTTGCTCATCTCATCTCATCTCACTTGTGTCCTAGTTAGTCCATTGTTCTGTGGAGAGTAGGATGGCCAAGAACTACTGGGACAGGTTTAGGGGATTAAACTACTTCAGGTTTTGGGGGTAAATCACAGGTTTGGGTAAATGGTGCCCGTTTACACCAGTAAGGCTTCATGTTGAAAAATGATCAATGACATCTACATCTCACTACTGTTCTATCCTTTGATAGGACAGTAGTCCTCTCAACTGAGACATACCAGTGACACTGACATAAATACTTTGTTTTAAACTCCAGAAATGACAGCATGTGTGCATATTTGTATGTATATAATGTTATGACATGAATATCAATTCACTAATATGATATGCTGAATCATTCATTGTATGTGAAGGAAGTTAACAGTGATTCATATCTATCCCACTGCTGACATTCAAGTGAATGCATGACATTCACTTGAAACTGGAGGTTGAAACAAAGTGCGTCTGTCCTCAGCAGAAATGTGTCTACAAAATATTTTGAACGATGCAAATCAGTTTTGTTTACTCCACAGCTTTTCCAAGTGGGTGCTACTGAGTGCAACATTAAATGATTTGGGGTTACTGACACTAGAGGGATAAATGAATGCAAACTTGCTTCTAAAACGAGAAAACACTTACAAGTGCTTTTAAATTCTATTTATTTGCAGTGATCGTTTTCCTCATCTTAACAATTACAGGCATAAACAGACACTGTGTAATTTTAATTAACTACTAAATCTTCACCTATGTGCACCAAATGTGCATTGGCAAATAGCGAAAATTGAATGAGTAACTGTACTTTATTCATACACAAATTTAAGCTGATAAAATCCCATTCATAAAAAAATTGGGCAAGGCTCCAAATGCTATTTAAATAAACTACTTTTGTAGTATTTTTTTAAATAAACGACCATCATTATTAATTATTAAGATGTTATGGTTGCACTATGATTTACCTTGGAAAGAGGAACTTTAAGAATTAAAGGCTTTTCTGGGATTTCTTTTTCAACTATATGATAATAATGATACATGCAGCACCTGTATACAGTCATTAATGGGATCACACAGACACACACATGCTAATCTAGAAATAAAAGGTCAAACTTAAAAATCATACACCATATCAATATTCATTAACTATCACCAATAATGAATGTATAGTAATGAAAAATAACAAAGTAATGTAAAGCCTTGTTTCAAATAGTCTACAGCCTGTTTAAACAACACCTCTGCAAGTACAAAGATGTAGCGCTGTTATTCAAATCAAATGTCTAAATGTCTAACCCCAGCCACACCGCTACAGAACAACAGCAGTGTGTTGTGACTATTAGGGTCACTTCATCAGCTGTCCCTGCGTGACATGAATGCACACTGTGAAATGGCCCGTCTAGACTTGACGTCATGTCACTGTCCACACATGTAGACACACACACACACACACACACACACACACACAGAGTCACACTGGAGGTGCCCTTCCCACCTAATCCTCATACCTGGCACAGTAGCTAATGTGTGTCAGACTAAAGATAAGTACAAAAAATGATGCAGTTTTGCTGCAGTGTTGTTGTCCGCTGAATAAATGAACAGTATCAGTCGCTTCATGCTTCCATCCTAGAATTAAAGAAGGCACAGTTCTCTCTGGGTATTTATTTATTTAACGCCTAATTATAATTTCTAATTAGTCCCGAGAGGCTAATACAGCATGGCATACTGATGACACTGATTGACTGTGTCACTATTTAAATAAAAAGCTAAGACAGAGCAGAAGATTATTTGGATTTTGTCGCCTGAGAGCAGACAGACTCTGCAGTGAGATCACACTTTTGGTCTTTTTCCATGCACATGTATCTTAATTTACAAATAACCTGTTCAGAGGTGGAATCCAACTTATTCTGATTCATCTTCTCCAGGTTAGGGTTAAATCAGGCTTGGATGTGTTTATTTTTGTCCTTTCATCCTGTCATACTCTTCTCGCAGCAAAGTTTTGTCAATCCTGCAGAGAAGTGGAAATTACTAAGTTATTTACAAGCTAAATACACTGACTGGCACGACAGACAAGCCTTGTCTGATACGAGCAGGGTGTTTTATCAAGGCCAGACAATGTGTCTAAATCAATAAGGGAAGCTTGACAGGAGTAAAACAAAGTGAGGCATTGTTTTGGGGTTTTTTTGTCTTTTTCTTGAGAACATCTAACAGCACAGACACAATATTAAAGATCAGACAGTATGGTAGGCAGAAGGAAAAGACAAAACCAGAGTAAATACCAGAGAACAAATTAAAATAAGTTAGTAACAAAAGCATGAGTCAGACAAACATATCACCCAGCCTGGTAACATCCATCATGGCATGCCTTCCCAAAGGTTGATTTGTGCCTTTCGTCTATAGTACATTTTGTAGATATGACAATCTGGTCCAGTGCACTCAAAGCACGGCGATTTAAAAATGCATAACCAGACTTATGCGGCATCTACACAGAATCTACAGCGTGAGCAGCACGTTGCCAGGATAGATCTGCTCCAGAGCCCCATGCTACGTGTAGAAAGAGTTCAGACACAGCACTGAGCTGTAGGTCACATGCATTTTAATGCTATAGTTAGGTTCGGCAATATGCAGAAGCACGGAAGCCTTGGAAAAAAAGTTTATTCGGGTGTCAAGTAAAATACAAGCTAATTATGCTTTAAGTACGGATTTACTGGCTTAGTATAGCTCAATATAACAACATGCTTGTGTGCAGTACTCCAAAAACAAAGAAAAAATAAAGACAACACTGTGCTGCCTGAAGGCACAGATAGCATGCATAGGTGGAACGCAAGAGCAGAGTTTACCACGCAAAACAACACACATACATTATGACCTCTGACTACTCTGTAGTGGAGGCTAAGCTAAAGCACAAACAACAGCCCAAACACATAAGCGTAGTTCATTTGTTTTCTGCATATTTTGATACTACCCCCTGCTGACAATACACAGATCCACCATGTAGGTGGATCTAATTGTGCATGACCAATGCACAACCATTCCAGTCCTTTAGATAAAACAGAGCTGAAATACTAAAATTGTGTCTTTACAGCCTTTTATATTTTAAAGTGAACTCCAAGTGCAACACCGTATGATCAAAATTACAGGGTCTCCTACAGGAGCTGTTGGCAATAGAAACCCATGTCATGAAGCTCCCAGTACACAGCTTTTGTGCTGATATTAATGGCAGAGGAGATTTTAACTCAGCAGTTACTGGGTCTCAGCAGGGTCTTGGTGACTTTTACACACAATGCACCTCAGCACTCGGTGAGACTGCACTCTAACTTTACATGGTCCGAATTATTTGGTACATAAGCACTTTTACCTTGCAGTAACACTTATAGTTAATTGTTGAATATCTATGTGGGAAAAGCTTTCACAAGCTGACTTGTTGCTGGTTGGTTTCCTTTTGCTGTACCATGCTCCAATTTATGCCCGATCTAGGTACGGCCTACTCTTTCACATCCATGTCTGCAAAGATAGACTGTATAGCTTGGTACTGAAAATACCTGAATTCCAACGTTAAGTGGTGCGACCAAATACAATCTCATCTCTATACCCAATTTTCATAAGTTCACTGCAGCCCTTAAGTTTCCTAGAAATTACCCAATGAAGGTGATTGTGTGTGCAAATGTCAGAATCAGCTGCATGGAATATCTTTAACCTGATTGTTGGGGTTTTTTTGTGTAATTGTAGGGTCTTTACCTTTCAATATAAAAGGACCATGAGGTGAACGCAGTTGTGATTTGGCACTATAGAAATAAAGTAAAAGAAAAACGAAAGAACTGATGCAAAACATCTCCTGCTGCTTGCTACGTGTGACAAAGGACAATTTCTGATCATGTCAAGTTTGTATTCTCCTCATATGTTCATGAGTTCAACTTATGAAAGATTTTGCTGCATGCCAGAAATGTTGACCTTAACATACTCCCATACTCCCAGTTCAGCTGAAACTACCTTTGTCTCCCAGATGTAAAAGGTTGAGCAATAATAAGGCTTACAAAACCAAGGAAATGAAGAACGGCACATAAAAAAATAAAAAGCTTGAATGCTTGCGCTTTTGTGAGGAAGTTTTATGTGACTTTGTGTCTTTTAAACGGTTTGCGTGCTCTACTCAAACAAACAAATACTGACAAACAGGTCATCTGACCTAGGGCACATACGTCACCTACATACGCAAACCTTGCTTTACCTTTCTGACTGTTAAGTGTCAGTTCCTCACTGATCTTCAATAGGCTTTCCGGTGGGATGGGAAGGAAATACACAGGAAGTGCTTCACATCCTGACACTTCTCAACAAGAGCGTCTTCCCTTGCCTTAGTCAGGGCTGAGTAAAGAGAACAAGCCACAGAGGCATTGTGTAAAACAAGGGTTTCGGGGTCAGGAACACTGATGTCTGTGCGTCACATCTTGTATCATTTTTCTGCATCATTGATGCAGTGCAAAATAACATAAAACTAAACCAGGCATGTTTGCTTGTTTAAAAGCCATAGGGAGAAGGGAGGAATAAAAGAATACTGACAGAAGTGGGAAGTGTTGAGTAAGTTTTAAACTGTGCAGAACAAGCCTGCCATAATCAGAAGACACTCTGAGGGTCTCTGTATGAAAACTGACCAGTGGAAAATTATGCAAGAGCATAAACTCTTCCAATTATATATTTGCGTCATATACAACTGGAAGAAAAGGTGGATGCCTGCGCAGGGAAAAAATAATGGCTGCAAATCAACACCTTTTCTCACACACAATATCCAATATCCTCAAAAAAAGGTAGTTAGTAGAGGCGTCAAAACATGTGCTTGTTTTTACCATCTCCAATACATCCATATCGGATGGCAACATAAATCACTCAAATGCCTGTGTTCTGTGTATTTACAAGGAAAGGAGCAGGGGAGTAAAGTGTCCAGGCAGGAGGGCTAAGAGAAAGAGAGAACAGATTTCATCACGCTTTTCTGTGGTGGCAGCCTATACTAACGTCTCTAAATCAAGTGTGTCATCTGTGGGACCAGTGTTTTTCCAACCACAATCATGTTACCACTGTTACCACCAGACTGGCTTTGACCCAATCCAGAAAAACCTAGTTTGAAAAAAAAACAAAAAAAAAAACAAACCCCTAATGCGTTCTGTCCAAATTTGGTAGCTCCCTCGTTGGTGGTCCCCCCCCAGTGCCTCTTTTTGTATTTGTGTGAGTGTGTGCACTTCATCTTTTCAGACGCCTAAGTTGGGTGATCCTTGAAAATATGCACTGCACCTGTCATGCACAGGAAACTGAAATTACAAAACAATCCATTCCTTTTATTTCTCAAGGCTCTCTTTAAGGACTTCGATTGCATTAGCTCGGTTTATTTATCCCATCCTCCACCTCAGGTTTCCTCATCTCAACTTAATGGCTTCCTCGAGTGTTGTACATTTCCAGGAATAATACGGTGCACGTTGTTCAGCATTGGAAATTTAAAACACACAAAAAACAAACACACTAACACATCTGACGTCTATACACACATGTCTGTGTCTGAAAGATGTCATGCTACAGGTCACAAAAAGAAACACTTTTTCCCCCATTCTTGACGTTTGTGCCCGTTTGTGTAAATTTCAATTGAAGAGATGTGGTAATGACAGAATAAATTTTATTGTGGATGAAAACCATTAAAGTATATATCTAACAGGTCACATATGCACTTTTGTATACCTGTGCAACATATGAGTGTTTTGTAATCGAGGAACAAAATATTCCAATGATGTCCTTGGAAAAAGAAGCTGGCCATGGTTTGGTGGGTAAACAGATCATAAAGTACTGATTTCAAAAAAGAAAAACTTCATTATGGCACAACAACCGTTGCCTCAATCCACTTTATATTGTAAGGTAAAGACCCTACAGTAATACAAAGAAAACAGAAAATCCCAATAACCACATGATGCAGTTACTGTTCCAGTGGCCAATGCAGACGTTACAAACTTGAATTCCTGCATTTACTTCTTACCTCCAAGTTCTTTTACATTCAAGATGGCATTTGGAAACGGTACTGCTTTGATGCTGAAACCTGAGAGGAAAGAAAACAATGAAAATCCATCATTGTAATCACCTAAAGAAATTGTACTTCCCTCTGTGTCAGTGTGTGTGTGTCCAGCACATGCTAGGAGTGATGAGAGTCAGCTTTTAGGAATGCTGGCTACATTTACTTTTCAATAGTGAGAAAGTGGATTTTTTTTTTAAGAAAGAAAGAAAAAAAGGAAAGAAAAAGAAATCCATTTTATCATTAGGTTTCCCCGGGATATTTGGTGTACCTTTTCCAAACCACCAGCTGGTGAACACACACAGGACTGACAACATATTTGTGTTATAAACATGAAAGAAAAACACTTTGTGTGGTCCAGTTTTAGAAAAACAGAAAAACAAGAAGAGCTAAACAGAAAAGTGTTTTGTTCTATGTTGGGGTTAGCGGAGGATACAACTAAGTACTATCGTGTATTATGTGGTTTGTTTATGCGGCTGCGTACGGGAAAGAGTGGGAAATGGTAGAGAAACCCACTAAAGGGCAAAATTTAATGTTGCTCAAATTATGGTAAATTGTCTTGGTGGGAATTCATTTCCTGACAACATTTACAAATAGGAGGAGAGATGTGAAAGCAGATTATGATTTTACAAGCATCTAAATTAATCACTATGTACATTACAACAGTGCACAATTATGAAGCAGGAAGTAAGAGTATTAGCAGGAGAGTTCCCCCTTTATTGGCCTTCCCGTTCTTCCTTCTGTACATTTGGCAGATGGACAGTGCTGACAGCTAAATCTGCTTTCAGAGATGAACACTAATTTTCTCATTTATCTATTAAGGCTTACTCATCAGCAGGCACAGAGAGCTATTCACTCACCTAACACACCCCCTGACACAGAAAAATGCAAACTAACTGTTACAGGCAGCACATTTGGGAATTACGTTATATTTAGCTTCTCCTGGAAAAAAGAGTAAATCTAAAGTGGGACTTCTGCAACAGCTCAACACTGCTGCTGTCAAAGCCCGGGAAGGAGACAGGAATGTCAGGGTTCTTGAGGGATTACATATATGGAAAGCAGAGTGCTGACTACCACAAGAATGATGTGCAAACCCTGAAACCTCCTTCTTTTCTGGACATAACACCAGCCTGCCACTTGATTGAAAAAGAAAAACCAAGTATTGGCAGGTGACATCCTGACATCTATTCTGGCACAAACACTGGGACTGGAAAAAATCCTTCCTCTATTGGAAAACTTTAATACCTGGATAGTACTATCTGTCTGTTTCAAGAGCATGATGTCCTTCAGATTCGAATCACAAAGGACTAAAAAAGAGAAAGATTGCAAGAACACATGTGAGCAAAGGGAGATAGGTACAACAGCAGAGGGTGCATGCTTAATTTTTTATGCCTTCTTTTCCACTGATCCATGTCTTATAAGCACATACCTGTTGTAGGAACTATGCCATCGGTGCTCTCACTACAGAGGCGTGAGAGCAAGCTGGTCTTTCCAGCACCTGTCAGGCCAATGCACACCACATCATACTCTGGTCTCGGCGGTGGGGGTCCTTTACAGCACAGTGCCCGAAAACACTAAAACAAAGCATACAAAGCAATGAATGCATTGGAAAACAATTCCACGCGACGGGTGGGGGGGGGAATAGGGAATTGGAGGGAGGACCGCTATAATTCTGCATTTGCAATGAAAACAATTCTTAGGATAAATTCTTGCCTCCATAACTCTGCATAAAAACTCTCACAGGCATTTCTGTCTTCATACGGCAAAACAAAAATTCACACCTCATGTCAAAAAACAGGTCGAGTATAGGGAACACGTGCAGCTGATGTACAAGGAGCAAAAGTATACAAATGATCGAGCAGAAAGCTTAATAAAAAGAATGCACCATGACAAAGAATGACACTACCATGATTTTTACATGTACAATTTAATTTAATCATGCCACATAGAGAAAATGTCATTGACAAATTATATTCAATCAAGGGGTTAGATGCATGCATCCAAGTGCTGGTCCAACACGTTTTTGTCTGCATGTAAACCTTGTCTGATTGGGCCCTTATGGCAGCCAGAGGCAGACCTGTCACTCCATGAATCACAGCCTGGGACTGAGGGCCTGCTGTGAGACATTAAGGGGCAAATGCAGTGTGAACCGTGAATGAGAACTTTAAACTTGTGTGGGGAGATCAGTATCCAAAACTAAAAAGAGATCTCTTTTATTAGCAAGACAGGAACCAGTCTGGACATGGCAGGGCAGACTAACGCACACACGCGCACACGCACACACGCGCACACGCACACACGCGCACACGCACACACGCGCACACACGCGCGCACACACACGCACACACACAGTCTCCTACCCATCTACTATATCACATTTCAAGTACAAGAACATCAACACAAGATTTCCTACTGCTCATGTCAGAGGACGACCCTCCTCAACACACTGTTGCTGTGCTCAGAGACTTTAACAAGAAGTAAAAACATGCGCAAGTCTGCATGAACTGCTGCACATCTGTGTGCACGCTGTCCAGGTGTGCCACCAGAAAAAGAATACCTTGGTGGGCAGAAGCAGTTAAACTAATGAGAGGATAAACAAATATTCATCATCAGTTTTCAAGTTGGTCTGTATGTTTGTAAATTCCAGCTTTAAGCTGCTATAAAAGCCTTTTTATCTCAAGTTAAAAGAAGCAAATGAACATCCAATAAAAGAGCAATTTTACAAGATGCATCCATTGCCGCTTTTAAATTGGAGGAGAACAAAACAAAGTGCTTCAGCCTCAGTTCATCTACAGAGCCCAAGACATCAATGACTACCGGGGTCAGTTTTCAGAGTCATGCCAAAACAGGACTGCCGTTTGATGGAGATGTGGGGAATCTGCTTCAGCAGAACCAGACGTCGGCTGAGCAACCCGAGCCCCCCCGACTCCTTGGTGAACCCACCAGTCTGCTCAAACAGGAAACATTCTCCTTTTCCAGAAAAACTGTAAGATCAGAAACACACGCGTGTCAGATGGAAGAGCACATGTACAAACCTGGTTTGATTGGGTTCTTTTCTTCTCTTCTCTGAAGCTACATGTACAGGTTTCTGTAGAAGGTGAAAACTACCCTAGCTATCAGCCAAGGGGACTGACAGCTGATGTTTAAAAAGAAGGGTTGAGGAAAGTGAAGATGGCAGAACTTGAGCAGGTACAAATAGATTTTGAGTTGAATAACTCGAGTATTCCGAGCCCTATGAAATAATTGCTAATCCAGGAGTAAACACTGTTTTTAAAAAGGTATTGAAGAAGGGTGCTGCCCCATTGCGGGAGCAGAATGAGAGGACTACTCCCACCAGAGAGTTGTGATTTCACAACAGTTACTAAAGGAGCATCCAGGCCCTGACCCTGGGGTCCCCATGTACACAGTGGCCCCTGTGAGAGAGAGATGGCAGCTCCCACCTCTGGCCCTCTTTGACAGCTCAAGATTGACGAGGAGAGCTTGCTCAAAAGGCTCACAGGAGAAAAATAAATATGTCGGAAGGCCTTTGCCTACTTCGAGACATGCCCCTCCCCGTCAACCACATACTCAATGTGGCACTGAGACCAACAGCACAATCACAGAGACTGTCCAATGATGACTGCTTCCATAAATCTCCAATGTATTTATACAAACAGCTGAAATTGAGTTTTCAGTTGTATTCAACCCATACAGTAACGTATACTTTGATAAAGGAAAACATCTACAGAAACTCATCAAAAATAAAACCAATGAGGCCACTTGTCAATCTTCCTGGCAAAAGACTCTGGGAATGACAAGCATTTTATATAGACTCTATTGATTAGTTGCCTCTTATAGGATTGGACATGTTTTAGTTGTGCTTTCCTGAAAGACCTGCCTAGACATTACCTCACTGTTGTTGTGAAAGTTGATTAGCTAGGCTTTATGTAAATGAGAATCATATCACAGAAGATGTAGCCAGGCTGCGTTTTCTCCTCAAGAGAAAGATGCATGACAGAAAAAATGGAAAAAGAAACACCCCGCTCCCCAGGCCTCCAATTTTAAAAAGATGCCAAGACTTTTAATGGGTGACATAATTAGGCCTCCTAGCAGAGCATAGCTCAAGTAGACACTGAGCTTATTAGCATTTAGCCTCATCTAAATAATGGGGGGTTCCCATATCAAGAGTTTAAAAGGACGATGTATGAAAACTGCTGCAGTTCTTTTTCCTCCCAATGTTTTACTTCACATAATGCTCAAAGCCACACCACATGGTATAGCGAGCACTCCAACAATGTCTCCACAGACCCTCCTGACCTCAAGTTTGTTCATTTGCATATGGTTAACACATGATATATACATGGATTTTGGGACTGAAAAAGATCAAGGCAAAGAATCCCACTGACTAAAGGATTCAGATAGACTTAAAAAAAACAACAACAAAAAAACTAATAAATGAAAACATTTTTATCAGTGACACATAAACCATCATGGTGTAAATTCACCTGACGTGGTTGGATGGAAAAAGAGCCAGGCTCTTTTTAGAAAATGTATTTGTATTTTTAGAGGTAATAAATGTGGGATAGAGGGAAGCCGCTATACCCACAGAAGACTAGTTCATGTTTCACTCTCGTACTCTCTTGCTACTGTCGAGACACCACAGGACCGGAAAATAGGCAGTGGCATGACAGCATGTTCCAAATTGAGGCTCCCAACAAGCTTTCAGTTTGTATGGACAAGCTTTGATCTTGTTGAAGTTATTAAATTAAACTTTAGTGTTGTCAAAGGAGACACAGAGAACATAGAAATCAAATATGCCAGCTTGGAAACGCTGATTTCATACCTATTCTGTTAAAAATTGGATCTTTGGAAACGGTAACATAACAAGTATGGTTTCTGCATATTGCTAAAACATCTCAACAGGTGTGCAGCATCAACTAATTCTGCTACAGAAATACTCATGACAGCTACATAAATACTACCCTGTAATGGTTACCAATCTTTCTGGATCCTTACGATCTTTAAGTCTTAATATTTTTATCAGGATGTTTGGCTAACATTACCCAAACTTAACAAAATCCGACAAAAAATGCTTTGCCAGAAAAGTTCAGATACTGTATTTCTGCAGAATATTATTGTAAGGGGTGAAACTTCAACTTCAGCAACTGAGTAATTGCAAATGTTTATCCAGTGTTTAGTGTTTTTGGAGGGAAAAAAAAAAAACAGTTTAGGGAGACAAAAGAACGAAAATTCTGTAAACCTTTGGAAATAAGGGGATTTATTGATCTATATGGAGTAAGTGCCAGATGACTAAGTCAACTGCCCTAACCACATTATACATTTTGTAAAAAAAAAAAAGTGGCTGAAAAAACCATAAATTATACATGAAGAAAATCTGTCAAGCAGATGCATAAGTGCCCTTTTTAGCCCCTGTCCTGCCCATTAAGCATGTAAAACACCATGTTGAAAGGTAGATTACTCATCAGCCAGTAAGTCGGAACTATTTGCACTCATCAGAGTCATGGTGCTAATGAGTATAATAATGCCTGCTTAAAAACTCCTGTATCACATTTAGCCTTTGGTATTCAGGAACACACAGGCATACCAAGAAGTAACTGCGGCCTCCCCCTTGGCTGCAAACACATAAGCTGCACATACTGACTTCCGGTACAACAGAAGGGACAGGATAGAAGAGAGGAGGAGGAGGGAAAAAACAAACAAACAGAAAGGACACCCAAGACACTGGCCTCAGTAGTCATGCCCACTGCAGACAGACAGACAAAGAGTATGGGCAAGCAGGTTTTTTTTTTTTTTTTCCCCCTCCAGACCAAGTGTCGGGACAACACTTGCGTGCAGGGCTCACTCCTGACCTTTGGAAATGACAGTCCTTTATATGGGTGTCCCCATGGAGGAGCAGTGCTAACAGCTATGTGTGTAATAACACACCAGCTACAGTCATAACACAGGCCTGCAGTGGAGAGCATGTATAGAGAGGCAGGCTGTGAGGTATGAAGGTAGTGTAGGGAGAAGCAGGGAGGTGGAGAGGGTGTGCAGGCAAAATGGGGGTGGTGGTGGGTGGATGGCTGCATTCATTCATCCTCATTCATCTTCTCCCCCCCTTCAGTTGTTGTTATTTGCCACTTTGAAGCTGGATGGGGGGTGAACAGTGGGACACAGTGTGGTTCAGTACAGTGAGGGTAGGGGGTGTGTGGGGCGCACTGCATGCCATTCTCGTTAAGGGGTGAGAGAGACGTGCTAGACACACAAGGCTACTCAATGGACTCTTCCCATGCTAGGTTACTGCAGACTGTTGTTACTCCAAAAATCACAGATTGCTTCAGGCCCAGGTCTGCACCACACCACACCAAACCACGCTCCACCCGTTATTTTGCTTCATAACATAGCACATATTTCTGACCATTAATTTGGCATGCTTAAGTGTTACTGCCATTTTTCTAACCACACATGCCTCTCATAGCAGTGGATTTTCTTCCACTGGTGCAGACAAGATGCTACCAGCATTATGCCTATCAGCACAAGCACGAATGACTGTTTTCTTATACCTTAATTGCAAGTAAAAACAAATGCCATGTGGATTTGGCAGTGAGAACTCTGATATGCTTTCAACTGTAGCTACAGGTGATGAAATACAAGATTTACTGCACTTCAAAAATGATGGCCAGTTAAGGACACTAAACAGGTGCCATTCATTACCCCGCATCAGAAATAGATCCCTGAACACACACACACACACACACACACAGAAAGAGTACACTGGAACATTTGGGGGATACGCATCGCTCCCGTTCCATGTGCCTCGACAATACACATCCAGTTGTGTGGAATGTTTTTGATGCAGGGCATGCTGAATATGTCTACTGTTGACTTCAACAGCTTAAAACAAAATATCTCAGAAGGCTGCTGAACTGAAATGACAGACATACAGCAATAAGGAGATGACCCTGTCTGCGCTAGCTCAACATCCCGTCTGGTGAAGTAGACCATGTCTTACTTAAGTCGACAAAACAACCCACAACCCATTATGCCAGCTTGTCTCTGTGTTTACGGGGAGGTCTTGTTTTAAAGCTGATTTGCTTGTCACCGTTTTGCAGGCACATCATCCCTTTATTCGAAAGCAACATCCACTCTCTTTCTCTCACTTTCTCTGTCTCTCTCCCCTATCACCCCCGCTACCCAATTCATTCATCCCACTTCTGTCTGTCTGGCCCTCGTTTCAGAGCTCAAACACTATTGCCCTGACGTTAAGGTGTCTGGACAAGGAGACAAGCTAGAACACACACACACACACACACACACACACACACACACACACACACACACACACACACGCACGCGCACGCGCACACACACATGCACAGAAAGTCACAGAGTGAAGTTAGAGCGCCCCCCAGCTTTTTGCTGGAACATACCACATATTTTACACTGCAAAGGAAAGGGCAAAGCTTTGCACCAACTCATTTACTGTAACTTAAGTAACAAAAATGGCTCTAAAACCTTCATATATCAAATTTCCACTAATTCTGAGAATCAGTTTCATGGCAGCAAACACAGAAAGAGAAAAACTAATGGGTGCTGCCTGCCACCATCGAACAGAAGCAAAATCCCTTCATTAATTTGGCTAAACGAGTTAACGTGACAGACTCTTTGGAACCTTGAGTCCAGTTTTAAGACAACCAAGATATGTCTAGACTATAAATCTGGACTTCGAAAAACAAACTGAAGCATCTACTTGCTTCCCCCCTAACCCCTTCACTTCCCTTTTTCAGTAAGCAGCTCCAATGTTAGCCTTCTCCTATCTGGCCTGACATGGTAGCTTGTGACCCTGCCTGGATGAGGAGAAGGCCAGATCAAAGGCAGAGGAGCAGCCTTGGAAAAACACTTGGGCTGAGAATGGACGGGATATCTGTCAGGAAGCCTTTCCCACTGGGCTCACTAGTGCTAGAGCCCAGGGATCAGGTTACCACCCAAAAACACCGACATGAAAGAGGGGGAGACGCTAATCCGCATACATGGGGCTCTCTGTCTGTCCTCCAGTTGCACTCCACCACCAATAATGTATCCCTTCTTCCCCTCTGCTCCTTACCCTCTAAAATCTCCACAGCTCAGTATCTCTGAGTCACTGCCAAACCACACCAATTTAACTTACCCATACACCCCCCGGGCTTCTCTACACCACCACTTCTCCCTGCTTCAACACCCCGAAAACACTCAAGCTTCATCACAGAGGATTAACAGGAAACCCTGACACACCCTTTTGTTGAGGAGACAGAGGGGGCTTGGGTGGTTTGCCACCCCGAGAGGGTCTTTTTTTCCCCACTGGGGTTCCTGATCCAGTTAGAGAAGGAGACGTGAGGACTTCATGTCTCAGCCTTCTTACCAACCTCAACGACATGCACACACAAGAACTTCCACAACTCCAAGCTGTATAGACGAGGCCTGCTGGTGGCTATCAGTTTTCCAGTAGCAATGAGCAGGGACTAAGAAAAGAAGGATGCAGTGAGAAAAGAGGCTGGGGCAGGGAGGGAGCATTTGTAGGAGTGTGTGGGATAAAGGGAGTGTTCAAAATGAGGATGGCATATATGTGTATGTGTGTGTATGTGTGTGGCAGGGAGTGGGGGGTGGGTGTCAGTGCTGTAAATCTTGATGTCACTGACAGGAAGACTGTTGCAGGACCATTACCATAAATCTGACAAACGCTAAGTTGATGGGAGGCTGTATCTGTCTGGTCAGGGACCAGTCTAGACGGTCCTATTGAGGGGTCCTACAGCGTAGCCCTGTTTGTTTCCAGCACCATCTGGATGTGGCAGTAAGTACCCGCTGCTGTGGTTCACATATGCAAACAAACACAAAGTATACAATGTGCACCATTCCCATAGCCATTGCAAAGGCCCTGATCTTTGTATCTCAAACAATAACCACAATTTATTTGTGTAGTGTACTGACAGAAATTCTAGAACAACAGGTTACACACAGTATCAAAGTAATATCAAAGTTCTGTGGTCAACTTTCTTGTATAATTATTGCATTAAAATGTTACTCTGAACTTCTGTGGATGATAAATTGGTAGCCAACTATTCAATGGGCTCCTAAGGACTTTTGTTAGATTAAAGCAAACCTACACCACATACACTAAACCGTTAAGGTTGTGAACACGAGATCTCCACAGTGGAGGATGTTTGCACTGCAAGCCGGGTATAGGCCGGTCCTGAACAGTTTTGCTTGTTGGCAGGATGTATTCACTCAAGGAAGCAGCCGCTGTGTGGAAGTGGTGCTGCCATGAGGTGGGTGGCATGTGTCACATAAAACCCGAATGAATGTCCAGCAGAACACTGCATGGTAACAAAATGAGTACTCTTAGTCACTTCACCTGTCAATGGTTTTAATGTTGTAGCTGAGAGATCTACAGTCTAATAACTGTGTTGAGGAAGATGTGATTCAGTGATTCATACCGATTACCTCATAGACATGCTATGATTAACAGGGTATGTTATCAAGTTTAACCCCCCCCCCCATAAAAACAACACACCATCTCCCAAGAGATGGAAGCACAAAAGCATGATAGTTTTGCATTGCTGAATGCTTTTCAAGCATCCATAACATTTGCAAAAGTCACTGTGACACAGCTTTTACAGATGCTTTTTGTAGCCTGCGTTTCCTGCCTAAAATCTTATGTTCATTTTCTACAAACGAAGCTTGAAAAACAAGCTCTCGTTTAGTTTATCAAAGATTTTCTATTGAGGTACTGACCTACTATTAAAAAAAAAGAAAGAAAAACAAAAACATCCCTCTCTCTCTCTCTCTCAACAAACTGGGCAAGAGTTCACCTGAGGAGAATCTGGGACTGATCAGCACTGCGCGGGTTCCACACTTTGTCCCATTTACAGAGGCCAGGCGTGGGTCACAGTGCAGCCTGAGGTGAACACTTTCACTACAGTTTAATACTTACACTTTGTTTTTGATGAATACAGAAGTGTCCCCTCATTAACTAAGTCCAAAACTTCATGCCTTCATGCTTGAAAGGAATGTAACGAGTAGCATAACAAATTATGCTACTCGTTATTATGCTACTCGAGTAGCATAACAACTTTTTCCTGGAAGTAATTAAGTAATGTACTGCATTACTTTTAAAAAAGGTGTTCTATGTAATATTTGTGATAATAACTTTGAGTAACAACTAAATATATACCTCAACAAACATGCACAAACATTTGACCCACAGCACTGTAATTTCTTTATTGCTGCTTAGAAATAGTGGTGACCCTCAAAATGGAGCCAATGAGACTTGATGAGGAATCAAAGTCAAGTCCAAGTGATATTGATAATCGAATCGGAATCACTAAATTTGTATCAAGACCCAGATTAAGACTGAAAGATCTGATGATCTGTAAGATCTTGATAGGAATAATATAATCCAAACAGCGTGTCCCACTAGACCCCCCAGCCCCCTCCCCAGCCGACACATTTATCTGTCTGGAGCCTACCTTGGAGCTTCTGTGTTTCATGACATCTACTGGAAAATTACATTAGGTTGAGAATAAGAGGGACAGCATTAAGGGGCCCACCCACGGGACTGTTTTCATGTTCTTCTCTTTTTGTTCAAGAAAGCATAAGGGTGAAGTGGTGGCAAGGCAGTTGCATTCACAGTGGACACCTTTACTCCATGGGACATCCAGAGGGTAGATAAGGAGGCCACAGAAATGAGGGGGTTGAAGGGGTTCCACTGGGCGCCATTACGGTAAATAAATCTTCTAAATTGGGGAGGGCGATTAGCTTGGCTGCATTAGCATACTGCGGCGGCAAAAACTTTGGTATCCTGGGCACAGCGTAGGGCAAAAAGATGTTTTTCTGCACCCATATAGAGGATCAAAGCTTAAGGGGCCCCCTTTTGAAGGCCCTGAAACTAGTGTGCGTGAACCAAGGGGGGTGGGGGGCGCCCCATCTCACAGACATAAAAAGGATGGGTGGATGGGGAGGGCACTCATCTCACTTTCATCAGTTAAAGCTCACTTTCATACAGCATTTATGTGTCGATGACTAAATCGATTGTTGATTAAAGCAAAATTAGGGTCCCCCATTCTCCCTGAAAAACGTGTGGGAACGTTTCAAGTTTGTCGTTAAATGTGAAAGACTTTTCCCCATTAGCCATTTCATGGCTCCGGTTTGACAAACAACTAAAAGCCATCAGAACGAGACGATTTTTATATAGACTGTGTGTAACACAAAAATAATCATAATATATCTATAATATTGTTTCACTGAACTAGTCCTCACATGATAAGATACAAACAAGGCCCAACCACGGGGATCATATTAACAGCCTGACCCTGTTGATGACAAAGTGTGTGGATTAGGAGAGAGGATAGAGAAGAGTATTTTGGAGATCTACCAAAGATGGTAAATGGAAGTGTTTTGACCCGCAAACAGAAAAGACATGACTTATTATGAATATACTTGTGGCTGATGATGTAATCTAAACTCAGTATGCAAGCCAAAGCTTTCTGCAACTTTCTGCAACCTGTTTTCAAATTGCAAGAAACTAAATTTACAAATAACTAAAACTCATGGTTCTATCTACTCTTCTGGCTATAGTAATCAATACTGACATTTCTTATTTAGTTTAATTCTTGTTTACAACCTATAGCCCAAACCTGAGTGGAGCGGCAGATGATGCGAAATGTTGACATGATTAATAAGTTTAAAATAGGAAGCTGATCAGTGGAACTTTAAGCTGTGGTAACTCCTTTTTGTTAAACTCCACTGTTGGATATGCAGTGATGTGCCCTTTCACTTGCAAACAATCTTCGCCAGAGTTCATTCAGGGACTTGGACAGAGAGTTTCAGTAAAGTTATTACAAAATTTGTGATTTGTAAGACACAACTCTCTGTACTCTGTTGAACAGGAACAGAATCCAAATGGGAAGAGCTATCGGATCACAACCCTAGGTGTGGCACTAGCAGTGATGCCAAAGAGAAAACAGAATATTTTCACTAAGATAAGGATCATGAATGATGAGTACTGCAAAAAATGAAGAGACTAACATCATTATATTTATGTGGAAACTTAACATCTGTGAAAACCATGCTTCATGCTGTCACCGATCTGGAAGACCTCTTTCATATCTTGCATCCAGACTGAGTGTGTGTGCTTGACAGAGCTTACAACTCACACATGTCAGCAGAACAGGTCTTAAAAGCAGTGACAAACTGAGAAGTTTGCAGTTTCCATTTATCCAAGTAAGTGTTGCCCAAGAACAAAACCTTTTGCACATGGCGATATAGTGAGAGGCAGTGAGACGTCAGAAAGCAAGTACAATCCCTTTGATTCTGTCTGGGTTTGGTTAAGACATCTTGTTGAACTACACATTACAGCCAGAATTCTGACACGACACATATGCATACACAATATACTATACAATTACATGCATCTCTGACCACTTCAAAGTAGGTACAAGTTGACCACAAAATCCCATTCGGTCTTCTACACAATGAAAAATGGTCTGGCTTTCTTGGGTTCCTTTTTCCTTGCGTAACCTCAAGATAAAGCATCATTAGGAAAACATAGGACATTTTATATACTGCAAATACTATAAGAAAAAACTGCAGTAGAAGCTGCCCAGCAATAATAAAATAGCCAGAGAGTGTACAATGTCATTTCTGATGTAAAATGTCAATGCACCTGTGTTTCCCTTCTACATCCTTCCTATTAACAGAAGCAATAAAGCTCATGCTAACTGATTTTATCTATGGTTTTAGAAGTGAGAGAGGCAAGCTTTCATTCTATACAACTCTTCTCTCTTACTTCATCACCGCTGAGGTGCGTTTAACTGGCACAGCTCACACAAGACGTAGTATTTATAGGAAAAAATTAACAGTTTAAGATGCTGGTGTTATTTATTTATTATTTATTCTTTATTTTCAAAGGGGTTTTTTATAGGTTTTTATGAAGAGAAGTTGTGAATTATCCACTTTACAAGGTTATACAAAGGAATGACAACATTATGCTAAAAAGCCTGTAAGCATACGATTCAGGCAATTTGATATCTGAACATTTGCTATTATGAATCTTCTCTAATATTGATTTTATTTGATTTTAATTATGAGTCACACATGAACAATTTGTCCAATTGGTACACAAGACAGCACTGAAAAAGAAACCTGAGCCATAGTGAAAACATAAAATACTAAAGAAATAATCCAATCCATTTTCCTTATTTTAGAAACAAAAGGGGTTAACATACAAAGATTGAAAGAAAGAGTGGCTTATCACATATTTCACACAGCTTGTTGTCCTCCTGGATAGTGATAACAGACGTGAGAAACCCAAATACATCAAGCTTCCCATAAATATACTGACTATGAAATTTGAGGTCACTTGGGCATGTCCTTGGGGGAAAAAAATATAAAAATATAACTAGTTAAATGTCTGGATGCTCAGAATTTCTTTGCTTAGAGCCTTGACAATGAGAGAAAAAGAAAACAGAGGTATAATTGTTAGTACAAATGAGCAGATGAAGATGTAAGAACGGTACTCAGACCTGACTATTTGTGAAAGAAAGAATAAATGAAATGATGCTCAGTGACTGTTTGATGCCATCCGTCAAGTGGGGCAAAGGCCTATAAGGCAGTGATTCCTGAACATGTGCAAATATTTACTGAAAAATTTTAAAAGGATAAAATTAAGAAAACTACACGAGATGAGACGCCAAAGCCAACCATCTGGAGGTATTTCAAATCACAGGTCATTCTCTGCCGTAACCTTTTCCAGCGAGTGAATCTATAAGAGTTCGGGGCGTTTCGGCACGTTTGTCGGACGTTAACCAGACACATTGTTTTAACCTTTGCCGGAGAAGCTTCTGTCTCATTCCCAGGGGCTGGCTGTGTAAAAGGGTCAATGACTTCAATAGGCCTTCATTAAGCACAGTTAGTGTCAACAGTTAATTATGCAAATTCGGGGACCCCTCATGTGGTTTGTGGGTCCCTGGGCTCCCCCTTTCATTGCAGCCTCACACACACACACACACACACACACACACACACACAAAATAAAAGCACCACCCTGCAGACACACATACTCCATATAGCACATACGTTCACGTACACACAGTATGCCATTCACACGTTACTTTTCCTCCTCACTCATTTCTTGTCAGGAATCAAAAATGCAGTGTTATGTGCTGATATATAAATGGAGGCCAATGAGGCCCCTGAGGTCTCCAGTGGCTTTTCTTGCCATCAAAGGACCTCCGGAAGGTTCTTGCTGGGTGAAGCTGAAAGCCCACCAAGTTCTCCTCATGAAGGCTAGTGAGTGGGGGGTGGCATCCATGCTCCCTCAGAAACAAAATGGGGAAAAAAAAACTGCATCAAAACAGTCAATTAGGCAAAAATGCATGACAGCCAAATTCGAGCATTGTTTCTGTGATGGTAATGACAGGCCCCTTCCACACATCTGATGTCTGCGGCCCCCTGATTTTCGAATGGTGGGAAGCCATCAGTAATTAATAGTCACACGCTTCGGGCCCCTCAGTTGTGACTGGCGGATTCTTTGTAGGCCCAGGCTAAAAAACTTCCAGTCCACATCTACCTACTTCTTGTCATCCCATCACTGCTAGTTTGTGTCCATCTCCCTCACAAATGGATCCATCACTGCCTGCTGTTTGCTTCATGTACATTGTTTATCAGCCATTTGAGTGGCTCCACTTCATTGTAGGGGGATTGTTATGGGCGCCAATTGTAACCAGCTCCCCCTGAAGCCTCCATCTAAACCCGTTCACCTCCCACTAATTGTGGAGAGATATGGTCTTTGGGGGGTTTAAAAGGGTGGCTAGATGAAACGGCCTCCGTTGTGAACTGAAAACTGTTCAAACACCACAGTTCCTTTTGGAACCGGTCTCTTGTTTGTTATTTTGTTTGCCTTTGCTTTTTTCCCCAGCAAAGAAAACTTCTCAAAAACAGCAGTCTCAGAGTGATTATGTAATAGTAAATCAAAAACAGACTGTAAGCCACACTGGTCCAAATCCACCAAGTGAAGCTCTGGGAGCAAGTCTCTGTTCCTTCACCATGTGATACAGGTGTCATATTTTTGTGGCTACAGGAAAGAATATCTTGCAAGAACCCCATAACCCCACAGCGGTCTATTCCTGAATCACGGTAGATATTTCAGCGCCAAGTTGAGCAATGACGATTGCATTACTGGTTTTCATTTGGCTCATCAAGTGGCCTGCTTACATAGCCAATTCCAAAATTGTTGCTAAACATGTGCTTGGTCCAATGTAAAGATGTCATACAGTGAATGTATATATAAAACTTCCAAAGGTGAGCCAAAAGGACCGAGCATGGGCCAGGAGACAGGAAGGGTCTGCGCAATTCATTGCCACCTAACTGAGAGGTATGCATTCGTGCAGTGATCATTTTGGTGGAATATAGCACAATCAATTTAAAATAAAATTGCAAATTTTAATGCTGGATTTATCCAACTTTAAAGACAGTGCATCAGGACAGTGATCTGGAAACTAAGCTATTATGTTACAGCCTTGTTTTGTTCCTAGTAATTTTTCCCCTCCAATTATTCGTTTTTAACGAGCAAACTGAAGCATGTTTGATTAGTCCAGTTAGGTGCCTGACCTCAGATGAACCGATTATGTTTTTCACTTGCTGGAGAAACTGAAAATAAAGAGCTCTTTCAACAAGAAAAAAATAAATAAATAAAGACGGCTGCACAACAGGCCTAGAGGTTCATGACCAGGGCAACAAAACATTTAATATAATGGCTTTATGTTTCATTTGCCCAGTGATTTTAGATCCCCTAATATAAGGGGGTTATATCAAAACCAGCTAATATGGCACAAGGACATAAACCTTAATCAGCTTTAAAGTAAGGCTAATCATCAACATTTTACTTACTATACAGTTACCATTTAATTTCAAATCCAAAGTGCTAGAGTACAAAATCAACAACACCCCCAAACATGTGCAGCTGATACTTTCTACAGGTGTAACAGCATGAAGAAACATTAACATAGAAAAAGCTAAGGGCTGAGGTGAGGGAAATGTGTCTCTGCGCGCACATGCGTGCGTGCGCGCACATGCGTGCGTGCACATGCGTGCGTGCGCGCACATGCGTGCGTGCACATGCGTGCGTGCGCGCACATGCGTGCGTGCACATGCGTGCGTGCGCGCACATATGTGTGTGCGTGTGTGTGGGCTACCACTATACAAACTGTATAACTAAATCCCACACAGGGAGCATTTGACTTAAGCCAATAGACTCCACATGTCTGTCCTACTTCAAAGGGGGCAAAAAAACCCCAACGTCATACAAGCCCGTTCTCATCATCTCCAAGTACAGAGTAAAAACTTTGTGCATGAAGCTAACATTATTCCTCACACAAATAAACAGTTTCACGCATCAACACTTTTGTGAGACTATTAAATATATTAGTAGCTCGGTAAATGGAGGGTTAACTGGATGTCAACTTCTTCACCAAGTCTTGTTTTCAGTTCATATTTGCTCTGCATTATCCTGACACCTACTGGATGACTAAAAATTGTCAATGCCACACAAGTAAAAAAAAACAAAACAAAACAAAAAAACCCAGTTGCTTTGCTGACACACAATACACATAGTGATTAAACAAAATCAGGACACTCTATATGCACGCATATATGAGTTACTTTCTGTTCATCCAGTCCTCTGCACACTTAGAAGAGCGCAATGTCAAGTCTGAGGTTACCTGGATAAGCAGTCATCATATTTAGGCTGAAAGATTTTCTCTGCTATGCTTTTAAAACTGATAAGTCTAGTAATTGGGTTAATCAGACAAATGAGAATCTTTGTCCTTGCAACTAAATTGTGAGCAATCGTTGAAGAATTGCCCCTGGTAAATGGCAAATAAATAATTTCATAAAAGACAAAGCCAGTTAAAAGACTGTGCAACATCTTGCTTTGATCAAGAAAGTTTCAGCATTACTAATAAAATCAGACTTTACCGGAAGAAGGGAAAGACACACACACACACACACACACACACACACACACACACCAAGAGCCAAGGCTGATGGACAGATGTTGTGCGTATGGAAGTATTGCGCAAAGAAGCTTTCATAAATGACTGTGCACAGAGGGAAACGTTTACTTAGTCAAAGGCAGGAAAGAACAGTCAGAGGCCAACTGTGCCACGATCCATCACAGGCCTGCGTATGACAGTGCACAGTGCAACCTGATTCAAAGGTACTCTAAGCCCTTCCCGAGACCGGCCCCCAGAAGAGAGAACATCCAACCTACCAATTTTGGATGAATGTGTATGACAGAGGACAGGGAAAACATCAGCATGTCAGAAAGTACTGCAAAGATCTAAAGGGTCCAACTTGAAAGAAATCCCCTTATGTTAACCTGCCACAGGAAAGATGGGAGGAATTCAAGGTGTTTCTAATTTTGAACAGTATGGGAATAGATTTCAGACTGTAGATGCTAAATAATCTTGAAGAGATTATTAAATCATTTTCCAGGTCAGGTCATCTAACTCTTCAAGTTAGAAAGTCTTCAGAAAACTGAGTGCAAGGAAACAGATTTTAATACTTTTCTTTATCTAGCATGACACATTTGTTGTCCAAAATGCCCCATAAACAAATGTTAACACACTTCTTTCACTTCAATCTTTTCAAATGCAGACAGAACGCATGACATTTGTCACGAAAAAGACACAGGAGTCTCCGAAACTACAGATGGAGGTGCCACAGCATCACACTAGGAAAGAGGAAATTTCCATCACCTCTGATCAGAGCTGCAGCTGAAACATCCATGCAATTTCAGCGGAGTCATTTAACCAGAGAATGAAAGCCAAGTGTACCCTTTCCTCGAAGACAAAAGCCAGATGTTAGTGAGTGTTAGTGGGTTTTAAGTCGAGTGTGAAAGGGGCTTAAGATGGGTATCAAGAACAGGAAAGGAAAACATTAAAAAAAACAAAAACAAAAAAAAACATCTACCCACCCACACACACACCCACTCATCCACCCACCCAAAGCATGGGTAATGGTTTGAGTAGAGTCTTGGCAAATACATCCAACAGGTCATGAAAACGTGTTTTTGGAACTTTTCACTTCTGCTTTAAATGAGTGAAAACGATTGCACACAATAAATAAATGAGAACAAAAGAACGTGTCTGTAATAGATGAAACTTCTTGAACAGTACACGTCTTTGGTGTGGTTTTGCATGCTGTTACATCTTGCCATAAACACCACAAAAACGTGACCCTCTCAGTTTGCCCTCAGCAGCCCTTAAATTCTCTTAAAACCATTTTTCTCTTTAAGGAAATCAAAGTCAAGTTTTTTATGTAAAATATTAATCAGAGGAGTAAGTTTAATAACCCCAGGCCACCCTTTAAATACTACTTCAATAACCTGTCTTTTGCTTTCCATATTATCATTATTATTACTGTTGCTGTTGTTGTTGTTGATGATACAGGTATTAACAAATGGGCTACTCAGAAGCTCATGCCTATGTGTCTATTTAATGATAAAGTAGGATGTAGTGTATTCCATATTTAGAAATAACAGTATCAGGGGAAATTACTATAACAAACTCCATAGTAGTAAATCTGCAATTGAGCTAATAGAAGAGTGACTGCATGGCTCCACCCAGAGGACACAGCAGTAACTTTTTATGAACTGAATCTTGAGCCTCAAATGAATTTAACTGATTTTTTGTGTTTAAATATATTAAATAATTGATGATGATGATGATGATGATGATGATGATGATGATGATGATGATGATGATGATGATGATATATTAAAAAACAAAAACAACAACAACAACAACAACGTGTCATTTTTGTACAAAACCATCAAAACGTGCACTTTGAAAAGCAATGGCCGACTCTCTCTTGTATGTCTGTCAAAGACACTATATAAATAAACTTTACTTACTCTCAGATTTCAACAGCTATAAGGTAAAGAATTAAGGTAAGGTACAAGGTAAAGACATTGAAATTGTATTACAGGTCAACAGGAACAAACACCATTCTCTAAATATAGTTCTAATTCTGACAGTATATTTATTTTATTTGTAGGTTGTCAGCTTAAAGTAAATAATTTGTTTGTCAAGCAATCACTTGTCAATTGATATAACTAGTTTTTCAAATAAAGCATGTCCTGTGATTTCGACTGTTAATGAATTAATGCATTCCTATTGAATTTGTAGACACGTTTAATCAGCTAAAGTCAAAATCAGTTAACTTATTGCTTTCAAAAAAAAAAAAAAAGGAAAATCCTATTCTGCATAACAAAGCAGCAGCAGCTTCCAAAAACAAGGTTGAAATATATGCCGAGATGCTGCCATTCATAAGTCGACTTGTGTCTTCTGTTGGGATATTTCACAATTTTCCCACAAGAAATCATTTTTGACAGGTGAAAATGATTTGGACAGTAAATGTGTTGTGCAAAACTATATTCCTGAAGATTTCTGTGAAAAGTAGATCCAGTCTTTTTAAAGATATATGGGAGCCAAAAGTCTCATAAAAACAATACTGATTTTACCTACTCACATTTAAGGAAAAATGTTCAACCTAAAAAAGTAAAACATCATGATGAGAGTCCTCACAGTGGGCTCATATTTATGCATCATTAGGCAGTTACACAGACCAAGTAGGGAGTCATATTACATCATATTACACCAACTTAACAAATGACTGCAAGCACAATTAGACATTAGGGCTCTAAAGCAGCATTTGGTTTTCTGCAGACATGATTTCCACGTAGAAGCTTTGAAAATGACTCTTCAAGCAGTGCAACTTGTTAAGGTTGCCAGTTTTGTGCTTCATACACCAGGTTGTGGAAGTATTATCTAAGGATTGGGTAAAAAGTCTTCAAGCTTTTTTTGTTAGCTCTGGCTCACAGTTAATGAAGTTTCAAGCCAATTTTCAGTCTTACAGTTCAGTGTTTAGTAATCACCTTCAAACTGTATCTCATAGCAGTACAGTAAAGTCTCTAATTCCCCAATTTTTCATATTCATGGCCACAAATTTTCCACCCTTATTATGACTTATACCCACATACACAAAATGGGTATTTTTGTTTCACTTTTAAAGGGCAACATTCACAGCTGGAGGCTGCAGAGGCTGGTGATTTAGGTTAACAACAGTAGCCACATCTTTTATGGATCTAATTTCTTGGTTGCCAGGGGGATACATCCCTGTTAAACACTCAAACAGGAAACTTGCCCAACAGGAAACAGGACACAAAATAGGTTTCCTATTAAAATACATTAGTCAACATAAATCTTGCTAGCTGCCATGAACAAAAGTGACAAAATGCATGAATGGACACAAACAGAGCACCTTTGCAATGAGACCTGAAAAATTAAGTGAGCTAAAACGTCTCTGTCTCAGCTGTCTTTGAGAGTTTCCTACAGAAAGCAGCAGAGCATTCAATTTAATCACTCAAAGGCAGACTTTTATAGACTTGTTTTTAAGTCATTATCTTCTGAGGTTTTCATGTTGTTGCAGTTAGTCTTCATTAAGCTGTACTATTCTGTTTCAATACCTCACTATAAAATGCTGTGTTAACTTTGCAAACCACCTCGCTATGTGAAACAGCTTTGGAGCATTAGTCTCCCGAAAAGCAGCAATGTGGGTTTGACCACTGAACCGTTAACTGCCATTTTTTTACAATAAAACAAAACAAAACATAACAACACAAAAAAAACAAACAAACATAAAAGTGATAACTATCACATGTGCCAACACTGAGTAAAAAAGGCAATAGATTACTCCTTTTGTAACAGCAAAGTAGTTACTACAAAGGTTATGTCCTTTTATCATGTGGTAGCACAAAAACAAAGACCAATAAATTATTTCAATAAATCAGAGAGACGTGCAAGTCAAGGTCTAAACCCAACCCTCTAACCCAGCTTTACCTGAACTTTAGTAAAGTGTCCTGACCATATGCAGTGCGTTTTAAAGAATGTCTAAGAGAGAGAGAGGGTCTGTCCAAAAGCAGATCCCTGGATAGTCTTTGTCAGCCACAGCAATGTCTGCTCAAAAGCAATAGAGGGCGCCATTACCCTTTCTTCAACTTAGCAGCTCATACAAACAAATAGAGCATGTCCAGACAAGAGTCCTTTACCTCTTTTTCACATCACTGGTGGGAAGCATAAAGCTTGTTGAAAAAGTGCACTGATCTTATACAGTTCAGATGCCTGTGTGACCAAAGAATGGATCCTGGATCTGCAGCATTGTAATTGGCAGCATTGTCTCACCAGCACAAAGCCATAGGATGATTTGAGATCAGCTGACATATGTTGTGGTCACACAGTGGGTTCCACTAGCATTACATTTGAATGACCTACAAAGACCCATGCCCAACACTGTACATGTATTTAGTTCCATTTTTCCCCTCTTAAAATAGATAAACTTTTTTTTTTTTACTGCAATGTTTTAAGAAAAAAAGCATGTTTTTTCCTTCCATTAATTCTTTTGGAATTAAATCAAAATAGAAAAACGTCTCAATATCTCCAAATTTGGTCTGTTAACAGTTTTCAAAACTGTGCTACGGGTTTATTTTGGCCTTAGTCAGCATGAATGGTCTAAGATACGGCCGAGGAGCAGGCTGTCCCTCCGGACCACTGTGTGAATATTTCAGCTGTCAGTCCAGAGTTTATTTTTAATATTTTTATCTATAGAGGGAAGCTTTCTGTCTTTACAAATGATCAAATGTGGGTTTTTGCATATGTGTATGCCCACATAGACAACAACAACAACAACAACAACAAAAAAAGACACAGCTGCCCAAATCACTTCACACTTCCTCCACATGAGGACAGAAATATCTGTCCTCAAAGAAAAAAAATTGGAACAGGAAACCCCCTTTTTATGGGATTGTGTCTCTCTCATCACTCATATAAAAGAGGATTACATCTGAGGCAGATAAGGCCTCTGTGGACACAACATTTGTTTGCCACAAGTGTTGTCTAATATCTTCATTTCACAGACTTGATAGCGAACAATACAGAAGCCCCTCAGCAACAACTGTGGGGTTGGCAAAACGATGACCTGATTTCACTTTTGTGGTATAGCAGTAACTGATTTCATTGCTCAAGGAGATATGTCCTGTATAAGCTGCGGCTGCAATAAAAGAGTCGTCAGAAATAGTAAATGGAGCGCAATTTTCATTATAAGGAATCCCTCAGAGATTCCACAGACTGTGACGCTGATAATCACGGTGAAACTTCTTCTCGCATTGTGAATGTACCTGAAGTCTCTGTGAAAGAGACTGAGCAAAAATCTAAGTTAATGTCTTCTAAATAAATCACTTGTACTGAAAAGCTACAAAGCATTTGGGAAACAGCACAGCTATAAATGGAAGCACCAGAAGTGGGTGGCAGGGATACAACTATGGGACATTTAATCCAACTGATGGAAAGGAGTGGGCTAGATTTGCATCCAGTTTGAGATGGCACATCTAAGTCAATCACGAGCCGAACTATGAATGATACATGCAGACCTGTTGCAAATTAAAGGTAAAAAACTCAATGTATTGACCTAGTAAAGGTGTTGGGCTGCCATATGCTATCAAAAATAGGCTGAGAGTGACTACCAAAACAAAAAGACAATGATGGTAGTAAAAACTCCTGCCTAATTCATTACATTCCAATATCCCAGAGATGCTCGGTTGGGTTGAGTGACTAAAAATGCCGTAACACCACCATCATCATCAACATCATCAGTCAGTATGATTGACTTGAGGGGAAAAAGTGGGGGGAAAGGAAACAAAACAAAATAAATAAAGCAATGCATGAACTTAGAAAAATACATCACTAACAACAACACCCTGGTAGCTAAACTAAATAGTTCCACTAAATTAGACAAAACACAAATTACTCCAGCTGTGGAAGGATTAAGAAAAATATGTCCTGTTGCATTTAAAGTCTGCATGTAGAGATTCTTGAATTCACTTTCTCTGTGGAGTAACAATGACGCGTAATAGAAAAGAAAAAAAAAAGAAGAGAAAGAGCCCTGCTGGCTTGGATTAGGAATTTGCAACCCACTCGTGTATTACAATGTCTTGCGGATAAGCATATTACAATATGTGCTTCAGGGTCTGAGCTGGGGCTAAAGATGGGTCCTTGTCGTGTGAGGTGGACAAAGACTATTGTATAACAGAAAGACGCTTTAAGGCGTCCCTTAACAAAAGCCCACAGGGAGTGTTTTCAAATTCAAGGGCGATGTAAGGGAGGCTTCTGCAAATATAGACCAACATAACAGATTTATGTAGTGAACAAAAACAGATAAATGAGAATAAATAATTTAGTAATTCAAATAAACATACTCTATTCTGCATGTTATCAGACTTTATGAAGAGAACCTTTTATCTAATTGTGTGAACTGATAGTACATCCACCCATTTTCTTCCACTTATCCATTTAAGGGTGTTACCAGTGAGGTGGAGGGCTATAATTTTACTTTTGTGGAACTGCTGTTTCTTTTTACTCTTTTTTTAATTATGTTTAAAAAAACGAAATTCAAAACATTCCTGAACCACCCCAGCTTCTCAGCTAAACCTACAGAACACTCAAAATGTAAAACAGCCAGAGAAAACAAGCAAGAAAGTGTAAAACAATGTGATGGACACAACTGCAGCACAATATGTGCAACTGAAAAAAAAAAATTTAAAAAAAAGAATGTGCGCCTGAAAAAAAAAATTCTGCTAGTTCCTGATACACATGGTACACAAAGGCCGAATGCGGCATCGCCCTGCTCTGTCAGCCAATACATCTCGTACAGGAAGTTTTTCTTTGTTGTTTCTCAAACATGTGCAGCCAAATTCCTGCCCAAAACGTCCTTGACAAAAACAAAAACAAACTAATAAGGACTGGCAGACCGTTTTTAGGAAACGGTACTTGATCGTTGGGGAGTGACCAGTAGGTACTGTGGTTATTTTAAAGTGTGGGATATTCACGGCCCAGTCTGGGGCAATAGCTGCTCCCATCCTGCCTTTTTAAAAGGACGGAAGCAGTTTGGAAATTTACATTGCGAACACGCTGTGTGAAGAAAAGTTTATTTATGGCAAAATAAATCTGTCTGGCATATAACACAATATACATTTCAAGAAAATGTTTTGTTAATCCTGAAACATATTACGATGAATTCTAAAAAGGTCAAAGCAACTTTTAAGTTTCTCATTCACAAGAACACAATTCAAATAAATTCAAAAAACAAAACATGAAAAAATATGTTATAAAATTATGTTAACTGCTGTACAAGTTAAGATCCATAACAATATGGTTGGATTACATCCAAAAATAAGGTATCTCAAGATAAGAGAGCTTAAAATATGTCTTCCAGAAAACAGGATGACTTTTTCTCTAGAACTATAAACATAACTTCAAAGATGTGAATTGGGATTTCCTGCAAGAGGGGCATTATTTTTCCCCTTAAAATCTGCTCTTCAAAATAAATTTGGAGACTAAATGTTACATAGAAAATCTCCAACTCTATGCTTAAGTTTATTCATTGTGTGTCCCTTCACTTACTTCATTTACATTAATATAGCCTTGTGGAAAAAAACGAAATAATATTGTTTACCCTCGCCAGATCAACCTATCAACATTGAACCAACGAAAAGCCAGAAGACAAAGGATGCAAAAGTAAGTAAGTGTGAGTAAGTACAGAGGTAGGAAAAGGAAGAATTAAAATACGCAAAAAAACTCATTGTGTTTTCCTTCCTTTCATTTTTTTTAATGATGATAAATCTAACTCACATCCACACTTTCAGCCAATTTAGAAATGCCAGCCGAATGTGGATGCCTTTTGACTGTGTCAAAAGGAAGAAAAATAGGAACGCCATACAGAAAAGATCCCAGGAGTGTTTAAACCTAAAACCTTCATTCTGTGATGTGCATGTGCTGATATTGTGCATAAAAAAGTAGATAACTTAAATGATATTACCATAATATCATGGTTTATAGGAAAAAATACTCAAAAGAAATATTTCAACTTTACCGGGACAAAAACGATGCATGTGTTACCAGTGTGGTGACAGCTGCACAAATCACTAAAGTTTAGGAGAAACCACTCTTTAATTAGTAACGTTTTTCTGATATTTAGTCTGCCTTTATAAGGTTATTTACTTTGATTCCAAACAATTTAACTGACCTACTGCATCTTACAAAGACATCTCTTACACAGCACCTTAAACAGCTTTCACTACTATCCAATAAAAAGACTTATTTTCTGACTTTGGTTCAGTGAGCCCTGCATTAATGTGGAAGAATTAGTATGCCGTTTCAGGTTTCTTGTATGGGCCACTTTGGGTGTAAAGCTGCCATTATCTTGTGCACACTCTCTAGCCTTTCTTTCCAAATTAAGCTCAAAGCAGTCTTGAGCATCTTGATCTAAATAGTGTGACCTGGGTCTGAAAATTAGAAGCAGCAAGTATGAGAAACACTTTTCCACTCCATTAAAAACATAATGAGTTAGCCACGAAGTGACTAATGCGATCACTTAGACCCTTAATGGTTAAGGGTCCAAAGAGCAGTAGCTATGGTACCCATAGCACGTGGCCACATACTAATGTCCCAGGGCACCTGCTGCTACAGAGAACCTAACCAACATCTACCTGCACTAATGTAATAAAAACAGAATAGATAAATGGTTTGTATGGAAAGAGTGACTCAGCACAGAGGTTTCAGTGAAAATGTGTCCAATTAAAAAGAAACAGGTAACTCGAGATAAGGAAGGCGTGAGCTGATAGCTGGATGATATCCGTCTAAACCTGTTCTCAAATAGATGAATCAGGTATCAGTGACAACATGCCGATTCTGTGAAATTCTCTGTTATTCTCTTTTAACTGCTCACACATCAGCAGTTGTGCACAAGATGCCAGTGAGAGACCTAGCATAGCATGGAGGAAGAGAACAGCAAAGGGTCAGCAGTTTGGAGGTATTTCATGCCTGCCATGCCAACGACCTCTTTGACAAGACTGAAAAGATCAGATGATGACTGTGGGCTTCTCTCCCTCTCTTTTTACCTCTCATGTTTAGTGAGAGACACTAGTTACAGCAGAAGCTATGAGGTCATTGGATAGATGTAATACTTGTTGAGGAGCATTTATTGCATTTACGATAACATAATGCACTGTCAACTCAATTAATAGTATTTCACATCAGCCGTCTCTTATCAGCTTATCAGCTGTAGATGCAAAAAAAAGAAAAAAGGAGAAGACAGAACAACTGTAAACGACAACAGTGTGCAGAAACCTGAAGGCTCTCACTCTGAGGTGACATGAGACTAGAGACAACAAACAATCCTATCTGACTGAACCAGAAAAAGTTGCATCAGTGCATCCCTAATCAAAATAATTCTACATGCTTTATTATTCCACTACACACAGACACACACACAAAGTTCAAGCAGTCAGTTTTTCCTCTCCCACCACACAGCCCCCATAGACCGAGGCAGGTGGGGCTATGTTAACAAATTTTGTCAAACAAAGGGCTCCAAGCATCCATGATGGCACAAACCAAATTTAATTCAGAAACAGTTAGATCTGTTCCTGAATGACACCAATCTTTCCTTATATCACTGTGGTTGACTTACTGTCTTTATAATTGCTAAACCTACTACATAAATATGTTTTTTTTTCTTCTTCTGTGTGATGTGTTAGTACTGCTCATTCTCCATTAAGATCAATAAGCTAAGGTTGACAAAAATCAATAAATTACACTTTTTTTTTTTTTTTTTAATTCTCTGCCTTTCTTTAGCTTACTTTTAAATGGCACTGGGAAAAAACTGTTGGGTTAATGAAATACAGTGAGTACATTTCTTATTAAAGTGCAGCTGCTCTAATTTGTTATCTTATAGGTTATCTTCACACATTTTGTGATTTGGAGTCAGCTTCTTTGCTTTTTTGTTGGCCTAATTATAACATTTTGGTTTAACATAATCACCCTGCTGACAGCAACAGCAGATTCAAGGTCAGGTACAAAGCAGGACATCGGTGTTGACATCGGACTAACTTTCCCAAGGAGATACAACCCAACGCATAAACCCTGCGACCCAGAACAATGGTTTAACCTCAGTTCAACCTTTCTCACAGCTCGATTTTACTTGGACAAGTTCATGTGCTGCTCATAGACAGTATAAGACGAGTACGTAGCTATTGAGACATCAATCACTGGTTTCTCAAGTTGCACTTTGAAGCCTCGAGATCAGCGTTTTTATTATCTCCCTCTTGGTTTCTAAAAAGTAGATATGACAAGAAAGGGCAGGTCTGACCTGCTCACAGCTTATCAATTACTAATCATTAGCCAATGACCACTGATAATCATCCATTTTAAAGCACAATATGACAGATTTACAAAATAGACTCAGAATGACCCAAAAGACAGAAACAGACACAATTTCCCCAAAGACTTCGACAGGACTTAGCTTTTGCCACCTAGTGGATTTGTCACAGAATGCAGGTTTGAAGCACCTCCGCAATGGCTTTGTTTTTCTGACCTGAAAGCTACGTCTGTTGAATTCTGGCTTTGGAGCTGCTAAGCTCAGTTCTCCGACACTCCAGAGCTGAACCAGGACTGAGGCATGGTGGCTGTGGGGGTTATGTGCAGGGTGGTTCATGATGTTGGTTAGATCCAAGAAAGCTTTCCTTGTCACACTACAATACCTGTATTTATTTTCTTAGTCGTTTATTCATCCATCCATCCAGATAGTCTTTTATTTATTAAGCTCTAAGAACTTTACTCAACTAATTTACACTATTTCATGATTTTTGTTTTTTATGTAACTCCTCTTTGTTATTGGCTATTTTTTTTAACCTAACTGAACGATTTCTTTATTTCATATTGCATCATTTTTACTGAGCTACTCCACTATATTTAGGCTATTTTGTTATAGGTTATATTTAATGTTTTGATTGCTGTGACACAGTAAATGCTCAAATTTTGAGATAAGTGAAGTACAGCTTATCTAACAATCAGCTGCAAAGTGATTTGTGACTAGATAAATGCTTTATATGAGAACAGAGCTTTACTGAGGAGGCAGCTGATTACATTCCTCCAAGTACTTAGCAAATAAAATATATTGCAAGTGGCATTATTTAGGCCATTTACCATTTAATGAAATATTTAATTTACATGTAGCTAAAATCTGTGTGAAAAAACAAAACAAAACAAAAAAAACAGCAGTTAACTTCATTTTGCTACAGATTTACCTTTGTTAGTCCCAACCCACTCAGTCAATAATATAATAACACATTTTCATAATCTGCGTTACAGGAATAACTAGAAGTACAACTGACAACTTGCACTAATTAATATAACCAGAGATTTAAGAGCCCAGCAGCATTGTTATTGTTGTTGTTTGGATGTTGATGGTGCCTCAAGGATTAAGCAAACTGACAGAAGAAAACATTAAAAGCCAGTTAAACAGCAATACAAAAATAAAAATAACACACACACAAAAAAAAAAGTATTACCAGCAACAGTTGCTACTATTTTAATTAACAAGGTCTATTAGTTTAATTCCAATACACCTAATACCCATCTGTTTATTCCCACTCATTTGATTCAAGAATGGCTGAAAGGATGAGTCGACGATGAGGCACGACATTTTAATCAAACAAGCGCTTACTGTTAAACACTTATTTCAGAATAAGCCTTTCTGTTTATGTTCATTGAAAAAGCTTTACCAGCTGGTGAGAGAATAACAGAGGACCAGACAAAATGCAATGTGAGTCATCAGCTGCGGTTAAAATACAACTATTTCAAAACATGTACCAAATACTGCAGTGCTTCTAAAAATACGTCTATTTGTCTATTTATGTTAACCAATTTCTCTCTTACAAGTCACATGGCAATACAAACTCAAAAACAAATTTGACAGTTATCACTATTTGAATAATATGGATGGATTCGTTTAAAACTATGATGCACTTAAGACTGCCTGAAGCCAGTTGCTAGGAGCTCAGGTAGAAAAGAGACAATAATCTGTCTTTCTGCTTACATCCACCTTTTCCAGCTTAATATTATGCCAACATACACAACAGAGCACACTCTATATTCAGTGATCAACCAACCGTAAAGCAGCAGCTACTGTTGCTTGGACTGTATGTGTTTCTAAACACTGCAAGAAAAGATTAAAAGCATACTAAAACTAGTAGTGTTCAATCTAACACACACACAGACTGCATCCCTGCTGTTCTCCAGCAAACAAATACCAGCATGTTTGCATCTTCTTACCGTGTAAAGCCCAATCCTGCACAAGGCAAGGGACAGCTGCATGTGCTCCGACATTGCGCTCAACAACAAGTGTAACCCGCGGCAACAAACAACCCAAGCCTCTGGAGTAAGTGAATGGGTGGAGGAGGATGAGGGATAGCTGAGCACAACAGCGCCAGGTCAACACCATGAGTCCCGTTCTTCACCGTGTCACGTTCAGCAGCCCAAAACCACAGTTCAATTCTTTTTTCTTTTCTTTTTTAACACTTGAGATTGAGTTTTGAAAGAGTGCAGATGAGCAAGACTGAAGGTTGTCCAGTGTTTACTCCCTACATTCATTCATAGAAAGAAAAGAAAAAAAACTATTACCACAAGGATCAGCAGACTGACACAAGCTTAAGATTAGTTTGTGAGGATCTCTCTCTCTCTCCACAGAGATTAAGGGCTCTCTGACAACTAGGGATCCAGAATAAGACTGCAAATTGGATTAGTCACCATTACACACCCACACACTATGGCCATACTGTACGCACAGCTTTATGGAGAAGAAAATATTGCTTTCCATGCATGGAGGAGGATAAAAGGATCGACCACTTGAGTCTGCAGCGGTCGTGGGGATTTCAATCATTGTTGTGGAACGTTTTGTTGGAAGTCTGTTAACTGTGAGTCATCTTCAAATTGCTTGCTTTGGTCAGCTCGGCAGTCTAGTTACAGCTGCTGCCACCATCTACTGACACAAATTTGTAGTTAAAATGTAAAATGCTCAATATTAATTCAATATGCTACATGATGAATAATTTCACCAGGAGGAGGCAGGAAGAGTGAGTTGAGTGAAAGTATCTGATATAGGAATGAAGAAAAGTGATGTCTGGGGAACTTATTGCCAAGTATAATATTGCAAGTGTTACACTTAAAAGTGACAATCAAAACTGTAATTACAATTATTCCATATAATGTTTTTTCTGCAGTTATGAATAGAAATTTTTGCCATGCTCTTTAGTGCATCTTGGGCACAAACACTGATTTATATAATCTGAGAATTTCTGGGTCATTCCATTTAACGTCAACAAAAACTGAAAACAGGTTCCAACTGACCTTCTCAAAATCAGCTGATTCTTAGCAGAATAATTTTAGCATACCTATCAAATCATGCAAAGTTCATATTGTGAAGCAGCAGAGTGAGCACGTGTTTTTTCTCCATTTCACAACCATAATCTGGTGCAGTTTTTCAAGCAAAACTATGATATATCCTTTTATTTTGATGTGTAAGAGGGGTTATAGATAAATAATTCTGCTGAAGAAAAGATTCTGGCATTAGATTGTGACATTTTGACATTTTGGAGTTCGTGTAAAATTGCTTTGATTGGATTTCTTTCAAGAGAAAGAAATGTTTTTCAGCCCTGAAAATGTAACGTGGCTACGAGGTTAGGAGGGCTCACAAATTCTGGAAAAAATAAAAGATATTGTCAAATTTAAGAGTGACCCACATCTGTTCTTCAAGGTCTTTCCATTCAAACAGACAAAAAAAAATGTTACTTTCAAGGGAAAAATTTGCATGGCTTCATAACATGAAGTTATTGTACAAAAACAATCAATTTCAGAGTAGAAGTAGAGGCTGGCTGATTTTGTCATGGAAAAAATTTTTTTAAGCCTACAATCCCAAAGTCAACAAAACAACTTTTCATCTAGTTGTTCTCAAATTACAATATGTCCTTTTTCTTCATTAATTTAAAAACCAAAGCAATGGTGCAACTTTTGATCAGAAATCTGATTTTTTGTAGTGTTTCAAAAAGTCACGTTCAAAAAGTGCGAAAGAAATAAATCAAAATCCTATTGAATACAGTATATTGAAATCATATTCATGTCACAATTTTTAACATTTTTATAGCGGGCATATAACTAATCCCTTCTGTATTGGGATTAGTTATATGACAGTCTATGATGGCCCATTGTAAAGCACTTTATCCAACGATTGCAGGTCAGTAAGATCAACTGTACAATGGAAATCTTGGTAATAAAGCTACACGTATTTACTGGTGTTACAGACCAAGCCATTTTTTATTTTTCAAGTAAAATGAGTATAAATCAAACAACAAACACTTCTCATTAGCATTTCCTTAATCCAGGAGCGTATTTTCCCCAGTAAAGAAATGTTTCGTTGTACCCAACGCTATGATGTCATTTATGGACTGAGACAGAGTAAAGGAAGTGAAAATCAAGACAGCATATCAGTGGAAGTCAAGATAAAAAAGGAACTCAAAGTGCCAGTATTGGATTATGATCCATTATCTTAACAGCAACACTGATCTTGATCCATTCCAAGATACTGATCAGTGGTCCTCTCCATAACACAATGAGCTAAACAGCAGATGGAAAGGAAAAAAGCATGAAGGTTTACGATCAGTGAACACCTTAACCAAACTTTACATAAACCCTCCAAGTGAAACCTGACTAAAACTTGTTGGCTCAAGTAAATGATTAGCCTAATATCCACCGAACAATAAAAAAGCATATACCCTATTGAAACATTTTGAGTTTTCTTATCTGGATACAATAGGTCATTTTTGTTTGCCTCTGGAAAAGGAAAAAAAAAAAAAACAAAAAAAAAAACTTGGCACAGATCTTTGCCAGCGCCAGTGAGGTGTGTAACACGGTCAGACAGGGGACAAAACATCAGCCCTGTGTCCCATATGCCAACAAGATATATTCATTCTGCCAACAACTTCCCATCAGCTCTCTTTCCTCTGTGCTTCAGCTGTGAGATGTCAATCTGCCACAGCCTGCTGTGTGCCCTTGGAAAGGAGCTCTTCTGAGCCAAAACACATGCAAGCTTCAATATATTTTCATAAAGGTGTGATCCTAATGCTGACTGCATCAACAAAAGCATGGCTATTTTAAATGTTTTATTCAAAAATGTTGCCTGTTGTACTCTCGTGAAATCTCCAAAACACCTAAGGCATCACTTGAGCTTTTAATTCCTGTAAGCAAGTGGGATCATGTACCAAAATGCTTTCAGTGTAATGATAGCAATCATCAGAAGACATCTCATGGTATCACAATACAGTGAACAGGAAGTATAGCTTTCCCTTAAGCCTGCATTTGTGAGTTTCGTGTTCTTCACTGCAGGTTAGTTAACTTCAGTGACGTGGAGGGGTCATGATGACTCTGGAAAAGTTTACAAAGTTTACAAAAACATGTAAATGGGCTGATACTTGCACTTTATACAACATGCCTCATTCACACCCATTCATACAAGCACTTTTTCTCTGGAGAAGTGCTTTCTATCTAACATTTACACACATTTATACTCGAATGGATGCATTGGAAAGCAACTTGGGGGTTAGTATCTTGGCCTGAACTAAAGCAGCCAGGGATCAAATCACCAACCTTCCAATAAACAGATGACCTGCTCTCCCTCCTACCTACCCTAACATGTGACAAGAAATATCATGGTATCGATATTTTATTCCATACCAGTGTTTGTGCTGAAACCCCCCCAAAATTAACATATTATACATTAACTTTCCTAAAGGTAATGCAGGATGTTACTTCATTACTCCCCAGAGAGAGTAATCAGTTACACAATTAAACATTACTTTCTTGTTTATGACCGTCACAGAATATAAACCTTAGGCTACAGTCAGACACACTGACAGAAGTCCCTATCCTTTGAAGGAAGTACATTCGATTTTTATTTTAGCGTTTGTTTGAACAGCCAACGACACAAAGCAAAGTTGATGCACAAAGTTAGAAATGGAGGCTACAATGCTACAAGCCTGTGGAAGTTTAGATTCTGACTGCTAGGTTAGGGATGGCATCCACTCAGTTATCATTATTCTACGTTCTTTACTAGCTTTGCGTTAGCATGCTGTTTGTGCAAATGCTTGCAAAGAACCAGTTGTGTTAGCAGTATAATGCAGTTGTTTCTGTCATATCCATTACTCCCTGGACCTTTCATGCAAGAAAAATAAAAGTTAATGTCCATGTCACATGCACAGACACCATTTCCCTACCGACTGGCTCACTCACCAGGTTGCAGTTGTGGCTATGCATGTCAAATAGTAACTTGTCAGGGAAAGATAATGGCAGTGGGTTGGACTGCAAAAAAACATGGATACAGGCGTTTAGTCCTTCAGTAAATTCTTTAGTGTATTAACAGTAAAATGCAAAAGTTTGCTCAAAATTTCTAAGCATAAGATGAAGCGATCTCCAAAAGGTAAAAAGCAAGAATGAAAAATTCTCACTGACAGAATTTTAGAATGGAAAATGCAAAAGGTACCCTGTGGGTAACTCTTATTAAACTGTCAGACATGAAGAAATGAACTTACACAAGGAAAGGCAAATGCATGAAAATTTCAAAGCTTTATAATTACAATATTATACATGACTGGTATACATGACTTTATATTATATATAACGTCATGTAGACCCATTAAGTAGAAGGCATATCACTACAAAATTAAGCATCAAAGGGTGGAAATTAACATTTACACAAAACTGATGCATCCAGGAAGTAATTCCTGTGCACTGATGAAGTTAAAATAGAATTTAGTGGCTGAAATAAGAACACTTCTTCAACTTTTAAGGATGAGATTAGAGAGAGAGTTTACAGTCAATTACAGTTTAAGCTTGTGTTGCAGCTAGTAGCACAGACAATGTTTTACTGGTATTTGGAAGAATGTATTCAGTTAAATACCAACTACCTACGGAAGCAAACACCACAACAGTGTGTTTTATAAAGCAGGATAATGATCTTAAACACATCATAAGCGGCTTAAAGTTTTGTCATGGCCCCCACAGTCCCCTGACCTAAATATTATCAGAAATATATAGACAGGCCTCTAAAGAGGAGTGCATCTAAGATAGCCTGAAGGTTTCACAAAAAGTCTTTTCCATGAAGATTGTTTTTAAATGGATTTTTGCCCAAACAGAGAGCTTCTTAGCTGATTTACAAAAACTCTTTTCAAGCTACATGAGACTTGCCAGTTCAAGTGCAGGGTGCCCAAACCTTAACTTTTTTTATTTTGAGATTGTAAAAGACAAAGGTTATTCCATGAAGTCATCTTTTATAGGTTATGTATTCATATTAAAAGAAACTTTTCCATGCCACTGTGCCTCCTATCTCATAAGTAGTTTACAAACTGCAAATACTACTACTAAGGCCTTAAGTTTTAGTTTGTGTGCCCTTCTAATTATGGTAAAAACCAAAGCTCAAAAAGGGGGGACAAACAAAAAATCATAAACACACAACATATTTTGGAACAAGGTTGCAAGTAGAGCTTTGACATGCAGCAATAACAAATGGGAGTAGAAGACAAAACCTTTTTTGAGCATGCAGTTTATTGAAAACAACGCTTAAACTGAAACAGGCCGTTTAAGACCACACCTCCAAAAAACCCGTAACCCCCCAACCCCCCAAAAAAGACAAAACAAAACAGAAATCAAAGTTCAGAACATGAACTCAGTAATGAGTAGCTCCACTGTTATTGTTGATCACTTCAAAAATTCGTTGGGGCATGCTTGATGCAAGCATTTCCATGAGTTGAGTGGGAACATTTCTCCATGTGGTGAAGACGGCCACACAAAAGGCATCTGTCTGTCTGTTGTCCCTTTTTGAAAACTTCCCTTGCCATCTATCCCCAAAAGTTCTTTGAATTTAGATCATGGGAACATGCAGGATGGTCCAAAAGAGTGATGTTATTCTCCTGGAAGAAGTCCCTTGTCCTGCGGGCATTGTGTACTGTAGAGTTGTCCTGTTGAAAAACTCAGTCATTACCACACAGACGAGGGCCCTCAGTCATGATGGATGCTCTCTTTAACATCTGGACATAGCCAGCAGGTGTTTGGTTTGATGCCCCTGCACCTCCTGAAGCTCCATTGTTCCACTGAAGGAAAAAGCACCCCACCAATATGGCACCCCCTCCACTGTGCCGCGTAGAAAACATCTCACCTGGGATCTGCTTGTTGTGCTAGTAGCATAGGAAACCATCAGGGCCATCAAGGTAAAAGAAAATGTTCTCATCAGAGAATAAAACCTTCTTCCACCTTTCAATGTCCCATGTTTGGTGTTCTCTTGCAAAGTCCAAACAGTCAGTTCTGTGGCGTTCAAGGAGACGAAGCTGTTGAAGACGTTTTGTTTTTGAAGCCCTTCAGTCTCAGATGCCGTCTGACGGTTACATTTCACTGTGTGTTATACCTGTATAACTATGCATGTGACAAATAATAAACCTTGAACCTTGAACGGTTATGGGGCTGCAATTGGCACCAGTAACGGGCTTAATTTGGGTCGAGGGTCGTCCAGTGTCTTGACAGATAGCTAATTGCATCCTCTGGCTCAGTGCTGGTAAAATTTTGGGGTGTCTTCCACTTGACTTTTTTTGTTCCATAACCTTCAGGATCATTTAAACAAAAAAAATAAAATAAAAATGACTATCTTACTGCGTCCCACCTCAGCACGGATGGCACGCAGCGAAATACCCCCGCTTATGCAGTTTAACAACCCAACCACATTCAAAAAGGGAACTTTCTTCGCCTTTGCCATCAGAACGTCATGACAGTGTGACTACCTGACAGAAAATGACAATGAATCCACATTTTTGCACAAATTTGGCCTTAAAGGCATGTGGTCTTAAACTTTTGAAGGCTGTAAAACAGCCTTTTTTCAGTTCAAGCATTGTTTTCAATAATCTGCATGCTCAAAAAAACGTTTTTCTCACTCCCATTTCTTCTTGTTTCACATTGAAACTACTTGGAACGTTTTTAACCCAAACATGCAAAATATGACTTTTTTGCCATTTTTCAAGTGATCTTAAACTTTTGATTGGGACTGTATGACTCAAGCATCAAGGCTTTCCATTTGATAAGGATGGTAATCAACAACTGTTTAACGACAACCATCACAAACGCTCACAATTAATTTACAGATTTTTGATTTTTTTTTTTTTTTTATATCCAATTGTGTCAAAATCATATCAGCTCAACAACGTAAAATTAACAACATTACATATATGAAAAGATTAAACATTGGGTTTTACATTTCTTGCAACAAAGCTATTTTTTTTAATGTTTCTCTTATGGATTTCTTCCTGAATATGAGCCACATGAGTAAATGTGTGAATCATGTTATCAGCAGTTCAGGCTCTCTTATCCCATTGTTACCACATGGCTTGAGGTCAATGCCTGGCAGTCACTGTCATGGAGTCTTTGCATAACTTAAATTTTTTTTAAAGTGCTGGTTGCTTGACAATAAACAATGTCAATATTTATTACAACATTACAGATCTGTCTTTGTAAAGTACATAGCAAAGTTTTCACCAGAAGGTCAGTCCATGAGGGTTTAGTCATTCGTGTACAGGAGTAAATACGTCATCACAAAAGACAAATATTGTGTAAGATTGAGGGAAAATGTGTAAGCTGTAAATCGCACCACACCCATAAATGAGACGAATGAGCACTCTCTCAGACCCGCTGTCACAAGGACAAATACAGAAAAATAATTCTTACCTCATACCACATATTTTGATTTTTCTGTATTATTCCCTAGTCTGTTATATTTAGAGTTTTTTTCATTAAACCCTTTTTACTTTTTTGAGCTACTTTGCCTTGTTATACATTTATTTTATTGAGCCAATATACTTTATTTGAGCTTTGTTGTTAAAAGTTGTATTTAATGTGCTGGCTGATGTAACTAGGGATGCACCGATACCGATACTGGTATCGGGTATCGGTGCCGATACTGTAAAATGTGTGCGTACTCGTACTCGTAAAAGTTAACCGATACCATGAACCGATACTCATAATTCCCATGGACTTAAACGCCACGGTAACATAAGGTGTTCACAGTTGATGTTATGTGATGTAACTCTACCCTGAATATAATTTGCCCTGTAATATGTCGCAAGGTAAATACAGGTAATTAGAGCAATCAAACTGTTACGTTAATCATAAAAGTATTATTTTATGGTATGTAACTCTGAAGGGAGTTAAAATATTTTTCAGAGTTCTAATTTTCTGGAGGCCTGTGAAGGTAGCATAAAACGGGACCTTGCATGGGGAGATGCACGAGGTTAGCTGAACCAAAGTGAGAGACTCGGCTAGTTTTACTGAGGTTAACTAGCACAAAAGAGTGTGTGACTAGAAAGCTGACCGTGTGAGAGCTTCACAACAGAGTGTGGGTGAAGTGACTTTTTGTTTCAATGGTCGCACCACCGTGCTGTGTTTCCAGCTACGACCGCCGAGGCTACAGGCTAGCCCGGACTGCTTGGCTGCGCCTTGGAGGCAGCCGCTATGGACTGTCGGAGAGCTGGACAGTGACTCGCTAACGCGCTGTAGCAGAGACAGCATCGGGTCCGCAGGGAGTGGATTTAGTGTGGGACTGGTGAACGGCGACCTACCGATCAGCTGAACTGTAAGTCAGACTTTTGTGCTCTTACTGGGGAGAAGAGGATTTTTCTCCATCGTCCGGCGTGAGCAACAAACAGGCCTGCAACAAGTGTGAATGTGAGTGTGTGTGGGGCCCATGTGTGAATATTGTATGTTTAGTGGATTTATATAACGTGTTTTGGAGTGTATATTAGTGAGTCACTTACCAAAAGGTGATAACATAAGTTGGGTTGTTTAATATAATTTGAAAGGGAATTATGTCATTTATACAGTGTATTTCATTTGGTTAAGGAATTGGAATATCATTTGAGTTTAAAAAAGGGATGTGTTGTACAGTATTTGTCTCTGCCCTTACGTTCAGTAAACGTTTCGTTTGTGTTAAAGAGTTGTGTGGGGTCGTTTCTTTACTACTGGTTAAGTTTAACTTGTGTGTGGTAGAAGTATCGGTTTTTGTACTCGGTATCGGCAAGTACTCAGATCCAAGTATCGGTATCGGATCGGTTTGAAAAAATTGGTATCGTTGCATCCCTAGATGTAACATAGCAATTTCCCAACTTTTGGGATAAAATATTTCTTATATGAATAATACATAAAGCCTGACAGTCTAATAAGCAAATTCCTATTTAAAAAGGTCATGTCTGCTAGAATAACATTAATAATAACCCTAAATGTTCTTGTGTGAGCTATAGAAATTAGCCAACTAACAGTACTGCCTTGTTTGTGTTTTCACAGACAGCTGTGGTCAAAACTTTCCACACGCTCATCGTGGGAATGAATATCACGGTAATGTTGGGATATTAATTATGTACTTTAATTTTTTATTTTTTTTGGGGGGGGGGGGGCTAGGCTAATATGAGTGTAAAGCAAACATTTCATAACTTTGAAAAACAAGAATTGTGTGCAGAACTTTTTTCCAATACACAAAGGATCAAAATTATACATATTCACATATATAGTGGTCGTAGCAACATGCTCTGGGGCTGTTTTGCTGCCAGCAGTACTGGCAGGTACATTGCACAAAGTGGATAAAACAATAAATAAGGTCTACCTCCAAATTTTTCCAACTTCAGCAAAACTGGACATAACTGAGTGTTCCAAACACACATCAAAACTTGTTTTAGAATGGTTAAAGTAGGCTAGCATTAGGTTTCTGGATTGACCTCGCCAATGCCCCAGCCTCACTACTATTGAAAATTTGTAGACTACATGTAAAATTCAGGTCTGTGCCAGGAAACCAACCGATTTTAATGAACTCTATCGAATGTGCCAAGAAGAGTGATTAAATATACATCCAGAATTATGCCACAAGCTTGTTGATGGCTCCCAAAAGCATCTGATTAAGGTACAACTTGCTAAGGGACATTTAACCAAATATTAGTGGGGATACGTATTTATTTGAGAGTGCATGTATACTTTTTAAACATGTTTGAATTTGAGTAAATCCAAAATAAACTCCAACTTGTGCAATTTTTAAGTAATTAAAGATATATGCTGTACAATCAATACAAAGACATTGCCAAACAGTACAAGTGCATCATGGTAAGACTGTGTCATGGCAACAACCAGCACCGAATTCCTGTGTGGATGCAGTAGGTCTGTATGGTCTTTTTTTAAAACAACGCTGACCTTGCAGAAGCACAGCCTCTTCAACGTGCTCCAGCTCCCAACTGAATACACCAGATCTCAACTACTGTCAAAGCTCAAACCACAGTTATTACCCAGCAATGTGCAGTAACTGTCAGCTTCCATTCCTATTTGTGCTAAAGCTGTACACAAAACCTGATGTAAAACCTTACCAAACAGCCCGAACAGGAAGCAAGACTAGAAGAACTTATTAAAAGTTTAGCAACACGTTCAAATTAATATAAGAAAGCAAAAGAGATGAAGTTTTGGTCTAGGCTTGTGCCAGGTCTCCAGTGTTGCACAGCAGGAAAGGAGGCCCTGCGCCTATTGAGTGCCTGACCTCAGAGGACAGCCAAGCACTCAGCTCCAACAGCCCACAGTTACAGCTGTGCTTTCTGCACAAAACTGTTTTTCACATAAAATCTTAAATCCTTCAAGCACGTAAGCTGGAAAGTGTTTACATTCCTGTCAATATGTACATAGGGGTAATTTTACTTTGTGCTTTATGATGAGGAAATATATGGCAGACTGTTTTTCGTGCAGTTGTCACAAAATGATCTGAAATCACTGTAAATGCTGTCATGTCTATGAAGCACCTGCTGGGTTTTTGTTGGCTCAAAATGGTCATTTTGCTGGGATTACTACACATACAAGAATGACTGGTCCTCATATAACTGAGGCAAGGAGTCTGTGTTACCTGACTTTAGAGGAGTCTGCACATTTGATTTTTTTTAAAAAGTGTATTTTAAGCTTTAGTACATTAAACAGCACCTACAAAAAAATGCTTATTTGCAGAAAAAAACCCTTAGATCAGAGAAACAAAGGAGGCTAAGGCAAGCCAGATTACATTAATTTCATGACACACAGTTGCTATTTTTGACAGCTGTACCTTCACCCTTTGATACCAAGAACTTTCCATTACGATCTAACAGAGTTTACAGTATAACCCAAGTAAACTACAAGTGTGTCACAGAAGCCACAAGCAAGGTAGACATTAACAGTACAGCTGTTCTGGTGGCAGCTGCTGAACAGGACTTTGTCATCTTTGCTCAAGAAATGTCCCAGCGAAGCCAAAGTTCGAAGTTCCTCTTCGGTCACATCTAGGGAGGCCCACTATAAACAAGCTGATAACACTGGGTGGGCAAGTTCCTTTGCATTTCACACTGTCATGTCCCCCATGTGAGATGACAGCACATTGTTTGTGTACACTTTTTCCTCCGGCTTCATAAATTCCCAGGGAAAGCCTTCAGTTACAGCTTCCTCTCCATTGTTGCACTGTTTCAACAGCACCCATCCCATTCCTACAATGTGGGCAAAGACCCAAAAAACATAATCTCACGGCTTAAAGCTGGTGCACTAGTCTGGATTGAAATAAATCTCTTCTTTTTGTTTTTAGTCACAGATATTAAAAGTATGCAGGGGGACTAATTTCTCATCCCAGTGCAGTGACAAACTGTCAGTTCGAGTGACAGCTTGACTCCAACTCCAACACAGTGCTGCTTTATCCCCAGAAGGAGCGAGTTTTGTGGAGCACGCCAGCTTCGTGGCACATTACAAACACCTGAAGAGTGTCGCTAGATGGCTAGACTTGTTGTTTTACATGTGACTGGGGTTTAAGTCGAACAGCTAGAAAGAAGCTACCAGGCAAAACCTAGAGGCTACAACAGAAACCTGACATTAGCATAAAACAACACATGTCACCACGCCTATAGTTAGACACAAAATTAGTTAATAGTAATAAACACCTGGTTGTTAAAAGGTCACACATCTGCGTGACACCAACAGCTTCATTGGGAGCCCAGCTGCCAGGAAAACAAACGTTCAAAGCGGTCTCTTACTGGCACAAGGAACCCCACGGCATTTCATTTCACGTACTTACCAGATAATCCATGTACTATCGCTGACCAGTCACCGCAGCACAAACTGGCTCTGTAGTAATTCCGTTTTTTGTTTTCTGTTTTCTTCAGTTAGTCGAAAATGTTACGGATTTTCACCGTAGGTCGCTTCGTATCCCCCGCCTTTCTACAGTCAAAGCAAAATAAAAACCAGCCCTTTTCGGAGGGTTTACAGGCAGAATGTAGCCGCCTTCTTCGCCACTGAACCAACTTTCAGTGCAGTAGAGTCTCCGGTTGTTTCAGAAGACGAGGGTCGCCGGGTTGGTGAGTGTATTTCTCAACAAACAGCTCCTTCTTTCACCGGCGGACTTCCAGTTTTTATCACACAATATCAGTTGAGTGTTTGGTTGAGGAAACTGTTACGAAGCCTCCACGCTACGTCACGCACGTCGTTTTGCGCACGCAACGCGGTCACATGACCAAACACATGGGTCGTCTATTTTCACTGTGAGGCTGAATGTCGCTAAGTTGGCCTTTTGTTTCTTTATTATTATTTAATTTTAAGTAGATTTCAAAGATGATTTCTGTTTATGTTTTCACTCCGAATCATATGATTTAATAGTAAATAATCCCCTGACACTGAAGATGAATAGATTTTCTCACATCCTAATCTGCGTTACAGATTAGTCCTTACACGCCAAAGTAAGGACTATGGACTATACAGAGAGATATAGATTATTAAATCATTATGTAACATTAAACATTTGGCTCACATGTCCTTTTCAAAGGAAGAGGACAATTCTGGCAGCATCGAGCATGGAATATTAATGTCATGTCAACTGGAATAAAAAAACATCCTGTACTTATTTACATCAAGGGCGTAGATTTGGTTTTGGCATTGGTGGGGACGGATGATTCAACCACCGAACCCTGCCCTGTTCCCCCCCCCCCCCCCTTTTTGTCTTTGCTTCTTGATAAAAAGATGGAGAGATATACTTGTCTACATATGCTATTCTACATGCTTTTAAACCATTTAAAATTACAATTCATAGTTTTATATGTGAATTATAAAATGTTAAATTACTATTAAACAAATGACTAAGTATTTTAGACTTTAGTTTACTTCAGCCATATTCCATATAAATCAGGTATCATACAAAAATAAAAACAGCTTCAAATACAGTCATGACAATAAAAGAATATGACTTTAAGGACTTAAGAACATTACTTCAGTTATAGTACACCAACATCTCTGATACATTAGCACTAAGGGAACACTGAATGACCTGGTGGTTTTTGTCCATAAAACTACTCATCTAAGATTACCACAAAATTATTATTATGTGCTTGATGTGCCTCACCTTTGGCCCTGGCTCTTCCCTTCTGACTGCACTAGGACATATTGCCACTTGATAAAATAACACATTGATTCGTGCCATATAAAAAGTGAGACTTGTCAATTCAGATTCTTTGTCAAATGTACACTAATGAATCAATTTACATCAGCAGCCTAACAATTGTCATGATAATAAATACTAGTTAATCTATAGCACCAAATCATCAGTCAGTCACCTGTGACCTCGCCTCTTCACCTCTGTCCGAGCTACAACATGGCAGAGCTGCCTCGGTCACCTGATAAATAACAGTGAGACATTCCAAATACATGCAGTCACACATGTGCTTCAAATACAGTAATGAACCACCAAGTCATCATCCAATTTCACCTGTGATCTTGTATCGCCATTGCTCTCTGAGCTTTGTGTTGGTTCTTCTGTCACCTGACAAATAGGACATCCATGACAATAAGAATAAAATGTGCAGCTGCTTCAGTGTTTCTGTCAATTTGTGCAGATCTTGACTCATCAGTAATGTTTGTAGGGTGAGTGCATTTTTAAAACAATTTGTGCAAACTGCACTACAAGGTGGAATATTTGCAAAATCATGACTACCTCATGATATATTGTCTCAAAAATCAACCCTATGAATATGTCAGTACCATTAGGATGAAATTACTGTGTCACCAACATTTTAACATTAGATATAATTTTAACAGCCTCTGTAAACTAATATCCTGGCTTGCTCGAGGCTGCCGTTTTCTCTGACACTTTCAATCAAAATTAGAAATGCTACTCTGGGAGACTGAGATAACTAATAGTGCTGCCTGCTGTGCAGTTAGTTTCCAAAACACGTTATTCATGGTTACATACAATTTTAGACTGATGTGGGCCAAAGCCGGGCATAGCCTGTAACGTTATTATGACGGACACATTTTATGAGTGAGCTTGACTTTAAGTGACTTACAGGTTTCTTTGAAAAATACTTTCTTATATCCAGGTTCTTCCTTTTTGCTGCCATCCTCCTCTCCTCCTTGCAGGTCCTCGCAGCGCAGGCTTGCCGCTGCTAAAACTAAACAGAGCTCCCTGAAAGGCACAGCCAATCACATTGGCCATATTTGTCACATGAGGTAGGACTCCAGTAGCGAACGTAATTTAAATCTTTCTGCACAGCTGGGTGAATGAGACGTTGACAAATCGTTGTTTTTTTTCTCTCTTTCTATCGGGTTTGTTTTTCTTTACTCGAAGAGATCAAATTATTTGTGGGGACAATTCAATAATCGCTGGATATTGGTGGGGACATGTCCCTTCCGTCCATGCCAAATCTACGCCCTTGATTTACATTCAACCAGATTACTGGTGTTCACGCAGATCTAACACATCTTTCAGCTTCAGCTGCAGTTTTCTACAATGTTATCGAGCTTTCGAGCAGACTAAAACAAACTCTGTCATAATATAGCACACTATGCATAATGAATGAGAAGAGATCACATGATAAGCATACATCGGAGTGAAAGACTGGTTCCTAAACGTGGCTATTAATCCGAAGAAGGTGGTTAGAAGAAAGAATGCATATGCAGGTGCATAACAGCTTTCACGCAAAGGAAATCGAACTTAAGATCAAGAAGCCTCAGCTACCACTATGGCACCCTCCAGAACTATGCAAATATGGTTTCATCTCATCACCTTCCCCCAAAAGACTGCAAAGAAAACTATCCGTGGGCAAAAGTAGTAAGAACTATCTAGAGCAAAGCACGATTACAGCTCACGCAATGCAGTTATGTTATATCAATGTAAATTAAAAGTCTGCTTATATGATGGAAGCTGAATACTGTAGTTATTTATATCTCTGGAGACCACATCCTTCTTCAATATTTAATGTGATGTGCTATTAAGGAACCCTCCCTGAAGTCAGTAAAGTAAGGTGAAATGGATGTCCCGTGGACAAGTCTGTAAGTTGTGGAAAAGTGGTAAGAAGAGTCCAAAGGAAAACATTGCTTTTGATCTCATCTGCAGAGAATTTCAAACACGTGTAAACGTATACGTGTCTACTAATGTTCTTTTTTTCTGGAATCCTGGCTCACGCAAATGTCAGTGGAGAGACCCCTGGTGGCCTGTAGGTATATAGTGGTTGAGATAACACAGCACCAGAAGTAAAGACCTTCAGGGCTTCCAAGGACACCTATCCATATCCACATCCAGGAGAGAAGCCCAGAATCACAAACCTTACATGGCTCAAAGCAGACTTACTCTACTACCTGAGCTCAGAGTGACCAAAAATCTAAATGTTGAACAAGCACTGCTTGTGAAGGACAATATGGAACAAGTCCGAGTTTTGAGTTCTCATTTTAAAATAAAAATACAACAAACTGGGGAGGGTATTAGATTTCCATACCTTATGTGAGGCTTATGTGTCAATTTTAGTGATTTTTAGCCACTTATGACAGACATGTACTGTCAGTTCACACCATATTTTCTTATCGACCCATGCATGCATGCATCCATCTCTTTTCTCAAAATTTTAAAAACATTCTAGAAAAAGGCAAGAAAACTCTGTGCCAGATGAACCAAACGCTGATTTGGTTCATCTGGATGTTGTGTTTTCAGTGAAAAGGTGAAAAAGTAAATGCTGGCATTTTATTTTCTTTCTGGTAAATGCCATCATATTCATCAGCATCTGCAAAGCTTGTGGATTGGGTGACTGTTTTGATGGATATAACATCAGACATGATATCTTTCACTTGAATGTAATTTAAAAAATCTTTTCCTGCTTTCTTCACATGCTTTGGGTAACTGTCAGACTTTAGAAAAGTGTCCTGCAGAGGCAGTCCAAATATGAGGCACAGAGTCAAAATGTGGGAAAGAAGAGCAAGTGATAAAAATGCTGTGTAGTCCCACATAAACCAGGGCGTATGATTAACTTACTGTACCTTAAACTACAAAAACCTCTATAATTTGTTTTATTATAAGGCCATTCACTAAAATTGTATTCCTTTCATTTCATGTTGAGTGAATTAAAAAGTGACTGAGTTGTGACACAAATGCACACTTTAAAAAACATTCCCTTATTTTTGCCACTTATTATTAAGAACCCCCCCGATGTTTAGTCGTTTTCATTGATGTTATTTGTACAAATAGCACTTTGGGTAATGTAAAGAATTCACAAGCTTTCACTGAGAAACAAAACAAGAAAAAGCCACTTGGGGGCAGTGTCTACCAAGTAAAGTGGATTTAAGGACGTCCTTGTGCAGTGCACCTCTTTCCCAAGGAAATGCTTACCTGCTGTATGTAACACCATTTAAACAAAGCTTTTCAGCTTTTATTCAATTTTGAATCGATAAACAGTATTTGGGCTGGAAAGTGGAGCGACCACCTGTAACAATTTTCTGATACTAGAAATATAAGTTCAATAATCGCGTTATTAATCATCAGAATAATTGATAATGGAGTCCTGTTTAGTCTCTCCCACACTTATTGTCTATGTGTCCTTTATAGGTGGCTATGTTGAAGCATGCAGGGTTATCAGTGGAGAAAACAGAGGAAATTTTACCATTTATGTCTCGGTTAAATTATCCAAAGACTTATTGTATTTTTTGTAGTTTATTAACTTATAAGTTAGACATTAAACTGACTTAAAATACACATAAGTAGTTTCCCCATTCAGCCTTTAACTGAAAGTATGAGTGTTTAGAATGCGAACAAAGTCAGGATGATATCAGTATTTTGCTGGCATTACTTTTGACTGAGAAACCACCGAAATCCGATCCCGACTTCTAATCTGATATCCGGACATCATTTGCGGTCTTATCTCAGACTAGCGAGTCTTGTTGTGTGTAAATATTTGCCATTTGCTTTGATAAGTCTGTAAAATTTTAAGCACTGGAAAAATTCAATGACTCCTCGGTTTGTTCTCGATTGTAGCTACTATTAATGACAGTGAAGTTAATTCCTCAAAATTTTGAGAAACAAGTAAACCTTATAGTTTTGCTGGGAACAATTTGTATTTACAATCACTGACAATAAGATACAGCTTAAGCTGTATGCCATAAAAACATGAAAAACTAAGACTCCTGCTGTGTTTTCATATACAGAAATGGATCAAAGTTTTTATGAAATGTAAATTGATGCAGGAGAATGACCCCTTTCTTCTTCGTGCCCTTGCGCTGCACTGTTAATTAGTAACTAGAGTCAACATCATCAACAGTCAGGCCTTTAAAAAAAAATGTACCTGGTTAAAGTTTTCACAGGTTAATCATTATGTATAATCTTAATTTGAAGTAATTATGCAGTGAAGTAGCTCTGGGATTTGATGCCTTTAATAGACATTACATTACCTGGAATTTGTAGACTGCATTTAAAGCGTTATAACTGTATGAAACGCCTCTTATTCACTAACACAATATGTAAAACTCCTGACTGTGACCTCAGCACATACTTTAAGCCTTAAATCATGTGCTGAGGCATCATCTTATCAGCTGTTATGTCTCTGCCGTTGCTCCCCGCAGGCGCATCGGTTTGTTTCCGATTGGAATCAATCAGTCATCGAGTCTAGAGAAACTCGCAGCGCTCACGGCCGGTTGATTTGTGTCGTCTGGGCGGATCGCGGCGTGCTGTTGCTCCGCCCTCGATTATTCAGCCTGGTTGACGTGCGGTTGCTGCGCAGCTTGTGAAGACAGAAGCGTACGACAGGGATCGGAGGGTGACTGCTGGAGCACAGATTAGTGTTGTTGTGGAGAGGGGAGAAAAAACATTAATTCAGGTTCGCACGCTGCAGGATTACAAACATCCCAGTGCTTTTTTGCCAACACAGAGGACCACTCTGAGAGCATCTGCTTGAAGACGCCGTTGTAGAAGTTTGTGCTCGGAGTTTTGAGAGTAGTTACTGTTGGGCTGACCGAGCTAGCCCGGCTGCCCGCTGTGCCTTCCTCTGTCCCGGCCAGCCAGCCGTAAGTGAGCCCGCTGTCCTGCTCTCCTTCCAGCTGTGGTGAATCATGGCGCTCAGAGCCAGAGCGCTGTACGACTTCAACTCTGAAAACCCCGGAGAGGTGTCCGTGAAGGAGAATGAGATCCTGACTGTGTACAGCGAAAAGGACATCGAGGGCTGGTTCGAAGGGGTGAACAGCAAAGGGGAAAGGGGACTGTTCCCCGCTTCGTACGTGGAGATCCTGCGGAACGATGCCGCCTCCACCACTGTCAACAACAACAGCTGCAACACATCTGGGGACGCTAACCCGGACTTTAGATACGCCAACATCCCATCCGGAGGTTTTGACGGCTCTTATAAACCTAAAGTTGAGAACTTTTCTAAACCATCTCCTCCTGGTTTCCCCGCTTTCTCACAACCGCTACAGCAGCAGCAGCAGCAGCACGGCTACCAGCAGCCCAGCCAAGGCAGCGATGATGACTGGGATGATGATTGGGATGACAGCTCTACTGTGGCAGATGAGCCAGGTACTGTAGGAGGACGGTACCATGACTATGAAGGGAATGGACCGTCCACTTACAGAGTGACGACATCATCAGTGCCACGAGGTAACGCTCAGCAAGCCAAGAGCTCTGCTACAGTGAGCAGGAACCTGAACAGGTTCTCGACCTTTGTGAAGTCAGGGGGAGAGGCGTTTGTGCTCGGAGAGGCGTCCGGCTTTGTGAAGGATGGGGATAAAATCTGCGTGGTGATGGGTAATTATGGTCCAGAGTGGCAAGAGAACCCTTACCCATTCAACTGTGCAATTGATGACCCCACTAAACAGACCAAGTTCAAGGGCATGAAAAGCTACATTTCCTATAAGCTGACACCCACCCACACACAGAACCCGGTGAACAGGAGGTATAAGCACTTTGACTGGCTGTATGCTCGGCTAGTGGAGAAGTTTCCCGTAATCTCGGTGCCACACATTCCAGAGAAGCAGGCCACGGGGCGCTTTGAGGAGGATTTTATCTCCAAGAGGAGGAAAGGCCTCATATGGTGGATGAACCACATGACCAGTCATCCTGTCCTGGCCAGGTGTGATGTTTTCCAGCACTTCCTCACGTGCAACAGCGCAGACGAGAAGGCCTGGAAGCAGGGGAAGAGGAAGGCAGAGAAGGACGAGATGGTCGGAGCCAACTTTTTCCTCACCATCAGCCCTCCGCCAGTTCCGTTAGACTTCCAGGAGGTGGAGAGCAAAATAGATGGATTCAAGACTTTTACTAAAAGAATGGACGACAGCACCTTGCAGCTCAATGCCACCGTCAGTGAGTTTGCGCGAAAGCAGATCAGTGGCTTCAAGAAGGAGTATCAAAAAGTAGGGATGTCATTTAAGGTCCTCAGTCAAGCCTTTGAAATCGACCAGCAGGTGTATTCTGCAGGACTCAACCAGGCAATCTCCTTCACCGGGGACACATTCGAAACCATCGGAGAATATTTCGCCGAGCAGCCCAACAAGGATCTCGACCCGATCATGGATTTGTTAGCTCTTTACCAAGGACATCTGGCAAACTACCCAGACATCATCCATGTCCAGAAAGGTAACCACAGTCATACACATTTACTAGATTTGTCCCCTCTGAGGAGCCTCAGTAGTCGGCTATTTTTCTTTACGTCTTTGGATTCTTGAGACATCAGAAGGGAATTATGATGATGATTATAATTAAATTCTATGCAGTAAGCATAAAGACCAAACTGAACTACAAAGGCAGAAAACTATCAGATACACACAATTCAAATTCAGAAGAACAGTAGAGGCCAAAATATTCAAATGTTTCATAATCCCAGTGAGCCACCCCATTTAAACTCACCACATATACACTTAAAGTAAAGCAATATGGCAACTGTGGGATCAATAAGACTTTAGTTTCAACCACAGGTTTGTCTGAGGTTTCAAAGTAGAGAAATAAGCATGTTTTCTTGCTGTGACAAGATAAACAGGGTAATTTTGTCTGAGGCATAGCTGCTCTTGTTAAACTGCAGTCAGGTTACTACACAGGCTGTGGCACTTTGCAAAACAAATAGCCGTTGTTTGCGTTTGGAAATTGGCTTACATGCTGCTGCCTCTGTTTGTCCCACCTGTTGAAATGATTGGGTGGAACTGTTCAGCCTATGTTTGAGTTTCCATTGCTGGTGAAGCATCACGTGTTAGCGGATGGAGAGAATGTCCTTCCAAGGTGAAGCCTCGTCAGTCTTTGCACAGATTAAGTAAATTGTTAGACTAATCTAGGCCATCCTCCTACAGTACCCTGGCCCAGCAATTGTTCATTGTGTGGCAAAATGTCACTCATGAGAGGATACACTGTTATACAAAAGGAACTGTGGAACTGCTCTCACAACCGCTGCCATATATGCAGTACAGTTAATGCAAGAGAAAAACAAAAAGCAAACCACACCTTTGGTCTGTAGGTCATACCTGACAGACTGCTTTCTGCCTTTGTAGTTACAAACTGAAAGTCCTGCCTCAAACAGTGCAATGTGGGACATGACAGAGGACATGAGCCAGTATGCACTCGCAGACTAATGCTTCTCATTCAAAGTATTTGTGCACAATCCCACTAAAAACATGTTACTTGTGCTTAATTGATAAGATAAAATTTTACAAAAGATGCTAAAAATGGCATTTTGCCAGTGCCACTGCCTGTGCCCCCAAAACCACTGGGTCCTTTCACTCCACAGTCGATGACAGAGAGTGAGGAAACAGGATGGATTGTGTAGTGGCTGCAGTGGGTTACAAACGTCACAGTCACTTCAAATCAAGATCACCACGTAGGCCACATACAGCTCCAAATAAGGCGACAGCCATTCACACAGTCTGGTGTGATAAGCCCAGCCCAATTCCAGAGATAAGATATTTGGAAGACCTTGCTGCAGGCACAATGTTGAGAAAAGATCAAGGAGTAGTACAAACACACAACGGCAGACGAAAAATAAAGCTGAAGGAAAAGATGCGATATGCAGGAGATTAAAGGAAGAGCATACTGAATCTAAAATTGCTTTGATCTCATCTTGTTCCTTTATTCTGAGTCCAGTTGAGCCAGTTTTTTGGGTTTTTTTCCCATATGAGCTTTCATTTCCTTGTAATTATTCTTTAAGCCAATAATCGATTTCAAACAAAACTACAAGTCTATTCCAGCTTATCAAACCTATTAGAGGCTGTAAACATTTATAATCCTACAAAGAAGAACAGTTGACATACTTACAGTGCATCCAGTATTTCCAAACATATGCTTGTTTATGACACCTGAATTGAAGCCTGTCACTCAGACTGCCTGAGGAGCATTAAATGCAAATATCTACTGCAAAGGTATTCATGCAGGTATCATCATATTCAGCCTGCAGTATATATTTATGATGTCTACTCACTTCAGTGTCTTTTATAATTTTCCATCATTTGACAACTGCTACTGCTGCAGTAAAACACTATAATTAAAAAGTTAAAAATATCTATCTATCTATCTATCTATCTATCTATCTATCTATCTATCTATCTATCTATCTATCGATACACACACACACACACACACACACACACACACACATACAAAACTGAGCGCTTAGGTTTCACTGTCATATCGCTGTTTGAAGACACAGCTGTGGGGCTGGGAATGTAAAGGTACACCAGCCACATACGTGCTCATCAGTAATACTCTTTAATAATGAGCGTTATTTTTCAATTTTTCATTTCCATCTATTGCTCGGTTTACAACCACCGTTACCACATGTTGAGGAAGTGTGATTCTTCTTTCCCGTTAGCCTCTCTCCACACCTGAAAAGAGGACTGACCACATCCTTTGTTGTGAGAAGCCAAACTGCACGTTTCTGGAGGAGAAGTGGCGCACAAGTGGCATCAGCTGGGATTGAAAGATAAAAAGTTAAAAGAGGATCTATATCATGTTAATTTCCTGTTTAGTGAAGTCTACAAATAAAAAATAGAGTAGCTTCACACGTTCAAAAATAATTCTGCGCTTTTGTGCAGCCCCTTCTCTTTGTCCTCTGTCTGAAGCAAAGCATTTGATCTCATTTCTACTTCCTTTAAAGCCTGCTTTCTTCTGATTGGCTGGCTTTTGTAAACAGAAGGTTAAAACACCTCATGGGTTTATCCACTGTGCTCACAGACGTTTATGCCTGGTATGTCCATATTAAGCAGAATTTCTGGTTCAGCAGGGGTAGCATGTTCACAGTCTGTTTGCAGTCTGGGGATGGCCTGTCTACCTGCAGAGAGCTCTGCTGTCAGATGGAGGCAGTATACAAAGTATATGGTGCAAACAGTCTGCAGTGTTACTGGTCCATCAGCCAGCCATGGAGAAGAGCAAAGTTATAGCATACAAGACGCTGAAGTGAACTCTGAAACTGAGTGTCTAAAACACGGTGAAGCCTGAGCTTATGCCACACAGGGATTATTTGAACACACGCTGACTCCATTATTTGAAATTTTAGACATATTTATGAGCATCCACATGATAACAGCTTAGGGAAATAATGACATGTAAACTTTAAATTGCACACAGAGAGACAAATCACAGTGTCTTGACTCCCTTTTTGGAATTTTATCTCCAGAGGTGGTCTTGCACTGATATGATGGTTTCTATCTCTAAATAAAACATACCAAAGCAGCTGCCTCACAGACTTTATCAATACCTGGATTCCATTTTTAGCCTCCTGTTCCTATCTCACTGCAGCCAGAGACTCCAGACAAGTTTGAATGCAAGTGACTTGTGAAATGTGAGCTTTCCCACAGAGGGACATTGACCATCAGCCTATTGATCTCCATCTCCGCAGGGACCAGATTAGCTGTTAGAGTGCAGCCTGGCAGCAATAATGCTAGCCCACACTATTGACATCATATATGACTTTGCTTTCCAAAGCTGTTTAGCTTTACTGTAATCTAATATTGACGCCCTAAGTATTATGTTGTTTCTAATAACTTGAACCTCTTGAGAGAAGAGAATGTTTATTGTCAGAAAGCTTATTGTTAGAAAGTTTATTGTTTAGGGTCTTACCATCCAGGATTAGGGGTGAGGACAATTTGTGTTGATTATCAAAAAATCTTCAGCTGTTTTTTAAGCAAAGTCATTACAATTCAAATGCTTTTGATCAGTTTAAATAACATCAAAAGAGAGGTAATATGAATATTAATATTTAACCAAAAAAAACCCAACTTTTGTCTGCATATGTGTCAGTCTAAATTTGGTTTAGCTGCCATCAGTATGTAGAAGTGAAAGCACGCCTTTTTTTCTTGTGTGCTGACCTTCTGCGTTAGCCAAATTTAAACAGAAGACGCTTCTGCTGCTGAAAGTTCCTGTTCAGACAAAGCTTGGTGTGAAAAAAGTAATCTTGCAATTGGTGCTTCTTTGAGGAAAACACTTTCTGATTGCACAAAAGAGCACAACTTTATGCTCTGAGCTGTGCAGTCACAGTGATATAGGCAGTAATAAGTCAGTAAAAATGCTCAGACACCAAGTTGTCATAAAGTTTATGAAGGAGGAGTAGTAGTACTATAGATAACACATCATTGCATTTCGATATAAAGAGGAAGTTTACTGGTGCATGCTATCTATCTATTTAAATCCCACAGACTGCTTGCAGAGCACTAATTCATTAAGGGAGAACCTAAAAGTTAAGTTGAACTGGTGAAGGCTTAATACTTTTTCTTTTGCCTCCTTATCCTTATTCGCATTTTTCTATTTATGCATTTCATTACCTCCTTAATTTTACCAGTTCAGCACATCCTTAAGATCAGTATTTTCTCTGCTCTCATTAGTTTTTATCACCACATGGTGTTATAAAACAATGGCAGGCGTGCAGAGGAAAGCATCGATTTACAAGGATGTCAGGCTTTCCTGCTGAGTCAGCCTTTCAGCGTGCACTCCTGTGCAAACTCTGCGGGTCTGTCCTGATATATTGTTATAGCCTATTTAAATGTCCTCTGATCCGCGAGTGGATGGCAGAGGTGACAAACTGATGAGATGGGCATTGCAGCTGGTTGTGCAGGTCACAGGCTTGCTGTAGCTCGGTGTTGTGTAACTGGTGATTATATAAGACCTGAAACAGCTTCCTGCAATGAGCCCAGGAGGGCTGGGTGCCACCTCTGTGCGGGGAGGACTTCTGCACAAGCAAATATCATGACTAACCTCATTCATCACTATCTGTGATGTTGGGTTTGTGCATCTATTAGTCTTTATGTATCTAGCAAATATAAAATAAGCTTCACCTCAAATATAAAGAGTAGATATTAAGTGCTACAAGTTACACCAGGTAAAATGAGTCAATCATTAAAAACCTCAGAATTTCTTTCAATGTATCAACGTTTTTATGAAGCTTATTTGCTTCTTATAGTTGAATCTCGACCTTTCCTCTTTAACTTTTTCTTCAAAGCACTCGACCTGAGCTGTCTCTCTGATATACTCATATCTAATCCTGTCTATTCTGATCACGCCCAATGAAAACATATCATCTTATCCTTGGCCACCTCCAGCTCGGCCTCCTGTCCTGTTTATCAGTGCTACCACCTCCAAACTATACACCACAGTAGCTCTCACTACCATTTCCCTCTTGCTGCAATCCTTCTGTCATGCATCACCCCTAATACTCGTCTCCACCCACTCCACCCTGCACGCACACTCTTCTTCATTTCTCTTGTGCTCTGTCTGCTGCTCTGGATGGTTAACCCCAATTTGTGGTTGTACATATAGTGTATTTATTGGAACAAAAATAGTGAGCAGGGTGATCTTTCTTTAGTTATTTCTTCAACACTCGGTTTAGTTCTAAACTCTAATATTCAAATTGTATGTGATGTCTTAGTTCTCATTAGTTCTTATTTCTTACTTCTCCTTATGGCTTCTTTACCTTCCAGTTTTAAATAAGTAGCCAGTGTATGAGTGCTGGCAATAAAAAGACAGATTATGAGCAGTAATAATGAGTCACATGAAGACTGCTCAAGACTCCTTGAGACATGCATGGTTTTCCATTAATCTGATGGCATTTCAGCATGCCAGCCTCATGTCTGATTGAGCACCTGCTGACTTTTCTGTCTGAGTCGTGAAGCAATCACACTAAGACCTGATTTTTATTTCTGCGGGGAAGCTTTGTAGAGCCTACGATGTAACCTGAGTAAGTGGCCCACGTCGTCGCCGGCATTTATGCTTGTGCCGATACATTAAATGCAGATTGCCTCATGGTCATGTCCCAGTGTTTTATATGGGATGCCAGTCAGAGAAGGAAATGAAATTCCAGGTTTTTTTCTCCTCCTGCATCCGGCTGCATCCACCCAACCTGACCTGACATTTAGTAGGTGGCAGAGTTAATGGGGTAGGGTTTCAGAGGGGTTTTGCACTGAAGAATAGACCCCCATTAAGTTGGACCTGCATAAGATCTTCATATCATTTTTAATGCAGTATTAGCCTGAACTTCATACAGTCACATTTATAGACTTGTTGCATGATTGGGTCAAAGTTTATCAAGGCCAAATTTACCCAGCGTACCAACGTTATTTTAAGACCTATGAAGTTTGCAATGTTGCATCTTCCACACCTGAAAAAAAGCTTCTCTCTGTGATCAGCAGCTCTGTTTGTGCAACAGTTCTGCAAAACTTACTTGCAGCTGTGAAAATCATGTAGCTTTCCATATTACACTCTATTGACACCATATCCTCCGTGATCAAACTCTTGTCTTTTTCAAAGTCTCCATGGTAACAGTTATTCTGTCTTAATCCATTAGTGGGCTTTAAAAGAAAGGAAGCCGGAGACCTTTAAGGTGCAGGTAAACACCTTGAGGATTAATATTTCCTCTGTATGTTTCCGCCATCATGTCGTCCATCTGTCAAATTTTCAGTTTACTTATTTAAAATGTTTCAAAATTGAGATAATGACCTGAAATTTTGACCTATAGATTGCAAACGTTGTTTTTTTCAGTGGTGGAACCAAGCATCCATACTTTCAACATCTGTGGTTAACTTGATCTGTTTTTTTCCCCATACCCCTTCACCTCTCTTTCTGTCATGTTCAGTCTGCTGTACATCACACTAATCTCAAAGATCTGGGTTAAACTTCAGCTGAAGGAACTATAGCCAGAAGGCAAACTGAGCAGATTTTGGTGAGGGGAAGGGCAACGAGTTGTCTTTTTTTGAGGGAGGATTTTCAACATTTTTTTTCTCAGTGTGATCAAGTATTTGGCCTTACAACTCAAAGTCTAAGAAAAGAAACTTAATGGAAACAAAAAAAGGTGGTGACTTAGGTCAGTGTGCCCTTTGTGGTGTCACATTTCAGGAAACAAGTAGGCTGCCTCTGAGTTCTTGCTGAGTGCTGGTGACTCAGCTCATATAACGACAAAAAAAATTCCCATGACACAACAACACAGGAAGTTTTACATGCCTTAAGGCCACAAATCACACCTCCAGACTGCTCTGAGGCCAGGATTATAATTGGCCATGTCGTGCACGCTATTTCACCCCTCTTGCTACATATCTTCAGTGTCAACACTCAGTAACTTCCACACAAAGTACGCCTTACACTGATTTCCCACGTTTCAAAGCATGGGGCAAACCAGTGTTTTAGCAAGGCTCAATGAAACACTGGTTCAGGGCTAAGTTACTGTGTGAATAATTTAAGTGTTTGGTCCATCAAATGCCAGGAAATGTTGAAAAATTCCAAACACAGCATCATATTTTGTCCACTCAACAATCCATAGAAAACACAGGGAACAAGCAAGAGACCTGAACCACATTCGGCGATTTTTGACAGAAAACTCATTGTTTCAGCTGTAAATCTGATTTTATGCTGTTTAAAAGTCTAACCGAAACATTAGGGCCAAATTCTAAGAACCAGGAACCAAAAAATGATGTACACACACGTAACTTTCATGTTTACATCCTCACCAGTAGGTCCATGGTCTGTGGTTTTCCTGTTTGCTTCCAGCTGTGATATGTGACCATTTTTAAGTAGTGAGTTCAGAGAGAACATCATTTCCCACCACTTACTCGCCCCGTGCAGCTTAACATTAATTTCTCATGACATTCATTCCTTTCAGCTGGTCAGCAGTTTGATAAGTCATCAGCCACGAGGTCCTGTTGTTGTGACTCTGCTTTCCGCTCTCATTGAACCATCTGTCTGGAAAGCTGGAGGCTAATTTCCTATGTTTTGTCTCTTCTGACTGAAGGCTTGTTTTGTGGCACTGAGAAGGTAGTACTTTCTTGTAAAGGAAGTGTCAGTTAAGCATGAAATGCAGAAATGCAGGGCTGTAAACCATCATTTCTGGTGCTCTAATGCCACAAGACCCCACCACAGCGATGACAGAAAGTAGCTCTTTGTGCATGTGTGACAAACTTGAGCAGGCATTTGTGCAACTTTCAGTATGAGTATGATTCTGTGGATTTGTTGCAGTGGGTTTTCGTTAGGAGTTTAGTAAAGGTGCAATCTTAGTTTTTCACGCTTTACACGAATGCACAGCAAACATCCAACAGTTGAAGTCAAACAGTTATTAAAATGAGTGCACTTTAATCCTAAATAGCCCTGGTAGTTGGGAGAAACTGCCAGAAAAATCCCTTAAATGGTTCGAGGCTTTGAAATGACTTAATAGATATTTTTAGAGTTGTGCTCCTAAATATAGATACAGAGAGCCTGTCATGCTCATAAGTGTTCCCACTATTTTTGGTCAGTTTGATAAGTTAAAGGTTAAGCTTGACCAAATAAGAAAGGTCTCATGTTTCGTTTTTGTTTTTTGGGGGGTTTGTGCTAAAAAAAAGAAACATGCTTGTGGGTTTTGTTTTGTCTGGTTGTGTCTGGATGAGTTTTTTTTATCTTCACTGGGACACATATGTGTACACTGTATGCTAACAAAAATCTGGGACTTTCTGGATTTTTCTGTAAATAAAGAATTTGTACAGCAGTTGAACTCTTATTAGTTCAGAATAGTAGGAAAAATCAAGGTTAACACTGAAATTTCATTTCTTTTTTTCCATCTATCTTCTCATCCGATTCAGATGGGGTGGACCCTGGATACGTAACCCTCCTGTCACAGGGCTAACATAGACAACCATTATCACCAGTTAACTTAACAGACCTCCCTGCTGTGAAGTTTAAATACACGCTCTCTCTACATTTTATTTCTAGCAACACATTTGCTCACTGAGCAGCATATTACATCAACTAGCAATTATTGTTTTGCCATTGCTGAAGAATAAATAACTGCCCAAATATAGCAACACAGAGCCAGGCTACAGGTGTGGCCAATATCAGGTAGTGACAACAGCAACTTGGAACTTGGTGGAAAACCCATAGACGCTGCCATGACATCACCCTGTGATTCATCCTTTCTATTGTGACTATTAAAAGGGACACTAACTGTGGGTAGCAAACAAGAGGATTGAAATAAAATGCGCCTACCAGAGAAACTGAATAGCCAACTCCTTTGAGTGGGTTTTTTTAGACTGTACACTCTCTATGCACAGTCATCAAGCACAATCATCCCAACTCCACCTCTGGTCTGCACTTGTATTGTACATGAAGTCATTCATATGGTTGATCACTCTTTTTCATGCACACAGATGCTAACTGAGGTCAAATTTATAAGGAGTGGCACACTGTCCTGTCACGTGCTTTAACTCTGATTTTTCACTGAGGTAACCGTCATAGGGGAAGCACTGGACTTCCTTCTTGGGTACTTCTAGGGATCACGCTGCAGGAGTTCCCAGTCCTGTGGTTAAATGTGCCCAGGTGTGGCACACAGTGACTCAAAACGGACACACCCCTAACCTTGAATATATTTATTTAAAAAATATTACCCCAAGTGCTGATGTCACAGAGGTGAAAATTTGCTATAAATACTGAAACTACTTCCTTGTTCCAGGCTGTAAATATTCAAAGTTGGATATATAGTGGCCAGAAATTGGCATTTTGCAGTTCTGGTTTCCTCATGTTGAAGTCAGTGGGTTTTGAGGTTATTTAGATACTTTCATATTTTGTTCTACAACACAAATAGGTCAGTAAATGCACCACGTGTTAATTTTGTACTGCAGGTTTAGTGGTGTGGGTGCTTTTCGTGGACTAGAAAACAGAAAATATTTATTAGTTTGATTAGAAAATAAATCTGTTTTTTTAATCCCCCATACAGGAGCGTTGACAAAGGTGAAAGAGAGCCAAAAGCACGTGGAGGAGGGCAAAATGGACCGGGCACAGGCAGAAGGCATCAACGAGCGCTGCAACATCATCTCCTTCGCTACGCTGGCTGAGATCCAGCATTTCCATCAGATCCGCGTGCGAGACTTCAAGGCGCAGATGCAGCACTACCTACAGCAGCAGATCACCTTCTTCCAAAAGATCACGGGCAAGCTAGAAGAGGCTCTGCAGAAGTACGACAACGCGTAACGGATCGTTCGGCTCGATCCGTCGGTTTAGACCTCGCTGATAAATGGCCAAGCGCTCCCTTTGGCCAGCCTGCAGCATCTTGGCAAACAACAGCCAGTTCCTCACACACAAACACACACATATATATACACAAACACAGACACACTGCTGATGCTGCTTATCCAGCAGGGAGGGACTTTAAAGGAGATTATGCTCCAGTAACAGCAAAATTTCAACCAAATCCAGGTTTCAGTGTATGTTGGGCCACATTTTCTTGGGCACTGGATGTCCTTGTTTAAGAGACGATGGGTACTTGGGAGTAGGGTTAATTAATTTAAAAAAAACACTCAAATTGTTTTAGATTTCTTGAGAATCAGTAAAAATGATGGCGCACCAGTTTGGTATGTGGGTGAATTAAATAACCTTGTATTCACTGCTGCCTACACATCTGGTGCGAGATTTCCTACATTAAGTGTTTTTAGCCTTAAAACTCTGGTTTGAACTGTTGAAGTGGCTGCCGCGCCGGTAGCAGTGGTGCTCTCGTGGCCAACACACTGCCTTCTGGAAACACTCGAGCCCTTCCTGCTACACTTCTTCTTGGACAAACAGGACAAAATGTTTACAGTCTCCTCACTGTCACCACTGTGTCGCTGTGCCTTCTGATCATGTATCTCTGGTTATTTTTGTTAATAGCTACTTCAAAGCTTTATATACTGATTGTGTAGAAATATATTGTATTTGTTATTATAAAGCTACAAATTTTGCAGTCTTTGTTGGGAAATGATATCAGATGATTATTTGAGGACTTAACACTTGCAGTGTGACGACATCAGGATCAAAGATTACCTGCTCTGATAATGATCATGCTTTACTTACCTACACAGCAAGCTGATTTTAGGGGAGGAGGACGATGGACACTTACTGTAACCATGTCAGATGCCGTTTTTCGGCCTTAGTTTTTGGGCGTAGTGTTCATAGGCAGGCTGTAAGGGGGTTCGGGGGTTCCTCACCTGTTTTAATAATGCAGTCCTTTTGATAGCACACTGATGTTTTTAACATTTACGATGCTGGCTGCATCATAAGGAGATTAATGTAGAAGCAGAGAGGCAAAAATAAATTCCTTCTTCACAGAAATTTTGTTTGGTCCTTTGCATTTCTCAAGTACTTGACAAAACTCAATCATTTAATCTTACTTGGTTAAAAGTCAGCAGATAATGGTGTATGTGCTGACAGTTAGCTGCCACGATCCTTCGTCGACAGACAGGTCAGACAAGTGTAATGTATCCGGCTTACCATTTCACAACAGCAAAATAACAAAGGGAGCGAACTGCACGGCTCTGTATGTTTCCTTGGCCGCGTCCCCGGAGGACCGCTGCTGTGTTTGTGTTTTATGCTAAGCTTCTGCTCAGCTCACAGACAGATCTGCTGACAGCACAGGAGTCGGGCAGCCATATGGGAAAACTGGCCACTTTTAAAAGTGTCTGCAGCCGTGCCAGCAGCTGTGTCACTGTGCTCTACTGTAATTGCTCCCAGCAATAACATGTTCACAGTGTAATATTTGTTCATTAATATGTTTAGCAGCCAGCGGGTGGCAACTCCTCTGGTTGCAAAAAGACACGTGCTTTTATAGAAGTCTGTGGAAAAACAGCCCCCGCTTCCCTTTCTCTGTGTCAATTTTCTGATGAGCTGATGGGTTCAGCTGCTAGTTTCAGGTCACACTTGTGAAAACATGAAGTTCAAATTGCAAATTACGGTCTGTCCAAAGGGAACTACCTGCATGTTTGCTTAGCTAACTAAGGTTTGATAGTTGAAATCTGGTGACCAAAATCCACTTTGGGGTTGCGGAACGAGAGCATCCGATGTAAAACTTTAGCAAATTGAACCCCTTGTGACTCGGAGCGGCCAAAAGTAGCTGCCTCGTTAGAGTTTGAAAGGGGGATTATCCAGGGTGTGACTGCTGGCTAACAACTTTTCAGTTTCTGGTTTCGAGACCTCAAAATGATGGCGCTGAAAATGCTCAACAAATGCTTCATAATTGGACTTTAGTAACCAGTGGGCGACGTCCATCTTTGATACTGTTCATGACACATAAATGTCTAACTTCTGTCTACAAAGTGTTGAAACATTCTCTCAAAATGTACAGATATACTGGTGCTGTCAGTGTTAATCTCGTTAAAATGATGTTAACGCCATAACCGCATGAACGCGGCACAGATTTTTCTGCCAATTCAGTTCCGCCCCATTACCCCGCATCCATTCTGTACTGCTTATTCTTATCAGGGTCTTAGCTGGTTGTATCGCAGCTACAAGACATTATCTAAAAGTTAGATTTATATTTAATAAAAATTATGGTCATGGTGATAGATGAAAAATCAGAGGATCACTGAAGGTTTCATCCTCACATAGTAGAATATCTTATCCAAATTTACAAGTCCTTATCAAGATACTGGTCATACTGAAGTAGAAATTACAACATGACTTCCTCTTCTGAGGTTTTGTGGTGATGCTTCAAAAAAATTGTAAAGACAATTCACTTCAAAGTGAGGGAGAAAATGACGTGTGGGAGCACTCGCCTTCTCTTTTCCTGTTTTCTTTAGTTTCTGTTGAAATCGCTTTCCTCTCCAGCACAAACTCAACAAGATCCGTTCAGCCTTTGGAAAGCTCATCCTTCAGGCGCTCTGTCAGTCTGCCAATGCCTGAGGAAATGGGTGCTCCTGTTTTTACATTTGTGTTCTGGCTGGCCTGAAGCTTTGGGGTTTCTGAGCGTGTAAAACTCATAAATATTAGGCAAAAGAGGTTTGTTGAGTAAGCTTAAGCACTGCTACTCTTTTTACCTGTGATTGTGAAAAGTACAAACTGGCATGATTTTAAAATCCTCCGTACACACACACTTATCGTCACACGATTGTATCGTGTATTTGCAAGAGTGTGTCGTTGTCTAATGTCATCGTAAAGTGTGCAAATGTGATCTGAAGAAAAGGGTTGGTGGTGCTGGTGGGCGGTGACGGTGTTTTGCTCACCACAGTCTAGCCACTGCAGGAAACAAACAGCTCTTAACTGACACTTGGATTGCTTGTGAGACAGAACAGTGTCAGCAGCTGGCCACATTCCACAGAGAAAAAAACATCAAGTGTGCAAAACCAACAACAAGCAGAGCAGCGCCGGAAATACCGGCCGGGGGGTTAAGGGGTTACAGCACAGCATGGTGCAAGCATAAATGCTGGTGAGTGAAAAACACGGAGCAAGAGTCGCAGCATTTCAGCACTAATGAAAAACATCATGTGTCCGAAATAAGTTAGCGCTGCTCCTCTGAGACTTGGCTGTCTTCCTTTTGGATTTGCAGTGGATCTCTGGAATTCGCAGAATGTAACCCCAAAAATATTCGGCACCCTTTCCAGCTGCTCTCACACAAGGAGAAAAGTAATACTTAGATAGCATGTTTTCACCTTTACCATCAGCGAACAGCTGTTTTCACCTTTTTAAATGTATTTTTAATAAGAAACAATATTACTCTGTAATATTTTTAGTAATACTGACAGGAGGAAGAGCATCAGTTAAGTAAAAGGCATTTCTCCTGCATATGAGCCGGCACCGGCGCTGCATTTAACCACATTAATTTCTGAATGAATCAGTGTCTCGAGGTCCTTGCCTGTGCAAATTTTATCTTTCAATATTCAGGTCAGATTCTACTGATTCAACTGGGACAAAAAAACACTGAAACACAACCCTTGTCAATGAGTCCTCTATAGCTGGAACCTGCCCCAAGAACCTGTGCAACGCTTCACATCTGCTACTCTTAACTCGTACGAACTGAATGGATCACCTCCCCTCTTGAAAGCTCTTGCACTCATATGACATAATTTCACCCTGAGTGCCATTGTGAGTTTGACCCTGGCTTCCTCTTATTGCTCCAGCTCATTAAAGGTTTCCAAAAGTTACATTATAATACCAGGAAATGCCCTAAGGCAAACCGCATCCCTCATATTTCTTCTTGTGATATTGCAGAATTCAAAGAGGAAGAACAAACTCAAACACAGGATTTCTGTTAAAGGAAATGGCTTGTTTCAAATGGCAGTACAATATTTCAAGCTAAGGTGCGACTTTGAAATAACAGAACGTGTTGTTCCTGCGTGCCTGTTGAAACTGCTTTTGTGGCTTCAGTTGTTTCCGTAACGTATGATCTCATCCGTGTAATCCAGGACCGTGCGCTTGTACTTGGCAAAAGGTTTCTGGTATAATTTCAACTTCTTCAAATGTGCACAGAGAACAGGACAACGTGTAAAGAGTTTAACACTAACAAATCCTTACAGGATATTAAATAGTTTTATTGTCTTCATCAGGTGAATTAGTTCAGTTTAACTTGGTTTAAAGCTACAAGACCATAAACCCAACCCATCCTTGTGGGTGTCTCATTAACTGCCATGATTGTACAGTTGTGTGAAAAATGTAGTATAACCCGTGAGTCAGTAGCTTGTACAACCTGCTTTAGCAGCAATAAATTGAAGCTAATATTTTCTGGATATTTTCTGGATATTTTTGACCCACTCAGCTTTACACACTTCCTTCAGTTCATTTAGGGTTGTGATCAATTGTTTATGCACAGCTCTCTTGAGGTCCCACCACATCATTTCAGTCAAGCTGAGGTCTGGTTTCTGACTGGGCCATTTCAACAAGTTGGCTGAAAAAGAAAAGAATCATCCTGCCGGGCATTCCTCGGAGCATTTGGGAAAGTTGTCCTGTTGGATGACCCAATTTCAGCCAAGATTTAGCTGTCGGACAGATGGCCTCACTTTCGACTCTGGAATATTTTGGTATGCAGAGTTCATTGTCTACTAAATGGCTGCAAAAAACCAGTCTAAATATCCCCCATTCACCGCCGTGTTTGACAGTTGGTTTGAGGTGTTTGTGCTGATATGCTGTGTTTGGTTTTCACTAAACACAGCACTGTCCATTATGGTAAAGCATCTAGACTTTGTTGTGGTCTGTCCAAAGGACATTGTTCCAGAGGTCTTGTGCTTTGCTCAGATGCAACTTCGCAAACCCAACAGTTTTGCCATGCTCTTTTTAGAGAGTAGGGGCTTTCTCCTGATAGCCCGTCTAAGCAAGCCATATGTGTTCAGTCTTTTGCTTTGCATGCTTTTAGAGTTGGATCCTAACTCTTCAAGTATATCACTACAAACACCTCATCAATAAGCAGTTCTAGCCACTAGCTTATGTGATTTTCCCAAAATACGAAACCACTTTTCTTAATAGCCAGAGTAGAATTTATGCCATGAAAATGATATAAAAGATATAAATTCTCCAAGTGTGCATAGAGAAAGAAATACACATAGATAGAAAAGATCCTGCACACTTCAGTGTTTCCTCAGGCTTGACTCCATCAGGTGTAATGCAGTCAATTTTACCTGCTTGAAAATGATAATCTCATTTCAGAAATTTCAGCTCTGTAAATTTTATTGCTTATAAAATCGTGAATCGAGTGTCTGCATCATCCTCCATCTTCTCTGCCTGCATAGCTGAACATCTTTCTTTCCTGTAGAGTTCATGCCTTTGGAATGTGAGGCGTTTGCTTGTACTCAGCATATTCTAGCTGGAGGGGGGGATTCGAGCTGGATCTGTTTTCAGTTACTGGTCTTTGATCTGACACAGAGGGGAGATCCTGTCCTGACACAGCTGGCAGACTCAGGTGCAAAGGCGATATCAAGCACCCAACCTCGAGGATAAACCGATTCTCTTTCTCCAGGGAAAAACAGACAACCACTCCTCCCAGCACAGGATTCACATCGCAGTCTCAGTGGAACAATTGCTACATGAAAAACTGTGAATGAAGATCAAAGAAGCATGGTTCATGTTCACCTGGGAGTTCTTTTTTCTCTTTTAAACTGAACCCTAAGTGTATAGACTTCAACACCTCTGCTGTTTCTCACAAAAATAAAAGCAAAACCATCCACATTTGTTATTTTCATTCACTTATTGCATATTCATTCTTTGCTGTCAGTGTCTCGTGAGACGTGGTGTCATCGCTCAGCAGGACAGGTTGGTAAGTAGGGTTATTCCCACAGCTTTAAAGATCTGAAGGTAGATGGCAGGATGACGTATAACTTGTTCCCTTTAAACAAACACTACATCTGAATACCGTCCTGTTTTGCTCATCGTGCAATGTGCCTGGAATATTTACACCCTGTCGTATTTTTGAAAGAAAACGAAAGCACCTAATTTTTATGAAAACAGTTTGAGAGTACAGGATGAGCTATTGGTGTGAATGATTAATGAGGTGTTAATTAAGTCTAACAAGCGCTTGTGTTACTCCCAGGAGCCTGATTGTTTAGCCCACAGGGATACTGCTCACATACTTGAACTCAGAGAACGCTGGCGGAATAAACCAAAGGAATTTTCTGATTTTAATTAAAGTCTTTATCTTCCCAACTTCTTCCCAATCAAGCTGACAGTAGAAAATGTTTCTCTTCTTTGTTTATCTATTACGGTTAACTCTACAAGTAGAGTTGTGCGTGCTTAGAGATTTTCGTGGTTTAATGTTATTTTGGTGTTTTAATGTTACTTTGCTCAAATCCAATACAAGCAGTTCTTATTTGTGCAGGAAGTGTGATTAGACAAACATGCAGGTCTGGTCAGCAGCTCCCATGAGATCATCCACTGACCTCAGCAACAAGCAGCACCCTGCCCACTGCTGGGGCGAGGCTAGTTCTCCTGGAAAAGGCTCAGATTTGCAACACCCTGCTTATAAAACATTATTGTAGGCTAAAAATCGCATTTCCTGTTTCTAAATCTTTCACTGTTCCTAATCTGATTTGGAATGAACACAGTATAGTTTCTGTAGGTGGCTATGGTCTGAAATAGCACTAGAAGCACAACAAAATATTTCATTTTTGGGTTTGTTTAGTACTGGTATCATGAAATGAACAGGCACACCCACTGGAAAATGTCCAAATACTACATGCTAAAAAGACTTAAAGAGACCAGCTTGTAGAATTATTTTCTGAGGTGCTCTTTTTCTCTTTCCTAGGACAGAAAAAAGTCACCAACTCCTGATATTGTTCGGAGAAACATGTTAAGACACTCATGTAACACACAGCAGGACATGATGCACTTTAGATCTGTTCTTGCTACTGGAAATATTGTGTTTGGTTTAAGCAATGGAGGCGCCCGCATAGTGCACAGAGGAGGCAGGAAGAAACCGAGCACCTCTTTGTAAGTCATTGGACAAAAACCTGCACTATCTGCGGACACAGATTTTGTACTAGAGAGCTTGCAGGGTCAGAACTGTTTAATATTGCCTGTTGGGTATTATCGTTTAGAGCTGCCTTTCATCAGTCAGCAGCTTAATATAGAATCACATTTAAATTTCACGGTCCCCAAAGGGTGAACCCCCATTTTGGCGACCCCTCTGACCTGTCCTCTATTGCTACCATCAGCCCACACAAATACTTGGGGACCTGATGATGAACATTTCCTATTTTGCTTCCTCAGAGTTTACCTCTTGCATGAAAGCTCGAGTAAAACCGACACGAAAGACAACATGTTTTCTGATGGGCTTGTTTAAACCACATGTAGCGCCACAAAAACAGAAAAACAATCTCTTTCTTCTCTGCTGTGTGCAACATTTTCTTATTGCAGTCTCTAATGACTGTGACAACCTTCATGGACCACCAGCCAAGATTTTAAGTTAAGCCCTGGATAAAAACATACAGTTTTTTTTTTCTCCTTAGGGGTATACATGTGCATGTATCCATACAAATGCACCATGGGACTTGTTTTATTTCTCTGTTGATACAAGGGAAGAGTGGAGGACATGCTGTGTGTCCTGTACCTGGCAGAAGGTTCAGGAATGTGGGAGCACTCTACATTCTTTAGCCCCGGTTTTGTTTTTATAGCCCTCACACAGGAAGCTCACTGCAGCGGGGCCTCATTCATGTTGTCTGAAAAACGCTGACTGCCATCCCACCCCCACCTCTCTGGCCGCTCTCCAAGACACACACACATGCACGCACACACACACACACACCAGACAACATGCATTTTTTGTAGTTGTGGGCCACAGTGGATTCTCCCCTCCCCCACCCCCATCGGAGAGTTTCATTTATAGCTCTAATTACAATAAACAAGCAAGAAGAACAGGGGAAGAGGCAGCTTAAACAATGATTTCCTCAGTGATAGCAGCTTTTAAATTTTGGTCAATCAAATACCAGCTCACAAGTTTTAATAAGCATATTTAATATTTCTTGTCTTCTCTGAATTAGATGGGTTTTTTTCAGTTATATTTCCTGTAGCAAACATATGTTTTCAAGTTGTATTTGCCAATTTTTACACAAACTGGATTATAAAAAGTAAAAACAACTTACATTTTCCTGCATACTTTTTAATAACGTCACAGGATTCAGGGCGGGGCGTCTCTGTCTTCACTGAATTTGCACATTTAAAAAACTGAAGTAAAAACTGGAAAATCTTAGGTTTTTTTTTCCTTTCCACCCTCTTACTCTCACACTACAACCCTATCAGCTTGACCATCTTTATCCACAGCTACCCACAGACTTTAGTCGACAGGAAGCTGGCCTACCCAATGACTACTGGTGGTCTGACTTCACTTAAATTCAGCACGTACACTCCTCCCACTGTACGTGTTCACTGCTCAGAAATTAACCGATCGACAGTTGACCAAGATCAGCGTCTAAAGCATACGTGTTAATGGGAGGAAAAAGTGAATGTGTGTGACCAGTGAATCAGTTTCAACATGACTTCAGATTTATCACATCCTCTCCATACTGTTCAATAATGATTTAATGTCGAGAACATGTTCCTCGGGGTATTTGAGAGAGAGAGAGCATTTGAGGCCAAACATCTGTTGCATGACATGTGATAATATCCCACTGTGGATGAATCTACTCACTAGATTTGACAGGGAGTTGTCCTGTCAGTGGACAGTCGTACACGTGGAAATTGTCCACATGAGCGTGCGTTTGCATAGAGATACTGTTGTTGTTGTTGTTGGAATCCCAAAAAGTTTTAAAAGCTGAAGATCCAAATCAGATCAGGTGATGTGACTCGCAGGACCAAATCACTAAAATACTGCCTTCAATTTGACACAGAAAAAAATGTTATTTGGATCATATTAGAAACAAAATGTCCTGCAGCTTAATCATAAACAATTCAAGCAGCTTTTGGTTAAATTTAATAAGTTAAAATCGGTGCTGGCTTATTTAGCAAAAGATGCAGCCATTCAATGACAATTAAAGAGGAACAAAAATACACACATGCCCCAAAGTGCTCTCATATGCTATTTATTAAGAAGTGTTGACAAATTTATAGAACAGCGACGCATGCATGTCCAAGAAAAATCACTACACATGCAGAACCATCCTTACAGACACTCAGAGAAAAAGAAACTTTTAACAGGACTTTATGAGGTCCTATGAAAAAAACAGCACACCCCATGAGTCAATAGGCTGCAGAATCACCTTTAGCAGCAATAACTTGTAGTAATAATTTCCTGAATGATTTATTAGTTACTGACATTTTTGTGGATGAATTTTGGCCTCGTCTTTATGCTTCAGTTCATTCACCTTTGCAGGTGTTTGTTTACAGACAGCTCTCTGAAGTTCCTGCCACAGCATTTCAATCAGATAAGGTACTCTGACAGGGTCATTGCAACACTTTGTTTCTTTCTTTTTCAGCCATTCTGTTGTGTTTGCTGTTCGGTTTGCTGGTGAGCTTGTTGCATGACCCAGTTTTAGCCAAGCTTTATCTGTTGGACCGATAGCCTCACATTTGCCCTACACACTGCTCCCCGGGCGCCTGCTTAGTGGCTGCCCACTGCTTCACTGAGTTAATGGGTCAAATGCAGAGGAAAAACAAGTAATTTCCCCACGGGGATCAATAAAGTATACATTATCATTATTATTATTATTTGATTTCAGAATAATTTGGTATGCAGAGGACTTCATCGCTGACTCAGTGACTGGATGGTGACCAAGTCACAGCCCAAATCATCATCCCCCTCATCACCACGCTTAACAGTTGGCTTGAGGTGTTTGTGCTGATATGATGTTTGGTTTTCATGAAATGTGGCGCTGTGCATTGTGGCCAAACATATCCATTTTGGTCTAATGCGTCCAAAAGCCATTGTGCTGCCATGTTCTTTTAAGAGAAAAGTGGTTTTCTCCTGGCAGCTGTTTTCTAATTGTACTGTCTTAAACTTCAAAATTTAACATGCTAACTGAGGCCTGAAGTGTCTTGGGGATTTTTTTGCATTGCATGGTCTGACAGTGGTGGTGAATATGGTGGGGCATTTACTCCTGGGAATATTGGCAAGTGTCTTGAATATTTTCCACTTGTGTATAGTCTTTCCCGTTATAGAATTAAAGACTTCAAATTGTTAATTTCTATGCCAGCAATACGGGTCTGCTTAGTGGTTCACACACACTTTATTTTTGACATTAATGTAAATTACACAATTAAAAGGTACAGTTTTCCTGGCTAGGGATTTCTTTCAAAGTGTGCATCTATTTGCTTTCAGCGCCACTTCAGATCACATCAGCCATGTGCAGAGAAGGGAGAAAAGCACCACTCAATGCCAAAACACAGGGGAAAAAAAGCCTGTCATGTCTGTGGATGAAGCAGCTAATCTCTTCCCCAGCAGAGGAGAAATGTATAAGCACCCAGATTAAAAAAAGGCGCCTGATACTCATCCGACATGGGTAAAGAACTCTGGGAAGGAAAAAATTAGATCACTTGCAGCGAGGCCTTTTTGTTTTACCCCATCATTTGCACAGCAGTGCTTTCTCCTAAAAGAAAACCATCTTGGCTTTCGGCACCAGCATGATAGATTCTGAAAGCTTTTGCAGTATTTTACATGCCTTGATTAGCTTTCAGGAATAAACTAAATGACACTTTGTGGATGATATATTAGTGGCTTTTTCAAGGCAGCGACATTGTTACTCTAGAGAGAATATTCAGACTTTTTCAAAACTGCAACACAGTCTTTGTAAAATCCAACTGTAAAGGAAGAGACTCAATTAACCATCTGGGTTTGTCTGTGTGGAACCTTATTAAGCCAAATGAGCCAAGACACCATTGTCTCTCTTAGTCTTGTCTTACAGGGTGCTATTGTTCTTTAACCTTCAGCCCCATAATTTCCAACCCTTAAATTACAATGATTACTCTGAGATCTAATATCAGAGGGCAAGAACCCATCATCTCAGAGTCTCAATCGCTCCATTTAGTTGCCCATAAGTACAAAGGGACAATATGTTATCGGCATTAGCTCACTTTTACTTCCCAGAGCTGCAATTTTAGTACTGCAGTGAACTGTACTGTTGCAACTTTGGCACAGTTAAGAGAGCCAGTGTTTATTTAAGATACATTTGTATATTTAATGTAAAACTCATATATGCAAACTGATATTCAACTTCTTTTGTTTTTTTAATTTTGCCAGAAGGTTCAATAAACAAAAACAATTTATAAAAACATCCATCCATTTTCTTCTGCCTACTTGCGGCTGGGTCGTGGGGGTAACAACCTATGCAGAGAAGCCCAGACCTCCCTCTCCCCAGCCAACTCCTCCAGCTTGTTCAGGAGAACACCAAGGCGTTCCCAAGCCAGCTGAGATATAATCTCTCCGGTGTATCTTGGGTTTGCCATGGGGCCTCCTCCTGGTGCTGGTGTATTAAGGAAGTCCTTGAAGTATTTCTTCCACCTCCCAACAATAGCCTCAGTCGAAGTCAGCAGTGCTCCACCAGCACTATACAGAGCACAGTTTTCCTATCGTAAGCTGTCAAACCGTTTGCCAGGATCTCTTCAAGGCAGTCTGAAACTCTTTTTCCATGGTCTCTCCAAACTCCCACACCAAAAATGTTATTGCTTCAGTGGCTGCCTGAGCTGCGCGCTGCTTGGCCTGTCAGTACTTATTGGATGTGTCCGAAATCCCACAGGGTAACCAAGCCTGACAGGACTCCTTCTTCAGCCTGATGGTTCTTTTCACCTCTGGTGTCGACCATCTGGTTTGGGGCTTGCCACCATGACAGGCACCAACCACCTTGCGGCCGCAGCTCAGTGCAGCAGCTTGAATATGGTCCATTCGGACTCAATGTCTTCAATCTCCCTCGGAATGCCATCCAAGCTCGAATGTTGTGATTCATGGGGGTTTATGAATCACTCTTTGTCTGGTCCCTCACCCAGGATCAATTTGGCATGAGAACCCTACCAGGGGGTAAAAGCCCCCTGATAACATAGCCCCTGGCATCCCTGGGACACACAAACCCCGCCACCATGATGAGGTGGCGATTCAGGGAGGGCAAAACAAGCAACAATGTAATTTTTTGGCAATTGTTTCATGGTTCAGGCTTTATAGGGTTAAACTAGCTCAAACTTCTAATAGGTACATCAGTGTTAAAGTTAAAGGGAGATTAGAACTGATGACACATGCATGACAAGCAGTCAATAGTGACGTGGCATGTCACGCTCATTCTTTTCTCAACCCCATGAGACTTACTAGAGGCATGACTGGGATAGCGACGTTACTCCACCATTTTGTTCCCCACTGAAACTTCATGACAATTAAATAAACTGGGGCAGATTCTTTGTCTCCAACTCACAATTCCTCAGATAATCCCTTGACCTGATCTATGCATGAATACACTGGAACATACTTTTGTAGATCTTTGTTCCAGGGGAATTTTAGGAACACTGAACTGTGATTTAGTGCCAGTATTAACACTATCATTCTTAACACAACAACACGAGCAGCAGGGATAAAGAAACACTAAAATACAACCGCACAGAGCCACTGGGAAACTGTAAAAGAAAGCTCCTTGTCCATCATTTTCTCCGACAGTTTACTGGATCCCATATATATGAGATCTCTGAGATAAAAGTGGTAAATAGAAAAAACAAAAAACATTCACATGTTTTCATGAAAAATCCTAATTATTCTTTGAGATTATAAAGTGATACATTTGCAAAGAAAAACTAATTGTTGGTTTATAGTCACAAATTTGCATGTGTTTTTCCTGTCATGGAACCACCTGGCTTTCATTCGCAAAATTGGATCAATCTCATCACACCACAGAATCCTCTCATAAACTGGGACACACATGTTTGAAAGGATATGCAACAGTAACTGATACACAAAAACCTTTCGCTCAATCAAAATCTGTATGCTGTTCTGTTCTGAATTGCCCCAATTTATTCTGATAACATGTCATCTAAAATACCAAATGACTCCTAATTACAAAGTATAATTTGATTGGATCATCCACTGTACATAATTCAAAACAGGCAGCAACAACTCTGGGGGCAATGAGGTTATATTTTAAATGATCTTGAGAACTGCTCCCCTAAGAAGTGGCAGGTCTAAAAAGCAACAGATGAACAGCATCTGAAAGTCATGCCCTTAAGAAATAAGAAAAAGTAAAGTAAGTAAAGAACTGACACAGGACCTAAAAGATGAAAAGGAAAGGGAAGCAGGGAGAAAGGCTGATGTATGCCAAATTACACAACAACTGGACTGAAAATCACTGGCAACAGCTCTGATAGAGGGATGAATCCAAATTTAAAATTCTTGGTTCAGCATGTATGGAAGACGTCAAGAGAAAAGTAGAACAGTGAGCGTTTATAGCCATCTGTAAAACACGGTGGAGGCTCGGTCATGGTTTGGGTCTGCACTACAGTTAGTCATGTTGGGGATCTTTTCAAAATGTATGGATTCATGAACACAGAAAAGTACCATCCAATTTTGATTCACCAATAATGTGTCTTATTGGCAATAGCTTCATTTTTCAGTATGGCAATGATCAATCACACTGCCTGGGCAGCAAAAGCATACCTGGACAAAAAACAGGACTATCAATCAAGGATTGGCCTCCCCAGAACCTGTACTTCAACATTACTGAAGCTGTGTGCAATCATTTTGAACAGAACAAAAGCTGGAAAAAAATTCAAGTAGTTCTTTTCTTTTTAACGGTAACGGTAAAAAGAACCAAGCTTCATGGAGTAGTTCTCCATGAAGCCTGGAGAACTACTCCCGAATACTACTTAAAGAAACTACAGGAAAGCTGCCTAAGAGAAGAATTAATGTATTCACATAAAATATCGACTTTTAAGCTCAGTAGCACTTTTTAACTTATATAATAGATTTGGTTGCATTTTGGAAAACTTTAATAAAATGCTGAAAATATTTTCCATTTTACTATGAAAATTAAAATAAATGAGGGCAGCTCAAGACTTTTGGACAGTAGTGTAATTTAATAATTTTATTATAATTTTTTAAGTTCTTTTTCCCGTTACCTCTCTGCCTGGGGCTTATAAAAGGATGGCTTCATTACAAATGACCCTTGAGGGGAACCGTGACATCTGACATAACTGTAATACTTTATGGTTAGAGTAATGGTTAAATACTGACTTCATATCCAACCAACTTCACATGTGCCTCAGCATCCCCCCTTTTTTAACACTCTGCTCGGTTCTGCCAAACAAAAGATTGTAAATCGTTTGTGTAAATCAACAAACAAACCATGCAAATTATTCCAGACAATAGATACGGTAGAGTGGTTTGTTAACAGCTACTTCAGTCCTTCCTATCGTCTGCATTCCTAAACCAAACAGGCAATCTAATCATATATAACACTTGCGGGTGGTCTCATTATGAATGTGTTTATATGACTTATCTTTGGTTTTTGTGATGATGAAAGAATTCAAACAAAGTGGTTTTGGCACAAAAAATGTTGGCTTGACAGTTTGGGACTGAGGTCGGAGGTTTGGATTAAAATACGGGGAAGTACAGGAAAGGACAATGACATGCCTGTGTGTTTGTTTATGTTTGTGTGGGTGTCCCCTATTTACCCCCGTCTCTACTGAAAAGCCATTACGCTAGTATTTTTCAAACTTCCTCAACAACTCCTAGTACTGTGGTTCCAGTTTAATAAGTATCTTGAATGTTGCTTTTATTGTGAAAGCTGCACAGCTAGGGGATTATCCTAGTACAAAATTCAGTTATATAGAAAACCTTTCACATATCAACTTGTTTTGAGCAGCCTACTCTCCCACGACATGATGTGACCTTTGGAAGTTTATCCAAAATTCAAGTTTTCTCTATTGAATTATGAAAGCACAAAATAAACGAATAACTAAAAATATAAATAAATATGAAATACAAGGTGCCAGTGCCTGTTTCTGTTACTTTATATTACAGACTATAACCCATGATACTGTTGCTCAGAGCTGGTCCCGGGAAAATGTGACATTTGTTGCACACTCAGCTGACCGAGTGTTTGGACGGCTGCTTTAACCAACATGTCCCTCTGCAAGCAGAATCTAACCCTGCTTTGCACCATGAGTGGGGGTGTTACAGTCCCAGCAGGCCCACTGTGGGTTGTTGTGCATCTCTGTGTAGTGTTGCTCTCTCACTTCCTCTTCTGGGTTAGGTACCACCACTCTTCCTGTGGAGCAATGATTTGCACACAGCTGACTCCACTTGGCAAAAAACCCTAGGAGTGCAAAGTCTCGGAGTGAGAGGAAGTATCTAGTGCCGCTGTGTCATTATCCTGGCAGCGTTTGGGTAGTGTGTGCCGTTGTTTGCTTCTCTAGGTGAAGGAGTGGGTTTGTTTTACCTTTATAATTTCCACTTAAACCCTTCCTGCCTAGAACACAAGTTTTGCTGTTGTCCTAGTCATTTCTTTAAGTTAATGTTTATAATATGTAATATGCAATGTTTGCTCTTTGTCTTCTTTTTCCCTGGAACACTGTTATTGTCACATCTTCTTGGAGTTTCCGAAAAATAAATTATGCGTGGAAACAAACGGTCCAAGAGTCCAAGGCAAGGATTTCCAGCATTAATGTACCAATCTGGAGAGGAAAAGGGGATATTTTTGAGTTCTCCTACTATTGCCCCATCCAGATGTTTAATTACATGTTTAAATAACAAGAATGTGTTCAGGATAGGATTTCACTTGAGCTAATCTGGTAAAGCATTCCCAGAAGCTTATGTATACAGAATCCAACTCCTCAACAGGCGTGCCATCAACACGGAACAAACCATGTTTGACTCTTACTGTTCTTCACGACACGTGTTGGTGTCCTGAAAAAGTTTGGCCTTTGTGCTCCTGCTGTCTAAAGTCTGCATGAACCGGATCACAACTGATATTCAAAGACCACATCTAATGATGCTACTGTTCACCAATATCCTCCATCCTTAGATGCATCCAATAAAGCTCCTCCCCCTTAATAAAAGAACTGGCTAAATGAGAACAGATTAGGGCTGGCCATCAAGAAGAAAGGATAAATGTCAATGGAATAATAACACAATAAACAGTAAACTGAAATAGAAGACTTTAAGAGTGCAATAAAACTCAGGTACCTTGGATTAGTGAAATGGAAAACTATTTCACGGTTAAAGCTTACTCTATATGGAAACAAATGCTACCCTGCAAATCATGCCAATCATTTGCTCTGACATTATTTAACTAGGTCACAGTATGCTATGGCTCATAGCTGGAAGCAGTAAGTGGTGAAGGCAGCATTTCTAAATAATACAGGAAAACATCTTAGCCAAGAAAGGCCATTTTACCTAATCCAAAGATAACATCCAAGGGAGCCAAAATTATCCCTGAAGATCCCCTGGTCAAAAACATGTGACACCTTGCTTGTGTCAAAAACAGAGTATAAAAGATGGATTTGCCACCCACTGATTTTGGACTTTTGGGTCACATTATTAATTTTCCAGCCGGCTTTAGCTATGCTTGGTTAGCAAGCTGCATTCATAAGCTATACATGTACAACATACAGACACAAACACTGGGTAATTAGTGGTAACTGAAGGACTAATAAAACACTAAAATGTCAGTCATCAAAACTGAAACACAAACTTCTGGGATGGTCAGCAATACAAAGCAAGTCGTAATACAAGACCAATAATACATTAAAGACACACTGAAGAGCTCTAGTTTAATAACTAAGTGGGGCATGAGGCCTAGCATAGAGTGGCTCCAGCTGCCAGTCAGAACACCTGACAATCAAAGTTATCACACCCCCTTTAATTATCCAGGTATATGAGTTATTATTAAAATAATAATAACAATCATTATCATCATTAGCCCAAGGACAGTTGCTACGAGGATCTAAACATGCTTTTTAATGTTGTAAAGTTCGACATTTCAGTACGAGTCTGCGGGGACTGCTTCCCTTCTGCAGCCCCGACAAACTGCACTTCTTGCAGCTTCCATCTTGTATTCATTTTGCAGTTGCAAAGGCAGCTCCTCTTTGTCGAAAAGCAGTCAAACACCAAGAAAAGATAAAGTGACTTCTTTGTTTTTACAGTGCCCTTGGTCCTGTTTTTTTTCTTCATTCGTGTCTAATTTTTTTCTGAATTGCAAATGCTGTTGAATCCAATAAAATTAAAATACATTTAAAGTTTCATTTACCTTTTTTAAAGTATTCACTTTGCAGTATAGAACACCATGCAGCTATGCATCTGTTGGTGAATTGATGCAAGACGTTTTCAATTTACAGAAGAACTTATTTATGTTTAGGAGTATATTCTGTATTTTTCTAAGGACCCTACACACTACCATGGTAACAATAAACTCACTTCCTATGCTTTGTTGCACTTTCACTTTCTGAATGTCATTACTGTGGTTAGCAACAGTATCTCAGTGAAGGGCAGTTGACTCTGTAGTTTGACATCACTGTGTTAATTTTCCAGCTCACATGTGATGCAGCTGCTCACTGCTCCATTAGCTCATTTACAGTCAACAAGACACCCCCAGCTGCCCAGCACTGATTGTGTATGAGTCTTGAGCTGAATGTGTTTCTTGCTTACTTCATGAACTCACTGTCATTATGTGTGCCTATGACAAGAGGCACACATATTACTATTCGTCGGATTTATTATGTGTGCCTATGCCAAGAGGCACACATATTACTATTCGTCGGATTTATTATTCTTATTATTATGTGTGCCTATGCCAAGAGGCACACATATTACTATTCCTCGGATTTATTATTCTTATTATTATTATTATTTTCCTTTTTCCGCCTGAAATTTTGCAGTGTATCTCGACCCGCAGTTTTGAGACAAGCTTCATATATGTTACCTCATTTTGTGCGGCTGGATCTGGAATGGTGTGCTATGACTTTTGGTGTTTATGAATTTTATAGTTTTTAAATATTAATATTTTAGTGAAAATTTTCCCGCGCTCCTCTGCCAAACAGCTTTGACAATAGGGTTACATATGTTACATCATTTTGTGCGGCTGAAGCTGGACTAGTATGGTCTGACTTTTGGTGTTTATAACTTTTATAGTTTTTGAAATATTTAGATTTTAGTGCAAATTTGGGCCAATTCATCTTTTGGCGCCAAATAAACAGACTTCATTTGTGGTGTGTTGGCTCTCTCTAGTGGTATGCCGGGAGTGGTACAGCCTGTCTACCCTTATTTGGATTACCGTAATGATGACAATTTCAACGGTGCGCACAGCGTCGCTGCTTTCAGGAGCCATTGGAATTTTTAAGGTTGCGCAAATCATTCAAAAGTTACGGTAATGCTTGGTGGAAAACTCAATATCCCACAATTCATAGCACGCCTCTACAGAGTGAACAATGGCGGCCACCACTTCGTTTTATATGTCTTTTATTCGTGTTTCTAGGTCACAAAATAAGCTTTTAAGATATTTTCAGGCGAGAATGTAGGTGTGTAAACTTCAAATATCTGCTTGTTTTATCAAGACATCCCATATTTAGCGACAGTGCTCTGACGACGTCGGTCCTGCCTGACAGCTAGCCGGCTACCTAGCTAGCTGCCGCACTTGGCTGCAAATGGATAGCGAGGGGACTCTCTCTCTCTCGCTAGCTAGCACGACGGGAGTTTATATACAGCTGTGTGCGCGCTAAGTTACTGACGTTGGACTTTATTTTATTCATAATGGTTAGTTCGTAGAGTTGCCGTACAAACGGAATAGTGCCACATTCACAGAAAATATTACGATTTATTCTGTCGTTACGAAGCCTCCCCTGTCATTCTCTGCCTGTTGCAACTTCAATCATGAAACTGATCAATGATCGGCTTTTCGCTCTTGTTTGTTTATCGCCTAAACAACAGCTGCACGTTTAAGCTTGATCAGCTGTTGTTAGAATTCATTTGCTTCTAATTTCTAGTATCAGCTGATGTCGATGTGGAAAAAATAACTGAGTTGTTTGGTGGTGGAGCTACAACAGAGGGCAGCTATCCACCGGTGTGTGACAGAAAGGACATGCCGCGAACGAGACATAAAAGGCGGTGAGGCTACCACCGATCGACCGGTGTTTGCTAACGCGGAGGTCAATCGTGGATCAGGGAAAGCGAAGGCAGGAGCGTGAGGTGAACTGAATTTCAGGTAAGAAGTTATGACCTGCACTCTATTTGGGTCAGATATAAACCGAGTTTAGGTGTAGTTTATTTAGCAGCAGTTCTCTTATGTGTTGCTGATAGCCGGCTAGCTAGCTAGCGCCGCTAGCATAGTTAGCTAGCGCCGCTAGCAACCCTTGGTGAAAAAGCACCCAGGCTTGGCTTATATTGAGGCGGGTGAAACTCGTGTCAGCACCCGGTCGCTCTCTATTTGGGTCAGATATAAACCGAGTTTAGGTGTAGTTTATTTAGCAGCAGTTCTCTTATGTGTTGCTGATAGCCGGCTAGCTAGCTAGCGCCGCTAGCATAGTTAGCTCGCGCCGCTAGCAACCCTTCGTGAAAAAGCACCCAGGCTTGGCTTATATTGAGGCGGGTGAAACTCGTGTCAGCACCCGGTCGCTCTCTATTTGGGTCAGATATAAACCGAGTTTAGGTGTAATTTATTTTCGTTGACCTTTTACAATCGTAATGCCACGGGAGTTTATATACAGCTGTGTGCGCACTAAGTTACTGACGTTGGACTTTATTTTATTCATTAGGGTTAGTTCATAGAGTTGCCGTGCTGTACAAACAGAATCGTCCCACATTCAGAGAAAACATTATGATTTATTCTGTCGTTACGAAGCCTCCCCTGTCATTCTCTCGCGTGTTGAAACGTCAATCATGAAACTGATCAATGATCGGCTGTTCGCTCTTATTTATCGCGCTAAACAACAGCAGCACGTTTAAGCTTGATCAGCTGTTGTTAGAATTCTTTTGATTTTAATTTCTAGTATCAGCTGATGTTTGCTGGAGCATGAAGATGAAATCAGGAGATGTCCTTACTGAATCATCAGAGCTGAACTGGTGATGGAGAAACAGGTTTACACTTTAGGTGACATGAATGAGTTGAAGGGAAGTTATGAGTTGTTTCTGAGAGACAAAGACCAAGCTCCTTTTTTGTGTAGCTGACAGCTGGTAACTGTGCAGGGGCGGATCTAGCAAAGCTTTTAGGGGGGGCATTAACAGAGAAAGGTGGACACAAAGATATACTTTTCTTTCTTACTCTCATATAAAATATTTAGCTTTTATTAAATAGTTATCTGAATCTCACAACCAAAGTTTGTATAATAATACACAGGATTGGCTGTAGACCAGGGGTGGGCAATTCCAGGCCCCGAGGGCCGGTGTCCCTGCAGGTTTTAGATGTGTCCTTGAACCAACACAGCTGATTTAAATGGCTAAATTAGCTCCTCAACATGTCCTGTTCTCCAAAGGCCTGATAACGAACTAATCATGTGATTCAGGTGTGTTGACCCAAGGTGAGATCTAAAACCTGCAGGACACCGGCCCTCGGGGCCTGGAATTGCCCACCCCTGCTGTAGACCATTGTTCATAATTCAGAACACTGTGTAAAAATAACAAAAAACAAAAAGTGAATGCATGTGTGAAAAGTGGTCTATAATGTAATGCTTCAAAGTGTGTTCATGCAAACATTGTCGGGTCTGCCGTGGTACAATGGGACTTCTGCTCATGAACCTGTGTGCACAGCGTCTGCAAATCGGCGCTGTACAAAGTAACTTCATCTTTACACAAAACTGTAAGCTGTCATCTGTGAAGCGTGAGCGGTGTTTGTTTTTACCATAGTTCATGGTGGAGAATGGCTGCTCTTCTGAGTTTTGCTCTCTGTAGCCGTATGAATGGCAAACTACAGTGATTAGCAGCGGCATAGGCACACATAAAATTTCTTCTGAAATTTTCGCTTTCTAGTTATTATTATTATTATTCTCCATCTTCCGCCTAAATTTCGGCACGTATCACGCCCCGCAGTTTTGAGAAAAGCTTCATATATGTTACCTCATTTTGTGCGGCTGGATCTGGAATGGTGTGCTATGACTTTTGGTGTTTATGACTATTATAGTTTTTAAAATATTAATATTTTAGTGAAAATTTTCCCGCGCTCCTCTGCCAAACAGTTTTGACAATAGGGGTACATATGTTACATCATTTTGTGCGGCTGGAGCTGGGCTAGTATGGTGTGACTTTTGGTGTTCATAACTTTTATAGTTTTTGAAATATTTAGATTTTAGTGCAAATTTAGGCCAATTTCTAGGCTCCTGAGAAAGATTCTGCTTTTGGCACCATAGAAACAGACTTCATTTGTGGTGGGTTGGCTCTCTCTAGTGGTATACCGGGAGTAGTACGGCCTAAAGGGTGCCATGCTTGGTGAAAACTACATATCCCACAATTCATAGCATGCCTCTACCGAGTCAAACAATGGCGGACACCACTTCGTTTTATATGTCTTTTATTCGTGTTTCTAGGTCACAAAATACACTTTTAAGATATTTTCAGGCGAGAATGTAGGTGTGTAAACTTCAAATATCTGCTCGTTTTATCAAGACATCCCATATTAGCGACAATTCTTTTAAGTGTTGCTGATAGCCGGCTAGCTAGCTAGCGCCGCTAGCTTAGCTAGCTAGCGCCCCTTCGTGAAAAACCACCCAGGCTTGGCTGATAGTGAGGTGGCTAAAATTTGTTTAATCGCCCGATCGCTCGGCAAGGGTCTGTGTCTTAGCTGGACTTATTTTTCGTTTATATGGGCCGATGATGCTGGTCGATGTGGAAAAAATAACTGAGTTGTTTGGTGGTGGAGCTACAACAGAGGGCAGCTATCCACCGGTGTGTGACAGAAAGGACATGCCGCGAACGAGACATACAAGGCGGTGAGGCTACCGCCGATCGTCCGGTGTTTGCTAACGCGGAGGTCAATCATGGATCAGGGAAAGCGAAGGCAGGAGCGTGAGGTGAACTGAATTTCAGGTAAGAAGTTATGACCTGCACTCTATTTGGGTCAGATATAAACCGAGTTTAGGTGTAGTTTATTTAGCAACAGTTCTCTTACGTGTTGCTGATAGCCGGCTGGCTAGCTAGCTAGCGCCGCTAGCTTAGCTAGCTAGCGCGGCTAGCGACCCTTCGTGAAAAACCACCCAGGCTTGGCTGATAGTGAGGTGGCTAAAATTTGTTTAATCGCCCGATCGCTCAGCAAGGGTCTGTGTCTTAGCTGGACTTATTTTTCGTTTATATGGGCCGATGATGCTGGTCGATGTGGAAAAAATAACTGAGTTGTTTGGTGGTGGAGCTACAACAGAGGGCAGCTATCCACCGGTGTGTGACAGAAAGGACATGCTGCCAACGAGACATACGAGGCCGGGCAGGCGATTGCTAACGCGGTGGTCAATCATGGATCAGGGAAAGCGAAGGCAGGAGCGTGAGGTGAACTGAATTTCAGGTAAGAAGTTATGAACTGCACTCTATTTCGGTCAGATATAAACCGAGTTTAGGTGTAGTTTATTTTCGTTGTGCTGACTTTTTCAATCACTTACAATAACTCGTACTGCGTTCTAGCTAGCACGACAGAGTTTCTATACAGCTGTGTGCGCATGGTGAACTTTATGACAGCCTCCCCTGTCATTCTCTCGCCTGTTGAAACTTCAGTCATGAAACTGATCAATGATCGGCGTTTCTCTCTTGTTTGTTTATCGCGCAAAACAACAGCAGCACCTTTAAGCTTGATCAGCTGTTGTTAGAATTCATTTGCTTTTAATTTCTGGTATCAGCTGATGTTTGCTGGAGCTACAGCTGTAAAAACGGCAGATGTCCTTACTGAATCATCAGAGCTGAACTGGTGATGGAGAAACAGGTTTACCCTTTAGGTGACATGAATAAGTTGAAGGGAAGTTATGAACTATTTTTGAGAGACAAATACAGGGAGTGCAGAATTATTAGGCAAGTTGTATTTTTGAGGAATAATTTTATTATTGAACAACAACCATGTTCTCAATGAACCCAAAAAACTCATTAATACCAAAGCTGAATGTTTTTGGAAGTAGTTTTTAGTTTTAGCTATTTTAGGGAGATATCTGTGTGTGCAGGTGACACTTCCTGTGCATAATTATTAGGCAACTTAACAAAAAACAAATATATACCCATTTCAATTATTTATTTTTACCAGTGAAACCAATATAACATCTCCACATTCACAAATATACATTTCTGACATTCAAAAACAAAACCAAAACAAATCAGCGACCAATATAGCCACCTTTCTTTGCAAGGACACTCAAAAGCCTGCCATCCATGGATTCTGTCAGTGTTTTGATCTGTTCACCATCAACATTGCGTGCAGCAGCAACCACAGCCTCCCAGACACTGTTCAGAGAGGTGTATTGTTTTCCCTCCTTGTAAATCTCACATTTGATGATGGCCCACAGGTTCTCAATGGGGTTCAGATCAGGTGAACAAGGAGGCCATGTCATTAGTTTTTCTTCTTTTATACCCTTTCTTGCCAGCCACGCTGTGGAGTACTTGGACGCGTGTGATGGAGCATTGTCCTGCATGAAAATCATGTTTTTCTTGAAGGATGCAGACTTCTTCCTGTACCACTGCTTGAAGAAGGTGTCTTCCAGAAACTGGCAGTAGGACTGGGAGTTGAGCTTGACTCCATCCTCAACCCGAAAAGGCCCCACAAGCTCATCTTTGATGATACCAGCCCAAACCAGTACTCCACCTCCACCTTGCTGGCGTCTGAGTCGGACTGGAGCTCTCTGCCCTTTACCAATCCAGCCACGGGCCCATCCATCTGGCCCATCAAGACTCACTCTCATTTCATCAGTCCATAAAACCTTAGAAAAATCAGTCTTGAGATATTTCTTGGCCCAGTCTTGACGTTTCAGCTTGTGTGTCTTGTTCAGTGGTGGTGGTCTTTCAGCCTTTCTTACCTTGGCCATGTCTCTGAGTATTGCACACCTTGTGCTTTTGGGCACTCCAGTGATGTTGCAGCTCTGAAATATGGCCAAACTGGTGGCAAGTGGCATCTTGGCAGCTGCACGCTTGACTTTTCTCAGTTCATGGGCAGTTATTTTGCGCCTTGGTTTTTCCACACGCTTCTTGCGACCCTGTTGACTATTTTGAATGAAACGCTTGATTGTTCGATGATCACGCTTCAGAAGCTTTGCAATTTTAAGACTGCTGCATCCCTCTGCAAGATATCTCACTATTTTTGACTTTTCTGAGCCTGTCAAGTCCTTCTTTTGACCCATTTTGCCAAAGGAAAGGAAGTTGCCTAATAATTATACACACCTGATATAGGGTGTTGATGTCATTAGACCACACCCCTTCTCATTACAGAGATGCACATCACCTAATATGCTTAATTGGTAGTAGGCTTTCGAGCCTATACAGCTTGGAGTAAGACAACATGCATGAAGAGGATGATGTGGACAAAATACTCATTTGCCTAATAATTCTGCACTCCCTGTAAACACCAAGCTCCTTTTTTTGTGTAGCTGACAGCTGGTAACTGTGCAGGGGCGGATCTAGCAAAGCTTTTGCCAGGGGGCCAGGTAGGGCATTAACAGAGAAAGGTGGACATAAAGATATACTTTTCTTTCTTACTCTCATATAAAATATTTAGCTTTTATTAAATACTTATCTGAATCTTACAACCAAAGTTTGTATAATAATACACAAGATTGGCTGTAGACCATTGTTCATAATTCAGAACACTGTGTAGAAATAACAAAAAACAAAAAGTGAATGCATGTGTGAAAAGTGGTCTATAATGTAATGCTTCAAAGCGTGTTCATGCAAACATTGTCGGGTCTGCCGTGATACAATGGGACTTCTGCTCATGAACCTGTGTGCACAGCGTCTGCAAATCGGCGCTGTACAAAGTCACTTCATCTTTACACAAAACTGTAAGCTGTCATCTGTGAGGCGCGAGCGGTGTTTGTTTTTATCATAGTTCATGGTGGAGAATGGCTGCTCTTCTGAGTTTTGCTCTCTGTAGCTGTATGAATGGCAAACTACACTGATTACCAGCGGCATAGGCACACATAAAATTTCTTCTGAAATTTTCCCTTTCTAGTTATGTGTGCCTATGCCAAGAGGCACACATATTACTATTCGTCGGATTTATTATTCTTATTATTATTATGTGTGCCTATGCCAAGAGGCACACATATTACTATTCGTCGGATTTATTATTATTATTATTATTATTATTATTCTCCAGTTTCCGCCTGAAATTTTGCAGCGAATCTCGCCCCGCAGTTTTGAGACAAGCTTCATATATGTTACCTCATTTTGTGCGGCTGGATCAGGAATGGTGTGCTATGACTTTTGGTGTTTATAACTATTATAGTTTTTTAAATATTAATATTTTAGTGAAAATTTTCCCGCGCCTCTCTGCCTAACAGTTTTGACAATAGGGTTACATATGTTAGATCATTTTGTGCGGCTGGAGCTGGACTAGTATGGTATACACTTTTGGTGTTCATGACTTTTATAGTTTTTGAAATATTTAGATTTTAGTGCAAATTTAGGCCAATTTCCATAGAAACAGACTTTATTTGTGGTGGGTTGGCTCTCTCTAGTGGTATACCGGGAGTAGTACGGCCGAAATCTGTATGCTTGTTTTTAAACTCAATATCCCATAATGCATAGCACGCCTCTGCCGAGTTCAACAATGGCGGACACCTCTTCGTTTTAAACATCTTTTATTCGTGTTTCTAGGTCACAAAATGAACTTTTAAGATATTTTCAGGCGAGAATGTAGGTGTGTAAACTTCAAATATCTGCTCGTTTTGTCAAAACATCCCATATTATATCTGACGATGTTGCCGGCTAACTAGCTAGCGTGGCTAGCGCCGCTAGCTAGCGCCGCTCGATGTGGAAATAATAACTGAGTTGTTTGGTCTTGGCTAACGCGCAGCTACAACAGAGAGCAGCTATCTACCGGTGTGTGTCAGAAAAACATGCGGGAACGAGACATAGGAGGCGGCGAGGGGACCGCCGATCGACCGGTGGTAGATCGTGGATCAGGCAAACCTAAGGCAGGAGCATGAGGTGAACTGAATTTCAGGTAAGAAGTTATGAATTGCACAGGAGTTTCTATAGAGCTGTGTGCGCGCTAAGTTACTGACGTTGAACTTTATTTTATTCATAACGGTTAGTCCGTAGAGTTGCCGTACAAACGGAATCGTCCCACATTCAGAGAAAATATTACGATTTATTCTGTCGTTATGAAGCCTCCCCTGTCATTCTCTGGCCTGTTGCAACTTCAATCGTGAAACTGATCAACGATCGGCTTTTCGCTCTTGTTTATCGCGCTAAACAACAGCAGCACGTTTAAGCTTGATCAGCTGTTGTTAGAATTCATTTGATTTTAATTTTGCGGCTGGTCCAAACCAGGAGATGTCCTTACTGAATCATCAGAGCTGAACTGGTGATGGAGAAACAGGTTTACCCTTTACAGGGCTCGCAAAATCGCTAGCCCGACGTCCCGGGGCTAGCGATTTTTCCAATCGGGCTACCAAATCCATCTCAGCCCTGCCCGTCGGGCTATCATGGGAGGGAAAGATATGTCAATGCTTTTGCATTCTTTCGCAAATGTAGCTGAGTAATTATGTCATCGGCATCGATGAGCCACTGTCAATATGTGACACATTGAAATCGCGTTTGAATTTGCGCTTGTTTTTTGCTTTCACTTTCACTTTGCGCTAACTGTGTGTAGAGAGCGACAGCACTAATTGGTAAGTCACAGATTAATTGCACACCAATTCCTCTGACATCGTCTTATCAATCGTTAGCTTACTATCAAACATGACAAGTGAAATCTCCTGCAGCAAGCTTAAACGTGATAGAGGCTGATTACGCAGAGAATTGCTGATCGTTATGTAAGTATGCATGTAAGAGCAGATGGATTTAAGCAGGTATTTTAGTTCTGCAGAGCCAAACAAGAGAGGTCAGGGTGAAGAAGGGGCAGCCAAAGAAAAGCCAACCACAAAACGGAAAAGTTATGACAAATCAGACTATGAGGGAAAAAGAAAGCGCAGCTTTATGGTTTCATGGACTAAAGAATTTATGTGGCTGGAATACGACGAGCTAAATAACCTCATGTTCTGCCGGGTGTGTTGTGAGTTTCCCTCGATTTCTGAGTCGACAAGCGCCTTTGTTACTGGGACCAGTCATTTTAAGAAAGACCCCATCAGAACCCATGACAAATGCAAGAAATGCATTATTGCCCAGTCTGCAATATCTTTCCCAGAACAAACACCAATTGCAAAAAGCATACTAAAAATAAACCAAGCATAACAAGAAGTCCTGAAAAATCTGTTTAGAACAGCCTACTATGTTGCAAAGAGTGAACTACCACTGGCAAAATTTAGCAGTCTTTGCAAACTTCAAAAAGCAAATGGCCTAGATCTTGGTTGCACTTGCCTCTTACCTGTGATTTCAGTGGAAATGTCAAAAATAAGGATCTGACACAGACTGATTCCTGTTGTACAGTTCTTACAAGTTCATAGAAATTTGTTCAATTAGAACCAAATATTTGAGTTGATGATTGAAATTGTTGTTGTAATTTGTGTTTTAAATATTTTTAGATTGATGTTTTGTTTCCTTTACAATATTATACTTTAATGTATAATATTGTAAAGGAAACAAAACATCAATCCAAAAATTGTCCTCTTTTTTTTTTTTATTCGGGCTACTTAAATTTATTACCAAAAACTGAAGAGTGCCTCCCCGAAGGGCTACCAGGGATTTTGAAATTTTGCGAGCCCTGCTTTAGGTGACATAAATGAGTTGAAGGGAAGTTATGAACTGTTTCTCAGAGACAAATAAACACCCAGCTCCTGTTTTTGTGTAGCTGACAGCTGGTAACTGTGCAGGGGCGGATCTAGCAAAGCTTTTGCCAGGGGGCCAGGTAGGGCATTAACAGGGAAAGGGGGACACAAAGATATACTTTTCTTTCTTACTCTCGTATAAAATATTTAGCTTTTTATTAAATAGTTATCTGCATCTTACAACCAAAGTTTGTATAATAATACACAAGATTGGCTGTAGACCATTGTTAATCATTTACTGTGTAAAAATAACAAAAAACAAAAAGTAAATGCAAAAGTGCATAAATATTTATTTTACGTGTTTGATGTGTGTGGCGGGGCGTGGTCTGCAGTGCCGCTGCAGGGGAGGTGGACCCACGGGCGTAAAGTCTGTGCTCTTTCGGCTGTTTTTTGGGTGTGTGTCGGGCTGTCAGTTGAAAAGCTACAGCCGGCTGTGTGGGTACACCAAGCATGTGTGAAAAGTGGTCCATAACGTAATGCTTCAAAGAGTGTTCATGCAAACATTGTCGGGTCTGCCGTGGTACAATGGGACTTCTGCTCATGAACCTGTGTGCACAGCATCTGCAAATCGGGGCTGTGCAAAGTCACTTCATCTTTACCCAAAACTGTAAGCTGTCATCTGTGAGGCGCGAGCGGTGTTTGTTTTTACCATAGTTCACGGTGGAGAATGGCTGCTCTTCTGAGTTTTGCTCTCTGTAGCCGTATGAATGTCAAACTACACTGATTCGCAGCGGCATAGGCACACATAAAATTTCTTCTGAAATTTTCGCTTTCTAGTTATTATTATTATTCTCCATCTTCCGCCTAAATTTCGGCACGTATCACGCCCCGCAGTTTTGAGAAAAGCTTCATATATGTTACCTCATTTTGTGCGGCTGGATCTGGAATGGTGTGCTATGACTTTTGGTGTTTAGGACTATTATAGTTTTTAAAATATTAATATTTTAGTGAAAATTTTCCCGCGCTCCTCTGCCAAACAGTTTTGACAATAGGGGTACATATGTTACATCATTTTGTGCGGCTGGAGCTGGGCTAGTATGGTGTGACTTTTGGTGTTCATAACTTTTATAGTTTTTGAAATATTTAGATTTTAGTGCAAATTTAGGCCAATTTCTAGGCTCCTGAGAAAGATTCTGCTTTTGGCACCATAGAAACAGACTTCATTTGTGGTGGGTTGGCTCTCTCTAGTGGTATACCGGGAGTAGTACGGCCTAAAGGGTGCCATGCTTGGTGAAAACTACATATCCCACAATTCATAGCATGCCTCTACCGAGTCAAACAATGGCGGACACCACTTCGTTTTATATGTCTTTTATTCGTGTTTCTAGGTCACAAAATACACTTTTAAGATATTTTCAGGCGAGAATGTAGGTGTGTAAACTTCAAATATCTGCTCGTTTTATCAAGACATCCCATATTAGCGACAATTCTTTTAAGTGTTGCTGATAGCCGGCTAGCTAGCTAGCGCCGCTAGCTTAGCTAGCTAGCGCCCCTTCGTGAAAAACCACCCAGGCTTGGCTGATAGTGAGGTGGCTAAAATTTGTTTAATCGCCCGATCGCTCGGCAAGGGTCTGTGTCTTAGCTGGACTTATTTTTCGTTTATGTGGGCCGATGATGCTGGTCGATGTGGAAAAAATAACTGAGTTGTTTGGTGGTGGAGCTACAACAGAGGGCAGCTATCCACCGGTGTGTGACAGAAAGGACATGCCGCCAACGAGACATACAAGGCGGTGAGGCTACCGCCGATCGTCCGGTGTTTGCTAACGCGGAGGTCAATCATGGATCAGGGAAAGCGAAGGCAGGAGCGTGAGGTGAACTGAATTTCAGGTAAGAAGTTATGACCTGCACTCTATTTGGGTCAGATATAAACCGAGTTTAGGTGTAGTTTATTTAGCAACAGTTCTCTTACGTGTTGCTGATAGCCGGCTGGCTAGCTAGCTAGCGCCGCTAGCTTAGCTAGCTAGCGCGGCTAGCGACCCTTCGTGAAAAACCACCCAGGCTTGGCTGATAGTGAGGTGGCTAAAATTTGTTTAATCGCCCGATCGCTCAGCAAGGGTCTGTGTCTTAGCTGGACTTATTTTTCGTTTATATGGGCCGATGATGCTGGTCGATGTGGAAAAATAACTGAGTTGTTTGGTGGTGGAGCTACAACAGAGGGCAGCTATCCACCGGTGTGTGACAGAAAGGACATGCCGCCAACGAGACATACGAGGCCGGGCAGGCGATTGCTAACGCGGTGGTCAATCATGGATCAGGGAAAGCGAAGGCAGGAGCGTGAGGTGAACTGAATTTCAGGTAAGTTGTTATGAACTGCACTCTATTTCGGTCAGATATAAACCGAGTTTAGGTGTAGTTTATTTTCGTTGTGCTGACTTTTTCAATCACTTACAATAACTCGTACTGCGTTCTAGCTAGCACGACAGAGTTTCTATACAGCTGTGTGCGCATGGTGAACTTTATGACAGCCTCCCCTGTCATTCTCTCGCCTGTTGAAACTTCAGTCATGAAACTGATCAATGATCGGCGTTTCTCTCTTGTTTGTTTATCGCGCAAAACAACAGCAGCACCTTTAAGCTTGATCAGCTGTTGTTAGAATTCATTTGCTTTTAATTTCTGGTATCAGCTGATGTTTGCTGGAGCTACAGCTGTAAAAACGGCAGATGTCCTTACTGAATCATCAGAGCTGAACTGGTGATGGAGAAACAGGTTTACCCTTTAGGTGACATGAATAAGTTGAAGGGAAGTTATGAACTATTTTTGAGAGACAAATACAGGGAGTGCAGAATTATTAGGCAAGTTGTATTTTTGAGGAATAATTTTATTATTGAACAACAACCATGTTCTCAATGAACCCAAAAAACTCATTAATACCAAAGCTGAATGTTTTTGGAAGTAGTTTTTAGTTTTAGCTATTTTAGGGGGATATCTGTGTGTGCAGGTGACTATTACTGTGCATAATTATTAGGCAACTTAACAAAAAACAAATATATACCCATTTCAATTATTTATTTTTACCAGTGAAACCAATATAACATCTCCACATTCACAAATATACATTTCTGACATTCAAAAACAAAACCAAAACAAATCAGCGACCAATATAGCCACCTTTCTTTGCAAGGACGCTCAAAAGCCTGCCATCCATGGATTCTGTCAGTGTTTTGATCTGTTCACCATCAACATTGCGTGCAGCAGCAACCACAGCCTCCCAGACACTGTTCAGAGAGGTGTACTGTTTTCCCTCCTTGTAAATCTCACATTTGATGATGGACCACAGGTTCTCAATGGGTTCAGATCAGGTGAACAAGGAGGCCATGTCATTAGTTTTTCTTCTTTTATACCCTTTCTTGCCAGCCACGCTGTGGAGTACTTGGACGCGTGTGATGGAGCATTGTCCTGCATGAAAATCATGTTTTTCTTGAAGGATGCAGACTTCTTCCTGTACCACTGCTTGAAGAAGGTGTCTTCCAGAAACTGGCAGTAGGACTGGGAGTTGAGCTTGACTCCATCCTCAACCCGAAAAGGCCCCACAAGCTCATCTTTGATGATACCAGCCCAAACCAGTACTCCACCTCCACCTTGCTGGCGTCTGAGTCGGACTGGAGCTCTCTGCCCTTTACCAATCCAGCCACGGGCCCATCCATCTGGCCCATCAAGACTCACTCTCATTTCATCAGTCCATAAAACCTTAGAAAAATCAGTCTTGAGATATTTCTTGGCCCAGTCTTGACGTTTCAGCTTGTGTGTCTTGTTCAGTGGTGGTCGTCTTTCAGCCTTTCTTACCTTGGCCGTGTCTCTGAGTATTGCACACCTTGTGCTTTTGGGCACTCCAGTGATGTTGCAGCTCTGAAATATGGCCAAACTGGTGGCAAGTGGCATCTTGGCAGCTGCACGCTTGACTTTTCTCAGTTCATGGGCAGTCATTTTGCGCCTTGGTTTTTCCACACGCTTCTTGCGACCCTGTTGACTATTTTGAATGAAACGCTTGATTGTTCGATGGTCACGCTTCAGAAGCTTTGCAATTTTAAGACTGCTGCATCCCTCTGCAAGATATCTCACTATTTTTGACTTTTCTGAGCCTGTCAAGTCCTTCTTTTGACCCATTTTGCCAAAGGAAAGGAGGTTGCCTAATAATTATGCACACCTGATATAGGGTGTTGATGTCATTAGACCACACCCCTTCTCATTACAGAGATGCACATCACCTAATATGCTTAATTGGTAGTAGGCTTTCGAGCCTATACAGCTTGGAGTAAGACAACATGCATGAAGAGGATGATGTGGACAAAATACTCATTTGCCTAATAATTCTGCACTCCCTGTAAACACCAAGCTCCTTTTTTTGTGTAGCTGACAGCTGGTAACTGTGCAGGGGCGGATCTAGCAAAGCTTTTGCCAGGGGGCCAGGTAGGGCATTAACAGAGAAAGGTGGACATAAAGATATACTTTTCTTTCTTACTCTCATATAAAATATTTAGCATTTATTAAATGCTTATCTGAATCTTACAACCAAAGTTTGTATAATAATACACAAGATTGGCTGTAGACCATTGTTCATCATTCAGAACACTGTGTAAAAATAACAAAAACAAAAAGTGAATGCGAAAGTGCATAATATTTATTTTATGTGTTTGATGTGTGTGTCGGGGCGTGGTCTGCAGTGCCGCTGCAGGGGAGGTGGACCCACGGGTGTAAAGTCTGTGCTCTCTTGGCTGTTTTTTGGGTGTGTGTTGGGCTATGAGTTGAAAAGCTACAGCTGCCTGTGTGGGTACACCAACCATGTGTGAAAAGTGGTCCATAACGTAATACTTCAAAGCATGTTCATGCAAACATTGTCGGGGTCTGCCGTGATACAATGGGACTTCTGCTCATGAACCTCTGTGCACGCGTCTGCAAATCGGGGCTGTACGAAGTCACCTCATCTTTACCCAAAACTGTAAGCTGTCATCTGTGAGGCGCGAGCGGTGTTTGTTTTTATCATAATTCATGGTGGAGAATGGCTGCTCTGCTGAGTTTTGCTCTCTGTAGCCGTATGAATGACAAACTACAGTGATTAGCAGCGGCATAGGCACACTAAAATTTCTTCTGAAATTTTCGCTTTCTAGTTATTCTTATTATTATTATTATTATTATTCTCCATCTTCCGCCTAAATTTCGGCACGTATCACGCCCGCAGTTTTGAGACAAGCTTCATATATGTTACCTCATTTTGTGCGGCCGGATCTGGAATGGTGTGCTATGACTTTTGGTGTTTATGAATTTTATAGTTTTTAAATATTAATATTTTAGTGAAAATTTTCCCGCGCTCCTCTGCCAAACAGTTTTGACATTAGGATTACATATGTTAGATCATTTTGTGCGGCTGGAGCTGGACTATTATGTTGTGACTTTTGGTGTTTATGACTTTTATAGTTTTTTAATATTAATATTTTAGTACAAATTTAGGCCAATTCATCTTTTGGCGCCAAATAAACAGACTTCATTTGTGGTGTCTTGGCTCTCTCTAGTGGTATACCGGGAGTAGTACAGCCGAAAAGATTTATCTTTGTGTTGAAAACTCCATATCCCACAATTCATAGCACGCCTCTACAGAGTGAACAATGGCGGCCACCACTTCGTTTTATATGTCTTTTATTCGTGTTTCTAGGTCACAAAATAAACTTTTAAGATATTTTCAGGCGAGAATGTAGGTGTGTAAACTTCAAATATCTGCTTGTTTTATCAAGACATCCCATATTTAGCGACAGTGCTCTGACGTGGTCCTGCCTGACAGCTAGCCGGCTACCTAGCTAGCTGCCGCACTTGGCTGCAAATGGATAGCGAGGGACTCTCTCTGTCGTTTCACCTCCCCGGTCTCTCGCAAATGCTCGCACAGAATCGGAGTTACAGCTGGATGTGGAAAAATAACTGAGTTGTTTGGTGGTGCTAACGCGAGCTACAACAGTGGGCAGCTATCCACCGGTGTGTGACAGAAAGGACATGCCGCGACGCGATCGACCGGTGTTTGCTAACGCGGAGGTCAATCGTGGATCAGGGAAAGCGAAGGCAGGAGCGTGAGGTGAACTGAATTTCAGGTAAGAAGTTATGACCTGCACTCTATTTGGGTCAGATATAAACCGAGTTTAGGTGTAGTTTATTTAGCAGCAGTTCTCTTATGTGTTGCTGATAGCCGGCTAGCTAGCTAGCGCCGCTAGCAGAGTTAGCTAGCACCGCTAGCGACCCTTCGTGAAAAAGCACCCAGGCTTGGCTTATATTGAGGCGGGTGAAACTCGTGTCAGCACCCGGTCGCTCGCCGACAGTATGTGTTTTAGCTGGACTTATTTTTCGTTTATATGGACCGATGATTTATTTATTTATTCATTTTAGTAACGGTATAAACAGTGAAAGGTGGTGGATTGGCCAGATGTAAACTTCAAATATCTGCTCGTGTTACCAAGACATCCCATATTAGCTCTGATGTTTTCGGTGCCTGCAAAGAGCTAGACAGGTAGCTAGCTAACCCAAGCTGGCTGTCTTTTTGACTCAGGGCCATAGCTGGACTTATTTTTCGTTTTTATGAGCCGATGAGGGTTTTTTTTTAGTAACGGTACAAACAGTGAAAGGCGGTGGATTGTCCAGATGCTGGTCGATGTGGAAAAAATAACTGAGTTGTTTGGTAGTCGCTGACGCGGAGCTACAACCGAGGGCAGCTATCCACCGGTGTGTGTCAGAAAGAACATGCGGGGAACGAGGCGGCGAGGCGACCGCCGATCGACCGGTGGTAGATCGTGGATCAGGGAAACCGAAGGCAGGAGAAGCAGGCGGCTGCCGGTCGGAGCGTGAGGTGAACTGAATTTCAGGTAAGAAGTTATGACCTGCACTCTATTTGGGTCAGATATAAACCGAGTTTAGGTGTAGTTTATTTTTGTTGTGCTGACTTTTTACAATCAGTTATAATAACTCGTACTGCGTGGTAGCTAGCACGATGGAGTTTATGACAGCCTCCCCTGTCATTCTCTCGCCTGTTCAAACTTCAGTCATGAAACTGATCAATGATCGGCTTTTCTCTCTTGTTTGTTTATCGCGCTAAACAACAGCAGCACGTTTAAGCTTGATCAGCTGTTGTTAGAATTCATTTGATTTTAATTTCTAGTATCAGCTGATGTTTGCTGGAGCCACAGCTGTAGAAGCGGCTGGTCGAAACCAGGAGATGACCTTACTGAATCATCAGAGCTGAACTGGTGATGGAGAAACAGGTTTACCTTTTTTTTAGGTGACATGAATGAGTTGAAGGGAAGTTATGAACTGTTTCTGAGAGAAATAAACACCAAGCTCCTTTTTTTATTTAGCTGACAGCTGGTAACTGTGCAGGGGCGGATCTAGCAAAGCTTTTGCCAGGGGGCCAGGTAGGGCATTAACAGAGAAAGGTGGACACAAAGATATACTTTTCTTTCTTACTCTCATACAGGGAGTGCAGAATTATTAGGCAAGTTGTATTTTTGAGGAATAATTTTATTATTGAACAACAACCATGTTCTCAATGAACCCAAAAAACACATTAATATCAAAGCTGAATGTTTTCGGAAGTAGTTTTTAGTTTGTGTTTAGTTTTAGCTATTTTAGGGGGATATCTGTGTGTGCAGGTGACTATTACTGTGCATAATTATTAGGCAACTTAACAAAAAACAATATATACCCATTTCAATTATTTATTTTTACCAGTGAAACCAATATAACATCTCCACATTCACAAATATACATTTCTGACATTCAAAACAAAACAAAAACAAATCAGCGACCAATATAGCCACCTTTCTTTGCAAGGACACTCAAAAGCCTGCCATCCATGGATTCTGTCAGTGTTTTGATCTGTTCACCATCAACATTGCATGCAGCAGCAACCACAGCCTCCCAGACACTGTTCAGAGAGGTGTACTGTTTTCCCTCCTTGTAAATCTCACATTTGATGATGGACCACAGGTTCTCAATGGGGTTCAGATCAGGTGAACAAGGAGGCCATGTCATTAGTTTTTCTTCTTTTATACCCTTTCTTGCCAGCCACGCTGTGGAGTACTTGGACGCGTGTGATGGAGCATTGTCCTGCATGAAAATCATGTTTTCTTGAAGGATGCAGACTTCTTCCTGTACCACTGCTTGAAGAAGGTGTCTTCCAGAAACTGGCAGTAGGACTGGGAGTTGAGCTTGACTCCATCCTCAACCCGAAAAGGCCCCACAAGCTCATCTTTGATGATACCAGCCCAAACCAGTACTCCACCTCCACCTTGCTGGCGTCTGAGTCGGACTGGAGCTCTGTGCCCTTTACCAATCCAGCCACGGGCCCATCCATCTGGCCCATCAAGACTCACTCTCATTTCATCAGTCCATAAAACCTTAGAAAAATCAGTCTTGAGATATTTCTTGGACCAGTCTTGACGTTTCAGCTTGTGTGTCTTGTTCAGTGGTGGTCGTCTTTCAGCCTTTCTTACCTTGGCCATGTCTCTGAGTATTGCACACCTTGTGCTTTTGGGCACTCCAGTGATGTTGCAGCTCTGAAATATGGCCAAACTGGTGGCAAGTGGCATCTTGGCAGCTGCACGCTTGACTTTTCTCAGTTCATGGGCAGTTATTTTGCGCCTTGGTTTTTCCACATGCTTCTTGCGACCCTGTTGACTATTTTGAATGAAACGCTTGATTGTTCGATGATCACGCTTCACAAGCTTTGCAATTTTAAGACTGCTGCATCCCTCTGCAAGATATCTCACTATTTTTGACTTTTCTGAGCCTGTCAAGTCCTTCTTTTGACCCATTTTGCCAAAGGAAAGGAGGTTGCCTAATAATTATGCACACCTGATATAGGGTGTTGATGTCATTAGACCACACCCCTTCTCATTACAGAGATGCACATCACCTAATATGCTTAATTGGTAGTAGGCTTTCGAGCCTATACAGCTTGGAGTAAGACAACATGCATGAAGAGGATGATGTGGACAAAATACTCATTTGCCTAATAATTCTGCACTCCCTGTAAACACCAAGCTCCTTTTTTGTGTAGCTGACAGCTGGTAACTGTGCAGGGGCGGATCTAGCAAAGCTTTTGCCAGGGGCCAGGTAGGGCATTAACAGAGAAAGGTGGACATAAAGATATACTTTTCTTTCTTACTCTCATATAAAATATTTAGCTTTTATTAAATGCTTATCTGAATCTTACAACCAAAGTTTGTATAATAATACACAAGATTGGCTGTAGACCATTGTTCATCATTCAGAACACTGTGTAAAAATAACAAAAAACAAAAAGTGAATGCGAAAGTGCATAAATATTTATTTTACGTGTTTGATGTGTGTGTCGGGGCGTGGTCTGCAGTGCCGCTGCAGGGAGGTGGACCCACGGGTGTAAAGTCTGTGCTCTCTTGGCTGTTTTTTGGGTGTGTGTTGGGCTATGAGTTGAAAAGCTACAGCTGCCTGTGTGGGTACACCAACCATGTGTGAAAAGTGGTCCATAACATAATGCTTCAAAGCGTGTTCATGCAAACATTGTCGGGTCTGCCGTGATACAATGGGACTTCTGCTCATGAACCTGTGTGCACAGCGTCTGCAAATCGGGGCTGTACAAAGTCACTTCATCTTTACCCAAAACTGTAAGCTGTCATCTGTGAGGCGCGAGCGGTGTTTGTTTTTATCATAGTTCATGGTGGAGAATGGCTGCTCTTCTGAGTTTTGCTCTCTGTAGCTGTATGAATGGCAAACTACACTGATTACCAGCGGCATAGGCACACATAAAATTTCTTCTGAAATTTTCCCTTTCTAGTTATTCTTATTATTATTCTCCATCTTCCGCCTAAATTTCGGCACGTATCACGCCCCGCAGTTTTGAGAAAAGCTTCATATATGTTACCTCATTTTGTGCGGCTGGATCTGGAATGGTGTGCTATGACTTTTGGTGTTTATGACTATTATAGTTTTTTAAATATTAATATTTTAGTGAAAATTTCCCGCGCTCCTCTGCCAAACAGTTTTGACAATAGGGGTACATATGTTACATCATTTTGTGCGGCTGGAGCTGGGCTAGTATGGTGTGACTTTTGGTGTTTATAACTTTTATAGTTTTTGAAATATTTAGATTTTAGTGCAAATTTAGGCCAATTTCTAGGCTCCTGAGAAAGATTCTGCTTTTGGCACCATAGAAACAGACTTCATTTGTGGTGTGTTGGCTCTCTCTAGTGGTATACCGGGAGTAGTACGGCCTAAAGGGTGCCATGCTTGGTGAAAACTACATATCCCACAATTCATAGCATGCCTCTACCGAGTCAAACAATGGCGGACACCACTTCGTTTTATATGTCTTTTATTCGTGTTTCTAGGTCACAAAATACACTTTTAAGATATTTTCAGGCGAGAATGTAGGTGTGTAAACTTCAAATATCTGCTCGTTTTATCAAGACATCCCATATTAGCGACAATTCTCTTAAGTGTTGCTGATAGCCGGCTAGCTAGCTAGCGCCCCTTCGTGAAAAACCACCCAGGCTTGGCTGATAGTGAGGTGGCTAAAATTTGTTTAATCGCCCGATCGCTCGGCAAGGGTCTGTGTCTTAGCTGGACTTATTTTTCGTTTATATGGGCCGATGATGCTGGTCGATGTGGAAAAAATAACTGAGTTGTTTGGTGGTGGAGCTACAACAGAGGGCAGCTATCCACCGGTGTGTGACAGAAAGGACATGCCGCGAACGAGACATACAAGGCGGTGAGGCTACCGCCGATCGTCCGGTGTTTGCTAAGGCGGAGGTCAATCGTGGATCAGGGAAAGCGAAGGCAGGAGCGTGAGGTGAACTGAATTTCAGGTAAGAAGTTATGACCTGCACTCTATTTGGGTCAGATATAAACCGAGTTTAGGTGTAGTTTATTTAGCAACAGTTCTCTTACGTGTTGCTGATAGCCGGCTGGCTAGCTAGCTAGCGCCGCTAGCTTAGCTAGCTAGCGCGGCTAGCGACCCTTCGTGAAAAACCACCCAGGCTTGGCTGATAGTGAGGTGGCTAAAATTTGTTTAATCGCCCGATCGCTCGGCAAGGGTCTGTGTCTTAGCTGGACTTATTTTTCGTTTATATGGGCCGATGATGCTGGTCGATGTGGAAAAAATAACTGAGTTGTTTGGTGGTGGAGCTACAACAGAGGGCAGCTATCCACCGGTGTGTGACAGAAAGGACATGCCGCCAACGAGACATACAAGGCGGTGAGGCTACCGCCGATCGACCGGTGTTTGCTAAGGCGGAGGTCAATCGTGGACCAGGGAAAGCGAAGGCAGGAGCGTGAGGTGAACTGAATTTCAGGTAAGAAGTTATGACCTGCACTCTATTTGGGTCAGATATAAACCGAGTTTAGGTGTAGTTTATTTTCGTTGTGCTGACTTTTTCAATCACTTACAATAACTCGTACTGCGTGCTAGCTAGCACTACGGAGTTTGTATACAGCTGTGTGTGCGCTAAGTTACCGATGTTACCGATGTTGAACTTTATGACAGCCTCCCCTGTCATTCTCTCGCCTGTTGAAACTTCAGTCATGAAACTGATCAATGATCGGCTTTTCTCTCTTGTTTGTTTATCGCGCTAAACAACAGCAGCACGTTTAAGCTTGATCAGCTGTTGTTAGAATTCTTTTGATTTTAATTTCTAGTATCAGCTGATGTTTGCTGGAGCATGAAGATGAAATCAGGAGATGTCCTTACTGAATCATCAGAGCTGAACTGGTGATGGAGAAACAGGTTTACCCTTAGGTGACATGAATGAGTTGAAGGGAAGTTATGAACTGTTTCTGACAGACAAATATACACCAAGCTCCTTTTTTTTGTGTAGCTGACAGCTGGTAACTGTGCAGGGGCGGATCTAGCAAAGCTTTTGCCAGGGGGCCAGGTAGGGCATTAACAGAGAAAGGTGGACACAAAGATATACTTTTCTTTCTTACTCTCATATAAAATATTTAGCTTTTATTAAATGGTTATCTGAATCTTACAACCAAAGTTTGTATAATAATACACAAGATTGGCTGTAGACCATTGTTCATCATTCAGAACACTGTGTAAAAATAACAAAAAACAAAAAGTGAATGCAAAAGTGCATAAATATTTATTTTACGTGTTTGATGTGTGTGGCGGGGCGTGGTCTGCAGTGCCGCTGCAGGGGAGGTGGACCCACCTGAGCGGCACCTGCAATCACGCCTCTCGGGCGTAGTCTGTGCTCTCTCGGCTGCTTTTGGGTGTGTGTCGGGCTGTGAGTTGAAAAGCTACAGCCGGCTGTTTGGGTACACCAACCATGTGTGAAAAGTGGTCCATAACGTAATGCTTCAAAGCGTGTTCATGCAAACATTGTCGGATCTGCCGTGGTACAATGGGACTTCTGCTCATGAACCTGTGTGCACAGCGTCTGCAAATCGGCGCTGTACGAAGTAACTTCATCTTTACACAAAACTGTAAGCTGTTATCTGTGAAGCGTGAGCGGTGTTTGTTTTTACCATAGTTCATGGTGGAGAATGGGTGCTCTTCTGAGTTTTGCTCTCTGTAGCTGTATGAATGGCAAACTACACTGAATAGCAGCGGCATAGGCACACATAAAATTTCTTCTGAAATTTTCGCTTTCTAGTTCAATTTATGCTGTTATCAGTGTTAGCAATGATAGCATGGCTGTGGTGTCTATCAATGTATGCTCTCAGTGTTTGCTGATATCAAACTGTGGTATGAGGACCACTGTTGGTAATCTTTGTAGTGATACTCACTCCTTTTTTTTTTTTTATTTAGACCTGGTTTAATTCTGGTATAGTTGAATATTTCTATATAATCCCTGCAGCTGTCAGACTCTATAACAGGGGTCACCAGCCTTTCTTTAAACTGAGAGCTAGATAAAATTGTGAACAGTTTGGTTCATCTTTAGTTATATGGTTCTATCTAGCATATTCTATCTTGATAAGCTATGTCTTATCACAGGTTAATTTTTCAAAAATATTAACAATGATTTAAGCAAGGAAAGGGCTACATGTCAACATACAACTCTTTATTTCTATTAATGTCTTACTTCATTCCTACCTGATTGACATGTCTAGGAATTATGAGTGATTGGCTCACTGTAGGGGTAAAAGTTGCTACCAATCAAATTATGATATGGTAAAGTTAAAACAAAACACAACTGACTGTTTTATATTATATCTAATATATGTTATGTAATTATCCTTATAATTACAAAATGTTTTATGTAAGATTTATGTTTTGTAATTTAAATCTGACATCACAAAAGTATTTTGGAATTTGAATAATGTATTTTGTAACTGCAGTACACATAATACTAATTTTGAACAATTTTGTCCAGGTTCCTTGCCACCGGGGACTCCTTCAGGGCCATCGCGTTCAGTTTCAGAGTCGGTGTGTCCACGGTGTGCCAGATCACCCCCCAGGTAGCAACGGCCATCTGGGGCTGTCTAGTGGATGACTTCATGGCTGTGCCTTCACCTGGAGACTGGCGGTCCATCACAGAGGGATTCCAGGAGCGCTGGAACTTTCCTCTCTGCTGTGGAACTCTGGATGGGAAACGCGTCCAGACAAAGGCACCCCATATATCATATAGGAGACACACACATTGATATACACGAAATATTTATTCCATTTCTTTTTTTGTGGTGCCCAAATTTATGCACCTGCTTGATTTTGTTTAAACAATTATTGCACACTTTTTGTAAATCCAGTAAACTTCTTTTCACTTCTCAAATATCACTGTGTGTGTCTCCTGTATGATATATTTAACTGACATTTTTTATTGTAACAACCAACGATTTATACAGGAAAATAATGGCTATTAACAAGGTTGCCCAAACTTTTGCATCCCAATGTATTAGTATATTCTGTCATTAGTATAATATGAAATAAATTCTACATGTGTCAAGTCGTGTGCCAACATTTGCTGTGTTGTAGAACTGAGACATTAGTCATTATAAAAATTTATTTGAAATAATATTAAAATTCTCAAACAGAAACACATTAAACATAAATATATAAAATATAAGTATTTACAGAGAGACAGGAATAAAAAGGACCCAGCTGCTCTCCAGAGCAGGAACAAGGCTGAGGAGGAAATGCTCCATTGGAGACTGGTGTGGCCTCTTCAGGGACACCAGGATGGCCAGCTCCACCGCCGATGGACCATCCTGGGACCAGTCCCTCATCTGCCTCGGAGCTGTCCTCCTCTCTGGGCCTGTAAAACAGCACAAAACACAAAGAAACGAGAAGGCTGCTACTAGATTTTAATTTCAACATTGAAAAAAACCCAGGATATAATCAGATTAGTTGTAGATATTTAGTAAAGGTGATCACAAGGGAATCCCACAGAGTAAAAAGCTATCAGCGCTGCTGTACATCTGATGCTACAATTGCATACCTGTGGGTGCAGCAGCAGGAGCTCAGGGACTGGGGAGCAAGGAGAAGCAACAGGGGATGCTCTGCTGCAGAATCAGCTGGTTCTATCAAGACAATATTAAATGTTAACAGGTTGAATACAATAATCATAGCAAAAGTATATACAGTGGTCCCTCATTTATTGCAGCAGGGGTTGTCAGAATAACTAGCCCCTCGCCACGCACTTTATACACTTTTTTTCCCCACACACATGAACATTAGTCACAGTTCTCACAAGTTGATTCTCAAAGTGCAAACCTTTGTAGATTGCAAAATGTAAAAGTATTATGCCGCGTTTTGTCTTCATCTGCCTGCCACTTTCGTGTGCCTTTTTCCCTCGCGGTGCAGGTGTCTATTTCCGAATTAGGGTCATAGTTATGGGTGTTTTTGTGCTGTTTTATCTATTAGACGTGATGGTTATAAAAACAAAACATGATAAATTTGACAAGCGCAGGAGACACGACACGGAGGAGATTTGTCAATCAGGCTGCAGAATGCAATGCTGTACTGTGCAAAAAAAAAGAAAAAAAATCAGCGAAAGAGCGAGGCAGTGACGGATGAGCGGGACCACTGTGTGCTGTTTATTAATAAACAAAATATATTCCTATATGACAACATGCATAAAAGCAGAACGGTATTTGTACATCAGTGGGAAAATAGCGGTGGCTTGCTAGCTTTTGTGCGGCTTCCTCGGGTCAGTGAAAAATGTAAAAAGAGAAATGAATGAACTCACCAGGTTGCCCGATCTCTTCACATTTCTTCCTCCAAGCTCGGTCCTTTATATTCCTGTCTCGGTACAGAAAGCAGCTGGTGTCGTACAGCTCCGGGTTGTTTGCTACGGCATTGATTAGCCTTCCCTCCATTGAAGAATGAAGGGCTTTGGTTTGATCTGCCCCTTTGACCTGGTTACAGCCACATCACCAGGCTCCTGATTGGTTGACGCGGCGCGATTTGACGCTGGAGTTCAAATTTTTCCAACTCGAGCGGTAGAGGCGAAACACCCGTATGCACAAAATGCAACACAAAAACTCACGCGCGTGGTTTTTTCCGCGAGTCAAACGCGCCAGACGCGGTACACTGACGCGTGTTTCACGCGTTTTGGCGTTTTCGCGACGCAAATCTGCTTCCGAATTTTCGCCGGACGCGCAATCGCGTGTCATCGCGCTCTTTCCATTGACTTTACATGTAAACCTGACGCTCTGGCCGCCTCTATCGCGTTCGGTGTGAACACACCGTTAAAGGCACTTTTTTAGTAACAAATCCACTCCGAACAAACATGATCCCACAGGGAAACTTATTAAGATCAGGGTCTGTATGGGCAGAACTTTGTGCCATCATAAACTGAATTTGAATATGTTAAATTTGAATCTGAATCATATCAAATCTGAATTGTAACTTGAATAAATGCTTTTTAAAACTGAATTTCAATTGGGTTTTTTCCTGCGTACTCCCACTACAGTAAGACAGTTCATGTGTGGGAGGAGGAAAACAGTGGAGCCATACAGCTTACAGCTGAGTTGTGTATGATGATAAAGTGAAAACTGCCTCCAGGACAGAAACCACTGCATTATACTGCTAACAGAACTTCAGCTATTTGCATGCATCTGCACAGACGGTGTGCTAATGCAATGCTACCCAAGAACCTAGTGTGATTTTAAAGCTAAGTGCTCTGCCGACCCCAGATCAGCAGCCAGAGCTATGGGCAGAACTTTGTGCCATCAGAAACTGAATTTGAATAAGTTAAATTTGAATTTGAATTGCTCAGATTGAATCTGAATTGTAACTTGAATAAATAGCTTTTTAAAACTGAATTTGAATTAGCCTAATTTGAAACTCAATATATTGGTTTGAAAATGATTGTCACTACATAGAAATTGAATTTTATATTTTGAAAATGAATTCATTTGCTTTGAAACTGTATTTTGTCCTTTAAAAATGTAGCTCTCGAATAATTTCAGTTTCACTTCTCACCATTCAGTTTCAGTTCTACAATTCAATTTCAGTTCCAAAATTCAGTTTTTTGGGACTTACATCCAGTTCCGGTTCCCGAGTAATGGAGCGAAGATTAATAGAACTACATTTTTCCGGCGGACCAAAAGTGTTACTGATGAGAATCTACAGCATCTTGAGCTGGAGCTGGATTAAGACCTCAGAAGTCATTCGTCATGGCGAATGACCAGCAGATAAACTCTCAAGTTGGTAATAAATGTATTACATGTGGAAGAACAAGCGTCATAGTTACTGTACGGCTATCATTTGTTAACATGACGCTTCTTCTTATACATGTACCATACAGCAAATAAACGGCATCAAAGGCTGCACTGAGGTCAAGCAATCTGAGTAGAGAACAATGTAGAACAAGTCCTGCATCAGAATCCATTAAAATAATTGTAATTATATTTAATTTAAAAGAACAATAGATAGAGGTAAAATCTCCAGTGAGGATAATGAAGATTTCATTATTTCCTGTTACTGTCACTAAGTTATTAACTGTAAATGAAGTAAATGATTCAAGCAGC